>NC_138907.1:83073158-83299199 GCF_965231255.1 Vanellus vanellus
TCTCCTCTCCTCTCCTCTCCTCTCCTCTCCTCTCCTCTCCTCTCCTCTCCTCTCCCCATTTCCTCCTTCCCCTCTCTCTCTTTTACAGTTTCTTTCTATCTCTTCCTCGATTTCGCTCAATTTCGCTCTTCCAGCCACTCTCTCCCAAAACTCCTTCCCTTTACCACCCGTTCCTCCTTTCTCTTCCTCCCCACCATATCCATTCCTCCCCCGTGACGCCGCCCGCAGCAGCCGCCTCCTTCGCCGCCTCCCCGCCGCGGCGCTGCCGGTGCCCGGCGCTGCCGGTGCCCGGTGCTGCGGGCGGGCGGGAGGGGCCGATTGGCGGGGCCGGGCGGTCGCGGCCCGAGCCGGCGGGCCCCAACCAGCTGTGCGGTGCAGACGAGATGCGGGTGGGATATTAAAGCAGCTTTTGAATAGTAATTCAGGTTCTATGGGAACCCGGGCAGATGACAGGAGCTCGATTTGGTATTCGTATTGTTAATCGCGAGCGTCAGCCCAGATCGGATTCAAACACGTTTTGTGCTCGTTAAAAATTCCAGTGTAGGGGCTGAGATTTTTTTTCTTTTTTTTTTTTTTTTCTTTTAGCCCAGCTTCAATTGGAGGCGAAACTTGCCGCATAAAGTATTCAAAGTCTGTCTAAAGTTGCCTTTTAACCGGATTCTCCCCCTCCCGCAGCCCCCACTGCATCTCTTGGTTCTTTCGGTTGACATGGTGCAAATAAAAGTCAGTAAACTTGTTGCTGAATTGCAATGTTTCGGTGTACCTTATAAATTCATACCTTTTCTCCCTCGATCGCCTCAGAATGAGCCCCTGCCTCAATTCGATTTTCCTTGCTGTTGGGCACATTTAGGAGAGAGTCTATTTGTGAAGTTCATTTCTAGGCAAATGTATTCAAGAGCTGATTGGGATGAATAGGACCGTGTGTCAGCCGCCCCTAATTGGGATTAAAGCACTTCGGACCATATGCAGAGAGTGACAGAAATTCTCAGGTTTCATTGTGCTCAGACTTCCACCCGCCTGGACACTCCCCCTGGAAAAGGGTGATTTTTAAAGATTTCAGGGAGAAACTGAGGAAATAAAGGAGACGCGGAAAATGACCGGGCTGATGTCGCTCTGCGGGGCTGCCGGCGTGGCAACTGCCGGGGACAACGACGGGCAGCGGTGGGCAGCGGAGGGACCCGGCCAGGAGGCGGATCCGGGGCCAGCGCGGCCGGGAGCGGACCTGGCACCGGGTTTCCCTTGGGATGGAAGGGAAGGAAGCCTCGGCTCTCTCACGCCCGGCTTGAAAACGTAATGCAAAACCATAACCTCGGGGTTGCGAGTTATATGGGATAGGAATGAAAAACCTCATGGGGAAACTTCCCCGGGTGTTTCCAGCCCAAGGAACAGGCTCCCAGGGGAGGAGGGAGGGAGGGAGGGAGCGGAGACGTGAGTCACAGGCAGACGCCGCTCCCTGCCCGGCCCAGCACTGATATCAGAGAATTGAGGGTTTTGGAAATGTGGACCCCTGCTGCAGCGGGAGGTGGCCGGGGGCTGTACACCCTGCGCCGGGCCGGCCTGGTCTGGTGAAGGATGCCCTCGGCTATGGAGAGGTCTTTAAAGGTCCCTTCCAACCCAAACCACTCCATGAGTCTTTTTTTTTTTTTTAACCCAAAGCTGCTCCACGTCCATATCCATCCATCGCCCTGTCTTCCCATCTATCCAGCTGTGTGCCAGCTGAGCGCAAGTGGCCACGGCAGGGCGAAGCATCCTGCCCCTGAAGGCTCTGCACTTGTAGCAAGAGGCAACGTTCAAAGCTCAGGCCTGGCCGTCACACTGTGACTCATCCGGGTGTGAGGTCGTCCGGATGCGGCAACGGGGTGAGAAAAATATTGTTTAGGTTAGTGATTTTTAACCCTTGTGCTCGGTTATTAGAAAGACGATGTTTCATCCCATCATAACAAGAAGCAGAAGAACCTGTACCGCTAGCAAGGTCCGTCATTTGCGGAGGCGACTTTGTCCCAGCCAGGTGACCCAGAGCTGGTGACCGCCTGCTGCTTTCGTCCTCTCTACGCTCCTCTGCAAAGCCCCGACGGGACGGTTTTGTGCCAGTGTCGCCGGCAAGTCCGTGTACCCCTGGAGGCAAAGCCGGTGCCCCTGCCGTTCCCGGTCCCCCGCGGGCTCCGGGACCCACAGCCCGGGCGGAGCCTCCGGGGGGGGGGGGGGGGGGGCTTGGCAACCCCCGGGGCGATACGGATACAACTTTCCTCGGCGATACAGAGCCGGGTGTCCCCGGTGGCATCTCCGCGGTACCCGACCTTCGTATTTCTGCAAGACAAAGAGCGGGAGGGAGAGGCGACGGGAGGACGGTCGTGCGTGGCGGTGTGCGGGGGTCGGGTCACGGCGGTCGCTCCGGGTGGCCGCCGCTGAGCCCGGGAGGAGCCCCTGACATAATTTCGCCGCAACGGCGCTGGCTACGGGCAGGGGGAAATGCACAGCCGTGACATACCTCCGCCCCTCGACGGCTGCGATATTTAAATAAAAAAAGAAAGAGCATCCCCGCGCCAGCCGGCAACGCTGCCCCAGCTTTCGGGACGGGACGGGGGACGGGACGGGACGGGACGGGGACGCGCCGGTTTTGCCGGCGCAGCCCGAGCCCAGACGAGGCGACCCGTATTGGCACCCCCACCCAGGGAGCCAAACCTCTGCCCTCGCCCCAGTCCGAGGAGAGGAGCGCGGCCCCGCGACACGGCGAGTCCGGGCGTGGGGGCAGGCCCATGTCTGCCCCTTGCTCCCGGGGTGCCCGAGGAAGGGATGCCCAGGAGGCTCTGCTGCCCGCAGGCTGCTCCTCGGGTTAAAGGCAGAGCTGCATGCAGCTGCCTGCAGCTACAGCATCCATACGTTATCCATATGCGCATATCCACAGGCACCTCGGAGGCAGGAGGGATGCAGGTTTGCCTGTGTGTCCTTACATACGCACCCGGGTATGTCTGTGTGTATACAACACACATACACATTTATTTGTAAGTCGGTATGCTGAAGTCACTGTTTTTAATGATCCTTTTTTTTTTTTTTCCCATGGATATCGTGACAGGAGCGCAGGGAGAAAGGCCCTTCCGCTCCCTTCCGGCCGTCCCTGAGAGACAGGGCTGTGACTTATGGAAAAGCATACTGTACACATAGAGCCAAAGGTCACCGAATATATACCGGACCAACGCGCTAGGAAGCATCTGCAAAGGGCTGCGTGGCGATGAGGAACCCGAGTTGCTCCTGTGCTCCGGAGAGCAGCAGGGTGAAGAAGCAGAGGGCGCTTCCCTCCCTCCCCGTCCTCCAGCATCAAAATTATTCCCGGGAATCCAATTTCTAGAGCTATATTCTGACCTAAGCTCCCTCCGAGTCGCGTTTTGCACAAGCAGTGGTTGTACCACTTAAATCACATGGTCCTTCCACCTCTAGGCAGGCAAGTCAGCATTGACATTTTATTTCACCCTGGGCTTTAATTGTTTGTTTTCTTTTTCTTTTTCTTTTCTTTTTTTTTTTTTTTAATACAGTGGGAATCCCCTTTTCTGAAGATTTCCACAGACTGTCTCTCTCCGTCATGACAGCTTGAGAGATACGAGCCCGACCCTGAATCTCTTCCAGGGATGTAATTGTGCAGCGACAGAGGAAGCCAAAGCACCCAGGCAGAGCGCGCATCCCGCAGAGCTCCCCTCCTCCTCCTCCGCCTCTTTCTTCTCCTCCTTCTCATCCTCGGATCCCTCTGCCGTCCTCAGCTCGGCTCAAGCCGAAAAAATTCTCTATACACAGCCTAAATTTGTTGCGTTTTCCTCAAGAGCTTAACAGAGGGTGTGGTGGTGGTGGTGGTGGTGTCATCTCTCTTAAAATCAGCCCCGTGTTTACAGAAGAGTTGCAGCTATAAAACGAGGCACTTCTGTAAATTTTCTCCTCGAGGGGCAGCGTTATAGTGGTGGGCTATAGAGGGGTGGTTCCTAGGTAGATGCCCAGGAGCTCGGAAGAAGCAAGTGGCATCAGTGCCGGGATGGGAGCGGGGACCCCCGGCGGAGGGAAGGCGCCGACCCGCTCCCGCTGCGGACGCCCTCGACTGGGGAGGGGAGAGGTGGAAACGGTGGTGATTTCCCCTGTTAAGGCTCCCACTGAAACCAGCACTTGATCTGAGGAGAGGCAGGGAAATAAATCGTTGGCATGGAAGGGAGAAAGGCATGCAAAACCGATAGCTGCTGGAAGGAAGGTCTCTCTCTGCAGTGGCACCAGAGAGCAGGGCAGAGCTTGCTGGCTGGCTGGTCGCGATGTAAATGGAGAAGGAGATAGGTTTTGCCAGCAAGCAGGAGAAAGGGCTGTAAGAGAGCTGACTTCCTAATGAGCGCATATAATGTTGTAAAGGGTTTCAGCATTTTATGCTTTTCAAGATACGACTATCAGCAAGAAGGGGAAAAAAAATAGAACTTTAGCACAAATGCAGCCATCAGAAACTGTTCGTTACACTCTGGTAAACATCCCCTCATGGTGAAATTGTTGGTGGGGGCGGAAGGCAGGGCAAGAAAACGCATCTTCTTCTAGTATGTGCAGCTCTCTAATTAATGAATTTGACAAACTGAAAGGTCTTCCTCTGGTTCCTGTGACTTGACTTCTTTTTCCTTTTTTTTTTTTTTTTTTTTAAACCAGTTAAGATATTCGAAATAAGAAAGAATTTGGCTTAGATATGCAGAATAACGAAGGTTAAACTCACGTTATCTGGGACTTATCTTAAAGTACACCACGAAGCACAGCCCTTTTCCTTCTCTTTATTTCGGCGTTGCATATTCTGATGCTGAAATATGCATCATTTTTGACAGCTTCGGAGTTATGAAACCAAAGAAACTTTTGGTGTCATCTGTCGGAAATAATTTTTCTTTACAGCCTGTAGCTTTAATGTTGTTCTTTCTGTTCATTGTTTGTGCTATTAAAATAAAATCCAAATAAAATTATTCAGTATTTTTGCCCAATCGCTTGTGGACCGCTGCCCTCAGCTTCCTCAGCGTCGTCATCTTTCAGTCTAAATATTTAAATATGTGTTTAGAAGAAGAAGACAGATTAACCTCAGAGTTTCTGTCTCACTCTATGTCTCTCACACGGAAAAAGAAGGGCACACTTCGGGCACACATATACAGAAGGGTTAGTTCTTCCAAAACTAGGAGGAAAAATCCTATTTGTCTTTGAATATTTCGATCACGGTTTGGTATTTAACAGGGGCGTCCTTTTAATAATCAGACCTCCTTAAATTGTTTGGGGAATGAACCCTTCTTAAAATCGGGTTTGAATTAAGCTGCCGTCAAAACATCAGAGTCAGACTAACTCCCGCTTTTGAGTCACTGATTTCAAAGATAAATTATGATGTCCACGGTATAGGTATTTCTGCCTGAGAAAGGTGGCTTGCCACCATTGTCTTTAAACCCTTTTCCCGAGGCATTTGAAGAAAAAAAAAAACAGTGTGCACATTCAGCTACGGCTGAGAAGAAGTTTTCAACAACCCGTGTCAGCCAGAGCAGTCCCCGGGGCTTTGGGGCTCACCCCCAGCTACAGAAACTGCTCTCGGATGGGTGCAGGATCGGACCCTCTACAGACCTAACCCCATATGGAGGCAATGCTTGACTTTCACCCATCCTTTATGAGTCTTCCAGACAATTTTCCCTCGGGAATGAGAGACCCAGGCCAGACCCCGAGGTGCCCGCACCCCCCCCGGCAACTGGGCTCCCAACGCTGCCCCGAGCTGTCCGCACCCGCTGCCCGCGCCCCCCGGCTTGCGGGCTGAGCGCCGCTGCCCGGCCCGCTCCCGAGGAAGACACACACCCCCCTCCAACCCTGGACAGTCTTTATTTGAGAAAAGGCGGCCCCGTCCTACAGCCTAGGCGTCCTGGAGCTGGTGTGCTAAGATTTCCCTCTAATGCTTTACCTTGCAAAGAAAAAATAAACCAATCAACCAACCAAATTCTTTTTTTTTTTTTTTTTTTTTAATTCCGAGAGAGCAAAAATACGCCGGTCCCCTGGGATGAGTTCCCAAGAGGGGAAATATCTGGATTTTTCATCACGGCACACCTGAAGCTGTCACCCCGCCCCGTTGTGTCCCGCTCCCCGTGTCCTTCAGTTACTACAAATATCAACCTAAACGGCGCTCCCCCCGCCGCCTGCCCGCTGGAGGAGAAGCCGGCCCAGACCCGCGGCGGCTGAGGGGTGCCCCCGTCCCGCTGCCCCTCCGAATCGACCCCAGGGGCGGGTTGTGATGGAGGCGGTCGAAACTTGGGGCAAGAAGACGGCAGTTTCTCAAATTCCCTTTGGGAGCCCGCAAAACTGGGTGGAAAAGATGCGCGTACACCTGTGCGTGTTGTATGCACGTATATGAAACCTGTCCGGGGGAATATAGACACTCAAATACATAACACGGCAGTGCTATATTTCGTCTCTTCGGTTATATGTTTTTTTTTTCCTCACTTATATAGTTTCAGAAACCCACTCTGAGCTTCTGGGTTGGAGGGAAACCGTTTTCTACCAGATAGAGCGAGGCAGCGAAGCCTCCCCTCGGAAAAGCGTCTCTCAAGCGTGATCCGGCGAAGATGCAACTAATTAACTCGCTTCTCTGTTTTCCGCTCATTTCTCTCCGGTAATGTCAGGGGCTTGTCGGGGAGGAGGAGCAGGAGCGGGGGTTCTCCTCAGGCCAGGCTCCGCCGTGCGCACCGGGGAGCCACAGCCCCCCTCTCGCCTGCCGGGTTGCTTCAAGGTTAGCCGATACCTTTGCGAAGTCGTGCAGAAAAACCCGGCTGCCGAGGTCCCACGGGGCCGAATCAAGCAAGAAAATACGTGCTCCTAATTTTATTCGAGTTAATAAAAGCGACACAACAAGTTTGCAAATGCGTGAGGCTCGGGCTGAAGGCGGAGGAGCTGCTCTCTGGGGGGGCGGGAGGGGGAGAGAAGAAAGGTTTTGAGGGAAAACCTAGAGGAATAGCAAGAAAGGAAGGAGAGGTCTTGGGGAGGTGGGCACAGCCCCTGTGCAAGCCTGGGGTGGCATCGGAGCAGCCCCGGTGCCCTGCGGGGGGAGCGGGGGGGGCGCGGGCCGTTTTTATTTTACGGCAGCATCCTTTCCTCCGAAGGGGCCAAGAGCTCAGCGCAAAAACCTACACCTTCGGGTCACACCCGCTTTCTTCCAGAAAGTGTTTAGGGTGCGGAGGGGTCCCCCGAGGCACCTAGGGGTGCGGGAACAGGTAGAGAGGGCTCCTGCCCTGGGCTGGGCGGCAGCCTCGGACAGCCTCCTGACTTCTCAGGACGCCTTTCATCGCCCACAACGGCTTGATGCTTGTTTAACTGAACGGTTGTGAAGAGGTAAGAAAGAGGTAAACTCTCCCTGCGCAGTGCAGGCTACCTCAGACACCTTCAGTCCCCTCCCCGTGTCCCCGAGGGGGTCCCCAGCGGAGCCACCCTCCCTTTGCAGTTCCAACACAAGGAAAGGAGACGCGGTGCCTGATCAGTGCTGGAATTTGGGGGAGGGAGAAAAGGGGGGCAATCCGCAAAATACCCTTTCAGAGGGGTTGTATTTCATCCTGGAAACTTGGTCTTTCCAGGAGGGAAAGTCCTCCCTGATGGGACACATGGCCCACGTGAGTGAAGGGCCACCCGGTCGGTGTCTGGACTGCAGGTTGACCTACTTGGCTTCCAGGGCTTGAAGGACAGTTGAACCCCTGTCTCAGCCTGGACTGGGTGTGCTGCTCAGGATCCGGCCACCCCCTGCACGGAAACCCCGAGCCATTGGGGCAGAGGATTCATTTCTATCTGACCAGACCAAAAAAAAAACCAAACCAACCCTCAAATCAACGTAACACTGATTTGATACTCTGTCTTGCATATGTTCCTGCTGTGTATATTTTATTGAGAGGAGGTGGGGTTAAATGCCAGCGTATCTGTGACCCAGAAAGGAAAACCCTTTGAAACAACAGACTACTGTGTGGGAATGCTGGCGATTTTTAAAAATGATTTTAAGTGCAGTTTGGTAGGAGGTAGTTGAAAGCATCCTTCTGAACCAGCTATCCTCGCCAGCAGAGCTGATGGTTTTAATAATGCCTCTGTCTCTTGTCATTTATCCTCGTGTTGTAAACTGAGCTGTCATTATTCTAAGGTCTTTCCCTCATCTAATTAAATTACCCTGAATGTCTTCTAGGTAAAATATTAAATGGTAGCATTTGCAAGAGTCTTTGTGTGTGTGTGAGCGTTGCAGGGAGGTGAGGGTGCTTCAAATAAAAAAATCTCCAATATAAATAATTTCCCCCTGAAACTGTCAGTCGAGAACATCAGGATCCTTATGTTCAGATACACGCTACTGAGCAGCTCAATTTTTGTTTCATATGTATAAACATTATTTGTGGATAAACATTATTTGGGGATATTTCCCACTGGTTTGACATGGGGTCACATCCAGAGTCACCACTCCACCGATCCGCCTCCCTCATTGCAGAATATAGCCTAAAAGACCACCATTATTGGCAAAAATATCAGACAACTGTCACATTACCTAACTTAGCGAAATCATAACAAAGGCTTCCATTAGAAGTGACATAACATAAGCTGGAAGGGGTTTTCAATTCCACTTACACTTCTTTTCCCCGTTCCTTCCCTGAAATGTCTCACATTCTCAACATGTTTTGTGGAAGCTTGATTAAAGTCAGGAAATCTGGTTTTGTACCACTCATTCATTTCCTGAGGGGATATTAAACAGAAGAGGGCTTATAAACAGGAATGCTTATTGTCAGCTCTGTGAGAAGATACATACTGTTTTTGGTTATTAAATGAACATGTAAACATGTAAAAAACCTGAGAGTATTAGTAGAGACTATTTCTGTGCACAACTAAAGGAAAGGGCTAAAGGAAATATTGTATTTGGAATTGTGGAGGAGGACCCATGAACAAAAAATTGAATGTGCATCATCCTTTCAACATTTTAAATGCTGCTTATAACATGTGTATTGGAAGAAGCATTTATTTTGTAAAAAAAAGAATCTATCCAGCTATCCTGTGTATATTTATATTTAGTGATGGACTACTAAGTATATTCAATATGTTTGAGACAGGTTTTACTAGGGGGGCAGAGGGGGAAGAGATCAGCAAGAGCTGACAGATAATTTCATCTCACAAATACGACAAAGTATAATTTTACCTGCAGGTTCTTGGCTGCGATTTTTTCATCCTATATCTGGATGTCCCTCAGAGCAGCAGCCAGGTCCAAGGCTGAGCAGGAGACATCGGCACACACAACAGCACTGCACATCTGTTTCGTGAAATCTTTGTTTGCCTGTTTTGACAGGAACACACAGAGAGGACATGGTAAATAAAGTGATCCTCTGCACATCTCCTGGAAAAGAAAGGCTGCAAAGCAATGTCAAGGGAAAAAAGCTCTGCCCTGTCTGCCCGTCGCCATGCCTCTACCCAGCAAAGCACCTCCCAGCTGGGCCTCCAGGGAGATGGAGCTGCTGTGGCATTCATGTCCTCCAAGAAACATTGGAAACCGCACACGGCCATCAATATCCCCCATCGAAAGTATAATGTGATCCCACGGCTCTACACCAGCCACGGGACTCCTGGCCTGGCAACAGGCATCCCCAGCATGCCCCAGTTGAGACGAGCCTTTGCCCCTTTGCACAGGGGATGCTGCAAGCCTGGGACGGACCCCTTGAAGCACGGGGTGTCACACCACAGGGGTGCTCTCCAGCAGAGCAGGATGTCCTTTCGTAGGGCACCAAGAGGGTTTACTCCTCCACAGTACCTCCCTGGTACTGGTGTGGTCTGCTGCTCTGCTGTGAAATGGGGTCATGCAATACGAGGCCAGTCCTGCCGAGAAAAAGACAGTCCAGCAGCGGGGTTGGCAAGACCCTGCAGTGGCAGACTCTCCCGTTCCAGAAGCATTAGACAGCCCCTGCAGTGCCAGGTGCAGGGCAAGCAGAGCTGTCCCCCATGCCCAGTGTGCGGTGGAGCAATGGTATTTATCATTAGCTACGGTAAGTCTCCTGCCCAGTCCCTACTATTTATTTCCTGCCACACTGCAACATGTAGAAATGCAAATCGCCAACATAAGGTAACAAAACGCAGGTACCAAAGCAGAGTAAGAAAAAGGCAGGTAGAGAAGGACAGTGAAACAAAGAGATGCCTGCTTGATGTGATAAGCAGTAACACGAGGTCTGCTGCTATTTTGGTTGCTCTCATATGTTCAGTGAAGCAATGACAGGCTTCTGTGTTGTACAGCAGCTTCTCTCTTTCCTGGCTCCCGGGCGCTGTGCTAAGCTGGGTGTGATGCAGTTGTGAGTGGCTGTGATCCAAAGGCATGTGCTGGCAGCCTGGTTCCCCTCTTTGTAGCGGTGACATTGGAATAGTGGAATAAGGACTTTCTCCTTTGAGTTTTCACATGCTCAGCAAAATCTGCAAGGTCTGGGTGTATTTTTGGAGGAAAGTGTCAGGTCAGAGAGCCTCCTTAGAAATCCCACAGAACTCAGCCTGTGGTCTTCATCATGTCTCCTTGCACTGAGAAGGGAGAATCAAAGGAAACACAGCCAGGGTATGCAAATTCTTTCTTCCCTACCTCACCCCTCACCCTCACCTTCCCACTTACAAACAAGGTCTCAAGCCCAGACTCTCTCTGGCACGTCAAAAGTTTCTCATTCCACCGGCAAAGCCATTTAGAAACACCACTGTCTCCATCTTACCCAGTGCATCTTCCCTCTCCACTTCATAGTTCCTTATGCAACCCAGAAGGTCAACTGTATCCTGGGCTGCATCAAAAGAAGTGTGGCCAGCAGGTCAAAGGAGGTGATTCTGCCCCTCTATTCCACTCTCATGAGACCCCACCTGGAGCACTGCATCCAGCTCTGGAGCCCCCTACATAAGAAGGACATGGGCCTGCTGGAGTGTGTCCAGAGGAGAGCCACAAGGATGATCCGAGGGCTGGAGCACCTCTCCTATGAGGAGAGGCTGAAGGAGTTGGGGCTGTTCAGCCTGGAGAAGAGAAGGCTCTTGGGAGATCTTATTGTGGCCTTCCAGTACCTAAAGGGGGCCTACAGGAGAGCTGGGGAAGGACTTTTTACTAGGGCATGTAGTGATAGGACGAGGGGGAATAGCTTTAAACTGGACACCCTGGGCACCCTGGAGGTGTTCAAGGCCGGGCTGGACGTGGCCTTAGGCAACCTGGTCTAGTGGGAGGTGTCCCTGCTTATGGCAGGGGGGTTGGAACTCGATGATCTTCAAGGTCCTTTCCAACCTAAACCATTCTATGATTCTATGCATCTCCAGCACCTTAGCTACACCATCAGCAACAGATCACTGCCGAGTCCTGTGAGATTGGATCTGAAATGCCTTTCAGGGCTACTTGGTCAGTCTAAGGACAACTATTGTGTGCTTCTCACTGCTCCTGCCACCCACAAATTCTTGCTTTACTGCTTCCAGCCCCCAGCCCCTGTCAGCTTCAAGGCAAAGTCCAAACTAAGCACACCTGGTATGCTGCAGGGACAGGGAGGAACATGCTCAGACAATCTCTGTCATGGTAAAGTCAAGAGAGCATTCAGGTTCCTCTACACAGACACGTATATGTATGTATACCTATACACACACGCATACCTCTAGGCTCATCTTCACTTATCACAATGGCAAATATATTCCTATATATATATAAAAGAATATATGAATATCCCAAAAGATACCCAGAACTATATTAATTATATTCTTAATGATTTGCTCATTGAATATGTAGAAAGTTCCCATGTTAAGTTTTGCTGAATGGAGATGTTTCTTTGCTTATTGGTGATGGTGGTGTTGGCTGCGTTCTGGCTTTGCAGACAGCCTCTCAGTTCAGGCTGATGAAGCTGAGGGAGATATTTAAAGTGGTGGACAGAGACGGAAAGAATTTGCCTACTGTGAGGAGAACCCCTAGGGAGCAAGCAGGCTGCTCTTCGCACAGTACGCCGCATGCAGATGGACGAAGCACACTTAAATTTCAGAACAAATAGGTTTTGTCAGACTATGCAAAAAACAGTTCTCATGGGCTCACAGGTCTCACCAACCATTAGCACCATGCACCACCTTCCCAGCAGGATAAACCAGGAGTCACCTCACTTCACTGAGGATCTGCTCTATGAGAGTGCTTCTTGCTGCCACCATGATTGCTGACAGAAACTCTGCTGACTTTTGTGGGCACAGGGGATGGGTCTGAACCCCAGCCTGGGTTCATGGTGGAACAGGGAGGCTGTGAGGGCTGCAGCTTTCCCATAGCTGCTGCCAGCTGCTGTCTGTGGGTCTGTCTTGTGTCCAGGCAGCCTTCCCCTTCCTGCCCACGTTCAGCCCTGAAAACTGGGCTTGCAGGAGGGGTGAGTACACACACTCATCCGGGTATAAGACCACACATGTATGTCTCTGGGTGGGGAAGGAAATAACCCCCCTGATCTAGGTTCTGCCACGTTAGGGTCCTCATTAGAGGTAACCAAGTCAGACTGTTGATTTTGCAATAGAAGTTGTGAAAATGGGCAAAGCACCCAGGACAGACTTACTCAATCCACTGATTTTATCTATGGTGCATGTGGAGGACAGGGGAGAGGACGAGATGAATGTAAGTGCTGGCACAAGTGAACATGGGTAGAGCTTGCCTTCAAGACCCCAAAAGTTTCACCTTCTTAACATTTTTGGTTAAATAGCAAATTAAGAAAGTGTTCTGGAAAGCTGAGGCAATAAAGTACAAACCCTAATGATTTAGACAGCAACTTTAATGGAAACAAGCTTGGGTGAAATATTAAATCACATAACACAAAGAGGTGCCTTTTACTGCATCCATGGTGGCACACCATACACCAGCTCCACGTGCCAGGGCCCTGAGGGCACCCAAAACCCTGGCTGTCCTTGCCCACCCCTTGGGGCTCCCCTCACCCTGCCCACGGCCCAGGACCCCATCTCAGCCCCCCGGGGCCATCAGGCACTGCTACATGCTGCCAAATGGCATTAATGAGCCCCCTCCTCAAATGTGGAGCAGGGTTTTAGCCAGTGTGGGATAGGAGGGTGAATATTTGGCCTGTAACAGCATCAGTCCTGGCAGTCGAGCTCAGGGTCCCTCATCGGTGGCCACACACTCCCAGCCCTGCCAAACACCAGGTGGGCTTGCTCACCTGGGAGGTGACAGCTAATATTCAGCTAGACTCCTTCAGACTTTTTAAATGCGCCCTTTTTTACTGATCTTGCTTCAAAACTTGGGTATACTTCCCCTAGCGACAGCGCTGCTTGAAGAAAGGAAGGCACCATCCATTCCTCCTTCCACACTCATCCTGACCGGAGTGTTGCATCCCTGGGGCAGTGGAGGTCCGGGGACACCCCGGGTCCTGCCCTGGTGCACCCTTCCCAGCAGTACATGGGTTAACACATCTCAGATCCCACTCAAAAGTTGAAAGCTGCGAGCGTTTTGTATGCCACCACAGGAAAGGGCATGAAAAAAAAGCTGCAAAGGATTTAGACCCAGGCTTTTCATGTTAAACTTAAAAAAAAAAAAATAAAAATTGCCCCCAGAGGCTCCCTCCAATGAGGAAAATTCCAGCACGGGGCAGGCACAGCCCTGAAACCTTAGGAATGAGTAAAGCAAGGGGAAATTTAGGTGAGGTGGAGACAATTGCAAGACAAATAAGTGGTCTTATTGGGTCCGCTAGTCTGTGTGACATCTAAAGAACAAAGTTTAAAAGTTTATCAATAAAGTTTTGTTTGAGACATGGTTGAGACATCACAGGAGACAACACATGGTCCCAGTTGGGACCTTACTGGGAGCAGACGGGTACCAAATTTAGACAGCAGTGGCTTTACATTGGAAGAGGGCAGGTTTAGATTGGAAATAAGGAAGAAATTCTTTACTGTGAGGGTGGTGAGGCACCGGAACAGGTTGCCTGGAGAGGCTGTGGGTGCCCCGTCCCTGGAAGTGTTCAAGGGCAGGTTGGATGGGGCTTTGAGCAACTTGGTCCAGTGGTGGGTGTCCCTGCCCGTGCCAGGGGATCGGAAACAGATGATCTCCAGGGTCCCTTCCAGCCCGAACCTCCCCGCGACCCCACGCAGAGGGCACGGCGCAGGACACCCTCCCACCGCCGGCGGGACCCCGGACGGCCCCCGCCACCCGCGGCCGCCGTCGCCGCTCGCTGTTGCCTACACGGCGCCTCAGCAGCGCCGGATTGTGCCGCGGCCGCCGGGCCAGGCCCTCCGAGGGCTGTCCGGCCGCAGCAGCCCCACACCGCCGATGGCCGGGGCCCTGCCGGGGCCCAGCCGGTGGCGGGCGGAACCCGCGCGCAGGGGAACGTTTCCCAGTGCCGCGTGTTGCCGCCCGGCGGCGGCGGTGGCGGCGGGCGCGGGGCGGGGGGGGCGGGAGGGCGGGGTGGTGGTGGTGTGGGGGGGGCGGTGGCGGCCGCCTCCTTCCTGCTGCCGGCGCGGGGGCGGCGGCGGCGCTGGCGCGGCGGGGCCGGGGCATCGCGGGCCCGGGCGCCTCCTCCCCTCCCCTTCTTTTCGCCTCTCCTCCCCATGGCCGGGAACTTCTGGCAGAGCTCGCACTAGTGGGTGCCGCGGCGGCGGGGCGGGAGAGCGGGGGGGGGGGGGGGGGGGTAGGGGGGGGGGGGGGGGGTAGGCGGCGGCGGCGGCGGCGGCGGCGGCGGCGATGGTGGGCCGCCAGCGGGCTTTGTCCATTCATTGCCGGGGCACGGCTCTGTCGGGAGGCCCGGCGGGGGCGAGGGAAGCGCCGCGGCGCTGGGCTCCGTCTTGCCAGTGGCGGCGGGGCCTGCTCGCCTCAGAGTCCCCTGAGGGAGCCGGGGCTGGAGCGCGAGGGCAGCCGGAGCCGCCCCGGCTTGGGGGGTGTTGGGGCTCTCCGGGAGGGGAACCGCCGCCTCCCGGTGTTTCCGGTCGGTGCTGTGGTCTCCAGCGATGGGGTGGGGGCGGCTGCGGCCCCCCCGGGTACCCCAGTGTTTAACCTTAAAGCTGAGGTGCCCACCTTAAAGCTTAAGGTAGCCCGCGCTGAGGGCGTCCGGGATTACGTGGGTGCCCGCCCTGTACGAGACGTAACGTACAAACCTTGCTGGGCACCGACAGTGCGTATGGTCTGTACAGCCAGTTTGGTTTGCTATAGGTAAAGGCTAATCCCAGTCCCTGATACTTGGTGGTTTTTTGCATGGCTTAACTTTGGAAAACCCACACGCGCGTCTCCTTGAGAAGATGGCATGAGGCTTGGTTAAAGGCCACCAGCCCTTTAGCCCTGAGCTTTAATCTGTGGGCTGCTTGTATGGGGGACGTACAACGTATGCACGTTGACAGAGAGTTGCTGAAATGATTCTTCTTTCCTTTAGTTTACAATGGATTTTGGATAAACAAGATCTATTGAAGGAACGCCAGAAAGACTTGAAATTTCTGACTGAAGAAGAATATTGGAAGCTACAGATATTTTTTACTAATGGTAAAACTGTTTTATTTTTATTTCTGCCGTAAAATGTGTACGGTATCTGCCGTGTCTAAATGCAAGTTTGAATTGCTTAGAGAATGTTATGTTTTCATTGTGATGTTGCCTATACTTTCACAACCTATTTTAACCAAGAACTGGAACGTCAATAACATTGTCATTTGTTAGCTGTATTAACACAATTTTAGGAGAACTTACAGGCAAATTAGTTGCATATATAACATTTTAACCTGTGATGGGACAAAACATGGTACATTTTCTTATTTTCAAGAGGTTCTTACCAAAAGCATAAAAGGAGAAGAAGCAAGCAGAAACTTAGCAGAAACTGCTAAGCTAGCATATGAAAGGCTCAGTGTCAAGCTTTAATACTCAAACTGGGCTTTCGGTGGGCTCTTAGGCTGTGGTAAGTATTTTAGCTGATCTGTGCAAAACAAACCAACCAGCAAAGCTTAGAAACTTGTTATTTGTGTTCGGTGACGTTCTTTGAAACCTGCACCACAGCCTGTGTCTTGCCTTGTGACTGATTCCCCAAGCACCGGCTGGCTCTCAAATTGTCTACAAGTTTCTGAGAGCTGTTGGCAGGCAGCCTGTGCTCCCAAAGACTTTGGGGTTTGTCTGCGAAGTTACCTAAGACTTACTTCATCCTGCAGAGCATTTAGCCCTCTGAATGGCCGCACTGGAGCATATCAGGTTACGTAGGCACTTAAACTCTTTTCTGTGCAATTGTTCAGCATTTAAAAAAAAAAAAATCTCCCTAAGCAAAGCATATTGCTAAGTAAGAGTTTGTTTGCAGACAGCTCGTTAGATATTTTTCGCAGCAGTCCTTTAACATACAGAATGCTTATTTTTTCAGCTATCTGGCCAGGCATACTTGAGACAGAGAAGTTAAGTGACTTTCCTAAGGCCACTGGAAGATCTTATGTCAGGGCTGGAATTATATCTGTGAAAGATACTTATCCCAGCTTCTCTCTTAGCTTAGCTATTTTTATAATAATTGCGTATGCTGCAAATCTGATTGCTGTGGATACATCTGTGTTACTGCCTATATAGCACCAGGAAATCGAGCTAGCAATGATTTACCTATTTGATCAATTCCTGAAATTCCTTGAGGTTAAAACAAAGTGGTGTAGCTTCATAATGCAAAAAAGAGAAAACAGGGTACTGGGATTTCTAAAACTGTATTTCTGTGCTAATTTTCACTACTAATAATTTGAATTGTGAAATACGCTTTTTAGAACATTTCACTCCAGTGTTTTTCTTGAGTAAACAAAGATTTGCAAAGTAGACAAGGTGGTTTCAATTTGTGGTTCTTGGGCTCCTTTTTTTGGCACTCCTTGCCTTCCCTGAAGGTACAGTGTGTGACCCATGGCAGCTGGAGAACGGCTCTGCCAGCATCTCCCTCGTGCACGTATGAGCACAGCCTACCCTGGAGGAGAGAGTGGTGCTAGGCTTTCACCCCTTCTGTAGCAGAGAGAGGCACCTTCACAGGGAGGACAGTCAAGGGCTGCTCTGTGCTGGTGGGAGCTCAGGCAGAGCTTGCTGTGTTCAAGCCCTTGATATGTGTTGTATTGTCACCTGCTTCTGCATAGGGGACCCTGCTTTGGGTTTATTGAGCCTCCCTCTCTTCTCTCCTACCTCCTGCGTTACCTGGGTAGGGAGATGAGTCTTGGCCCCTCAGCTTGTCAAATTCTGCGTGTGTCTGCACAGGAGATGGTTGTTCCCTAATGCAACCAAAAAATTGCCTGCTGTCTCATCATTGGAAAACACATGCAATAGATCACCAACTGATTGTATGGCCAGGCACAACAACTCCGAATGTTAATACTGTACGGAAGGAAAACTATCATCTTCTAAAATGGTTTGAAAGAGGAAATTTGTGTTGATTTCTCTCTTTGGATCACAAAGTCTTAATAGAGTTCTTGGTTGAAAAGCACATTAATTGATTTCTCTTTCTGGTTTAGGGCAGAAGCTGTGATGTTTGTGTTACAGGCTACTCAAGACACTCAGATTTAAACCAATTTTTATTAAAAAAAAAAACACTGAAACCACATATTTTGTAAACATAAGGGAATAATCCAATAGTTTCTTTAAAAATATTTAAAAAATTAATTACAAGCATTGGACTTTTTCCCAGCATATACAAGCTTCCATTTCATTAAGTCTCTCTAGGCTCTTGTCCATTTTTTTCCCTAAACCTCACTTGATATTTCTCTGACAGCAGATGGCCTAACTGTTCCTGAAAATCCCATGGGAGTGAGAAACATATTTGGAGAATTCTGTTTAGCTTAGTATTTGGATTTTTCTGATGCCTTAATAGTAAGACAGCTTTGTGGCCCCATGGTCAAATCAAAGGGAAAGATCCTTTCAAACCTCCCAAGATATGCTGATAAATATTTTAATATTTGTACAGACGCTGCATACCGAGCTTAACTTCTTCTCTGGCAGAATTGCTTGTCCTACCGTCACTGGCAAGCTAGTCTCAATTTGGCATTCTTGTTTTTAGGAAAAGAGTGGTATGACATGGACGGGGACTTAATGTTGCTTTGGGTAATCATAGTGGGTTACAAATTAGTTACCTTTTCCTGTGGAAAAAAAAATTGCTAATCATCACTGCTGTTCAGGGTGGTTTTCTTCTTTTCTCCTACGTTCAGCCCTTTTTAGCCAACAACGTCCTTGATATTTGCGTGTTTTAAAATGTTGTGCTGCTCATTAAAAGTGAGGGTAGGGTGTACCCTGGCTATTCCTAAGCGATATGGGATAAAGGCATGGGGGGGAAGAGATCTGGGCTTGTGTGCTTAAGTAGAGACTAAGAATTTAGCAATGACTGCCAATAGAGTTCTTACTTTTCCCATCAGTGGTCACTGTCTTGATCTTGCTGCATATATTTTAAATATATATTTAAGTGTATTTTAAATGATAGTTTTGGATATTTCTGCTGAGGGAGGGGAAAAAAATAAGAGAGAGTCTTAACACAGCCAAGCCTTGCTCAGAGTAATGGCTGTGAAGAAGTATGGGAAAAAAACATGTAACAACCTTATGTTTCACTCTGCCATTCTCTGTATCTGACCCCCGCTTTTAATCCCGGCTTGATGCATCTAATTTGCTTGGCACCTTTCCTTTGCCTGGGAGGCCAAACAAGAGCTACCTGCACAGATGACACCAGGGTTGTTTCTTGGCCAACTGGCAGAGGACCACTGTGATGGAGCAGCTGACTGCATCCTCTGGTCTCCCACCCCCTCTCCCAAGACTAAATATGTCATTTTTTTAACACCTGCTGCCTCTGCCAAATTTAATGACCATGTTTGTGTTGGCAGCTTTAGTTGTTTGAAAAAAAACCCATCCATTTTGCATGGCGCTGAAAAGCCATAGGCTTATATTTTAAGTATTTGAATTTGTTTTGCTCTAAAATGGAATACCCAAGCTTTACCCTTCTGCTATTTGTGTTATCATCTTCTTAAAGGTCATACTCACTTTGTACACAACAAAGTCAAGTTACCTTTCCCTTTTTAAAGGTGTCCAGAAGCTTCAGGATACAGTGCTGCTTCTTCACCTGCAGGTCTGTAGGTTTACAGCAATATATTGTCTCCAGAATGACGTATCTGAACTGAGGGAGAAGACTGTGCTGCCGCTCCTTAGAATCCCCAGCACTAGTCGTGATTTGAGATCCTTTGCTATTTGGTGTCAAATTGTTGTAAAATCTCAACTCAAGCTTTTGTTCATTTTTTTTTAAGTTATCCAGGCTTTAGGTGAACATCTTAAATTAAGACAACAAGTTATTGCCACTGCTACAGTCTACTTCAAGAGATTCTATGCCAGGTAGGATTGTTTACTATGATGGTTTGAGAATAAAACAATTGCTAGGCACATTTTGGTAGCCCTTTAAAAATGCAGTTCTGTATTAAAAACAGTGCCACTTTTGTTTTCTGGATGGTGTAAAGCTTTTATGCTAATAAAGTTAATTTAAGCTTTGCTTTTTCAAAAGGAAGTGTGGTGCTCTTAATAGATTAATCGTTCTACGTGTATGAAACAACATATTATAATTTTGTTATAACATTTCAGATATTCCCTAAAAAGTATAGATCCAGTATTAATGGCTCCTACGTGTGTGTTTTTGGCATCCAAAGTAGAGGTATGAAGTATTACAATTTTTTAATGTAAAATTATGTGATGTATGAGAGAGAGAAAACGTTTAGGACTTCTAAAATTTTTGTTGTTCTTCATGCTTTGGGGGTTGAAACCTTCTCTTTTTTTGTATGGATTTCTATGGCAATTTAAGAAAAGGAGACGGAGAAGGCCTTCAAACATGTTATTTAGTACTTGATCTTTCACAATTTTGTCTGAATTACTAACCCTGAAGGGCCTCTGAAAATTGGAAAGAGTATTTTAAATGGCTATTTCACTGTAATACAGTGTTTATGTATTTACATACACTATCTCCTAAATTGTGTGCTATTGCCTTTCTGGTGTGTTTTTCCTTATTTATGTTTACTCAAACTTTAAAACATAATTTGAATTTTTTTCATAATTATCCTTTTTGCTTTCATATAGTGAGGGATCCTCAGAGTTTACCACACTTTCATTACTTGAATTAAAAGTATGTTGTAGCTCATATGGTGTGTTTGAGAAATTATCATAAGGAGCTGACCCATTAGGGATAATGGTGAGAAGGCTCCATGCCTCCACCATCAGAAATCCACTTTGAATGTGACCAAGTTAGCATCAGCTGGGCACTGCTCTTAGTCCTCTGTAATGCAAGTTTTTCAACTGTTTGAGAAGTGTCTGTGTAATGGAAAAAAGTCAAATTGGCCATTTTGTGATATGTCAGGACTAATGAATTTTACAGGAGGAACTCAAATACTTAGTGGATGATAGAAGCAGTCCTACTAAACCAGTGTTTACGTGTGGTACTGTTGACTGTATAAATACTGTGGCACCTTCCAGTGTTTGGAAGAGATGAAGGAAAGGAGAAAGATGCAGAATATTGAAGAGAGTATTTTTTATCAGCCTGTTAATTAAACTTTTAAGAAAGCACAGACATAGAGCGTACATAGGCAGATTTACTTTATATTATAGAACACTTACTAGAAGTCAGTGCAGACTTCTTTACACTATGGCTTCTGCAAGTTTAGAATGCAGCTATAGTGGTAATGATTCTGCTATGCACTTCTCTGAAAGAACATTCACTATAGAAATATTTCAGCTTGCTGAGTGTCTCAGCAGAGAAGCTAAGGCTTCATGGAAACATAATAAAAAAAGGTAGTTAACGACAGGTTTCTAAAGGCAGTTTTCTCTCCAAGTGGGTTAAGGAAAAACAACATGCATTCTTGAAGCCCTCTTGTCTATCTTGTCTTGTAGGGTGTCAGCCAACTGAGCTTTTGTGGCTTTAATACCTTTCATAAATGTTTACTGTCCCTCATAACATAAACAGCAAAGTAACTAATAAATGAAAAAACTCTTTACCTAAGATCCTTTAATTTACTCTGTTCAGCTTAAGAAAAAAAAAAAGAAAGAAAAAGGGGTGGGGAAAAAAAAAGAAATACTGCATTAAGCAGCCATTATTTTAATTTGATAACACTGTGAGTATATGGTATTTCAGGTGGTTCACCTCATTTACTGTTCTTTTTGTTCAGGAATTTGGTGTTGTTTCAAATACAAGGTTGATTTCTGCTGCTACTTCTGTATGTAAGTATTAGTAATTTTCATTATACAGTAGTTGGGTATCTCGGGAGATCAGACATTTTCTTTGTGGTTTGTTTATTTTTTAAATTTTTGTTTGTTTTTAAAAGGTAGCCTTTTATCAAGTCATGAGGGGGGGCTTGCATGTTGATTGCTAGGAGTCAGTTAAAGCTGTACAGAATAAATAACTCATGTTTTTAAATTTGGTAACAGAAGGGTCCTTTCTGTATTAGTTTCGGTTGATTCTTGTTTGAACTTATACCAAGCATAAATAAAAACAAAGTAGTAAAATTAAACTAGTGAGGTTTATAAACAGTCTTGAGTAGTAAATTGATTCCTGAACTACTCAAAGATAGAATTGGAAACTTAGGGCTTTATTTGTCTGTTTTACAGCAGGTACGTCTCCAAGGAAGTACCTGTTTTCAGAATTTTTGGTAGTCTCCGTAGGTCCCAATGTTTTAATCCATTTTCCCCATCATAGTATTAGTCTCTGCGCATGATATTTATTTCTAAAAATACATCTTATAACCTACATACTGTTCACAAATAAATGCAATAAAATCACACTTTAGCTACTTCATTCTCTGTCTTTCACACCTGCCTTGTACTTCCCAGTTCCTGTAACTTGCGTCTCCTCCTTCAAGGTCTTAGTGATGGCTTCCTTAACTGAATGCTATAATTTGACCCAGAAGGTCCAGCTGCTCTCAGTAGGCAATTCCTGGCTGTGCTCTTCACAATGTAGGTCAGTGCTTTCAAAATCCCTCTTAGCCATTGAGGGGACAGGTGACTGGCTGCATGTGTAGCCTCCACACGCTCCACAGTAAGTATATCAGTCCGTGGGCCTGGCCTTATGACAGTTCCACCATCAGGAACTGAAACGCATCTTCAGTGCCAGCATGACCAAGACCAGTACTGGATTTAGCAATAAAAGTTGCTATTTTTACAGCAGTAGCATCTCACAGCACAGATCTATGTGGCAGTTTTGATGCATCAGTGAGAAATTTAGATGAATTTTAGTAAATAAACAGTAGTGGATTTTACTTGGACTTCTAGTCCTGAGCCGTGCTGTTTCTGAAAATCCCAAGTCTCAGAATCCCTCAGAAGTTGTCTCCCCATGGTTCTTCCTTCAGACCTAGAAGCCCTGCCTGTCCTGATAAGTACTCTGCATTTCACGGAAGTGGGGACAAAAACCAACAGGCTTTCTCCTAGTGTTTGTCTTTTATTCTACCTGGTCTTCCTTTACTAGAGTTGCTTCAGTAGCACACAGGAATTTTTTTGGAGGCCTTCATACAAAAGGCAAAAAATCATGAGGCAAGACAAGTAAAAGAAAACTAACAAAAGGGATGACTAGTGTAATAGTAGTCGGTTGAGGAGGATTGTTTGCTTTTAGTTAGGTAGAAACATGAAGTTGGTAACACATGCTTCCTTTGTAAAGAAGATAATCTCAGATTGATTTCTGGTAACCTCTTCAAAAGCTTTTCGCTCTGTTTCCACAGCTCACTAAAAAGACAGTTCCATATGGTTGTGTCTGCAGCTTGCTTTGTGGGGAAAATGTTTTGTTTCCCTATCTTCCCCCTCAAAGTGGTTTGGTTTTTTACTAGGTATCTTTTCAGTTTGCATGCTTCTTGAGAAATCAGTTTTATTCATTCTTCTCTTTCTTGAAATAATTAAAATTTCCAAGCAATAGCCTAGTCTTAAAAATTATCTAGCAAAGCCCACCATAGGTCTCAATGTTGAATTCTTTAGGCCAGAGGACTGGCACTACCTTTTCATCAAAGTGAATGGTGTACCGATTTTCTGGAAGTAGTATCAATTCATACTATACTGTCTGTCATTAATATAAGGAATGTTGTCCACCTCCAGGATGTTTAAATGTTACCTGTTTTCCGTGGAGGACAGGGACTTAAAATAGATTTTAAAATGTTTCACTTGTACAAATCTCAAATTCACATCCTCAAGTGTACTTCAGTTTTTCTTTGCTCAACATCCGAATATGAGATCACTCTGGTCTTGCAACTTAACATAATTCTTAACAGTGCACTATTTGTACCTGTTCTCCTTGCAAAATGCATGAGGATAGTTAGCTATCTAAACTGGGGATCATCATGAGCTAGAAAACTGAAGATATATTTGGACGTTTTCTTGCAGGCAAGTGGCTTGAATTATATCATATGCCTAAGCAGATGCTTAGGTGTCTCTTTCAAGGAGAAAGAGACCCTTGAAGTGTCTGATAATCCAGTGCTTCAAACATATGTCTGCAGTGTGGTGAATTGACTTCTTGCTTTGAATCTGAGCCTGTTTTTTGCATATCCAAAATCTTTACATCATGGACAGACCAGGTCTTCACCCTGACCTCGCTCATGTTTTTCTAAGGCTATATTACATGGTTTAAAATATTGCATGTTGAAGGATCAAGACTATGTAAAAAAAAAAAAATCCCATGTGAAAATTCCATTTGGATTTAGTGTTGGAACTGAGATTCTGAAGAGATCACCAGATTCTGAGTGACATCAGTAGCTCTGTGAATGATAACTGTTGGGAAGTTAGGTGTCCATAAGCTAGTTGGTAGTTAACCAGAAGATTTTGCAGTGTCCAAAGCAACAGAGAAGTGTCTGTCAGAGTACCTCTGAAAATCTGGGTTTCAGGTGTATTTCTCTTTCCCTTTCAGTATCTTAAATCTTATCACTTAATTTTTCTCTTTCAAATACAAACCTGTGCTGCAAGCAGTTGTGCTGCCAAATGCATTTGAAGGGCTGTGTATAGATGAGTTAATAGAAAAGCAAAGAAGTTAAAGAATCAATTACATAATTTTTAATATACTTATTTCTCTTTACTGTAGTGAAAACTAGGTTTTCGTATGCCTTCCCGAAGGAGTTTCCTTATAGGATGAACCATGTAAGTACGCTGTTTGAAATACAACTTGATCAAATAAATTAAAAGACAAATATTTGTTAGGAGGAAATCCTGTCTTTTAAATTCTAAGAAAGAAATATTTTCATACTTACATGTCAGGGTGCTCATAATTAGTTTTGGATAGATTATCAGGAAAGTTACTTACATACGCTCCTTTCTTTAAGTTGTTGACAGGAATGCTATAAAGAGAAGTGATGTGACTGGCAGACTGAAATAGCAATTTTTATATAGTATGATGATAAAAGAGCTTTAGCTTTTTTTTGAATGTTCTTGTTTACGAATACATTGCTCCGGGGAAGGTAAATAGCCGTTGCACCTGGGATGCTTCCAAGCTTGCACACAGGAGCAGTTGGCTTACAGAAAGCAGTTTTATTTTTGCCTGTAAAATGTAATGGCTTTGGAAAATAATTTTTATTTGTTATTTAAAAATTAGATCTACTAGTGGTTTTCAAGGCGTTCTCGGTCACAATCCTGAGAAATTTTGTAGTTTTTCTTGAAACCAGTTTTGACCTGTGCTGTAGGATTTTGCAAGTTAAACAGAGACGATTATTTTAGATCGTCTGTGACAAACGCTACTTTTTTGTTGGTTTGGTTTTTACCCAATCTAGAAAGCCAAATTATATATCAGAATATAAAGACCCTGTAATAAAACTGCACTGCTATTTTACAGGTAAAGGCAAACATACTGCTTTCCTGTAGCCAAAGCAGTCCAATCTCTTCCTTGATATCACTAATGCATAGTTATCTGTATGGAAAATGAGAGCTGATTTAATTGCTACAATTGGACAGAATATTTCATATGAACGTAAATCTGAAAATACTTTAAAAGGCCATTTGGCTTGTTAGTGGCCTGATGTAATTCTACAAAAGGACTTCTGTATTGCTGTTAATTGTTTATACACTGGGAACAATTTGCTGCTGCCAGGTGTTGAAACAAATCAGACAAGTACTGCCAATGAAGTAGCGTTTCATAGTAAACTTGATCCAATATGTTTAAATGTGTTGTTATTCTGACTGGAGTTAAGTTATAACGGTGGTAAGGCAATGGCTAATAATAGTTTGACTTTTGTTTGGTTTTGTAGTTTCAGATGAAATGCATTTAGGACTGTTAGGAATATGTGTTGAGAATTCCTGTGGATTCATGATGTTAAACTGGATGCCAGTTAATTCTTTCTGCTGTCTGAAACATGCTGCTGTTTAACTGTGATTTTACTTCTTTGCAGATACTAGAATGTGAATTCTATCTCTTAGAATTAATGGTAGGTGGGTTTTTGTAGAGGTTTGCCTTTTTTTTTTCTTTTTCTTTGTACTGATGAAGAATATTTTGAATTTTGTGCTATGAAATATGCATTATGCTATCTTTTTTTCCATCCCACTACAATTTTAGAATGATGTCCATACAGGTCTAACATTTACATTTTCAGCAGAATGCTGTAATTGCTGTGCTGTCATGTAGGCTGAGTGAGGGCATTCTCACCTCCTTGCCTTGAAGCTGGTCTTCTCGACAGAAAGAGAGCAGATTGTGGGAGCGCTGGGGACAGGAGGAGCGTGTATGTCTCTGCGTCCTACTGGTTAGAGCACTGTTGGGAAGGGTAAAGCATAGGTTCTGTTTCCAGAACTGCTTCTGTTTTTAAAAGAAAGGTACCTCTATGTAAGTCCTGATGCAGAGACTAGGATGGCTTGTCAGTGTCCTTATTGCCCCAGATGAATGTCCAGCCAAGAGCATAGAGAGTTGTATTCTTGCTATGCCCTCTTCTTGCCTGGGAGAATCTGGACCTCTACAACAGTCCAGCTTCAGCAGAAGGTATGGGTAGTACCTCACTCAGGCTAGTCTGTAACCTGATAATTAGATTAATCTTCTAGGAAGTGAGATGTGGGTTTGAACCCTGTGAGGAAGAAACTGAGTTCAGGGCCTCCCATTTTCTGAGATGGTGCTGGAATTATTAGGCTGTTGGCTGAAAGGAGCGCAATGTAACATTTTCTTCCAGGCGCTTTCAAAGAAAGGAGCTATACCTGCTTTTTGTAAGGGTTGCCATCCCATTGCTGTGTTTTCTAGGGCAGTTGAAAGAATGCAGCCCAGAATTCTTAGGGGGCTTAGGTAAAGTGGTGCCTGATTTCTGCAGGTTGGTTGGACTTGGATGGGTTAGGCACTGAGCTGGCTGCACTAGGGTAACTCTGCCCAAGTGCAGAGAAACCAGGAGGAGCCTAGTGAGTTAGGCAGCAACTGAGAAAGGATATGTTTTGGGAACAGGGCACAGAGGAGGTCGGATCAAAATTTTTGCTTGCGCCTACAGTTGTTATCACCCATTTTAGATATCCTGTTTAGATTTAGTCCTTGATACCTCTGCTATACATGGCAGTAACTCTTGAGTTTTGTATACAGGAGTTTTGTCACAAGTAACTGCATTTGCAAGAAGTTACGTTTTGGGGATTCTCTTATTTTTCCAGTACGCTATGCAACATACAGTATGTATAATAACGGTCTTGCTTCAGTGTTCAGCACATGTAACTTAATGTGGCTTTTCCCTATAGTATCCATATAGTTGGCTGCTTTTAGCAAGAGGATTGTTCCTTCTTGTTTACACCAACCTGGGCCTGAAAAGCAGGGATTTGAGAGCAGTGGATCTTTTTTTCTTTCTTTACAAACCAGTGTCAATTATTTTGGCATGCCTTCCATGTATGGTATTTAGTGACAGACTGTTTTCTGGCAGTGCTTTGTATTTCCAAGTGGGAATTACGGGTTTGTAAGCAAATGAGGTTTCAGTGTGCTGCAGATGTGGCTTTCTCTGTCTCTTAGGGGAAGGACATTGACAGACTGGCAACCATGCTATGTAATGGTATTCTAGAGAGAGCGCTGCCCTCATTAGAGCAGGGTTAGGTGTCAGAATGCTACTTAAAAAAAAATAATCAGTAATTGACTTGTAAACCAAATGTTGTTTTTTTTTTTTTAATACGAACTGACAGCACATTCTGCATTGTGATCTTACTTTTATCCTGTTGACATTTTTCCTAGGACTGCTGTTTGATAGTATATCATCCTTATAGACCTTTGCTCCAATATGTGCAAGATATGGGCCAAGAAGACATGCTGCTACCTCTTGCATGGTAATGAAGACAATGATTAACAACAGTGCCTCCTTTCAGCAAGAAAGCGAGTGTTTAACAGTTATGCTTCGAAGGTGGTTAAGCAAAAGCAGATTTAGCTATATTTGGATACAAAGGGCGCCCTAGTTAACCTGTGCAGGTATACGTCCCTGACTTAGCTTATGCTGTCTTTAACTCAGTAGTGATTTTACTTTTGGAGTGATCTGATTTTTATTTTTAGACTAGCTTTAATAGCACAGGTTTTTTACACTACTGAACGGTGACTGAGCAGCAGTAATCTTTTTCTATTCATGTCAGCTTTCTGTTGTATCTCTTTGTAGGACGTAGAAGCAATATATAGGGTTTTTTAGCTGTGTTAGCAGAACATTTATTCTTTAACTGTATCTCAAACACAGAAAGACAGTAACAAGACTACCTTTACGCTTGCCCTTAGTTACTTGTGAAACAGGGATAATTATTTTATGGTATGTGTCAATACCCTCTGCAGAATGACATTTATGATGCTATAATACAGTGCTTCTGCTGTGACTACAAGAAGAAAAAAAAGAAAGGCTTTAAGAGATTTTTTTACAAGGGAAGAGATCTTTTCCCTTGCTGTTTTGCCCTGTATCCTCACTGTTTCTGTTTTCTGGGAAACTGACAAAATATTTGGAAACTGACAAACATTTATAAACTGACAGCAGCTTTTGAAGTCATATAATCTAAAGGTGAATAGGATGATACTTACAATTTCTTTTTTGCACAGGAGGATAGTGAATGACACGTATAGAACTGATCTTTGTCTGCTGTACCCTCCTTTCATGATAGCTCTCGGTAAGTAACACAAGCAATGTCTCATGTCATGTTAAAGTGGATGTTTGCTGTGCACTATGCCATCAACAAACATTCCTTAGAGTGCCCTCACAAGGTGCTTCAGTTTGTGTTTCATACAGTACTGACAGTGTAGCCTTGCAATTTAGCAAGTCTTGAAGAAAAAATCAGATAATTAATCTCGAGTTTTCCCTGTTGAACCATATAGTATTTTGTCTGACTTACAAAAAAAAATAGAATGTTTCTAATGATATTAAAAGTGGATCTTTTTTCAATATCTCTGTTACTTGATCTTTGCAGCTTGCCTACACGTGGCCTGTGTTGTCCAGCAGAAGGATGCAAGGCAATGGTTTGCTGAGCTATCTGTTGATATGGAAAAGGTACTCTGTTTTTTCTTCCCGTCACCTGTAATGGACTGACCAGAAATGGTAGTCATGGTTGTAAAACTACTCTCCTCCATGTCTGTGGTACTGAATTGAATTTAATTCAGTGATCATATGTTAGGCACTGTTGAAGTTAGGTAGATCTCTCGGGGAGGGAGACAATGTCAAGTCATTCGGTTATCACCCTGCTCTGAAAGTCAAGACAGAACCATTGCATAACGCTGAAGTGTTGCTGCTGTTGCCATTTTTCAGATGGAAATATAAAACCTTTGCATTTTTTTTGCCAGAAAAATAATTTCCAGTGGTTTTCCTCATTCAAGATTGCCAGCATGAGTTTGACTTTTAAATTCTGGTGCATGGGATTTTTCTGATTTGCCTTTCAGCATTGTGCCTACATACTGTTCTCATTTTTTCCCTATAAATGTAGGTAGTATAGCAGAGTGTAAAACATTCTTGACGCTTTGAGGATGACCAGGGCCGTGACTTCAGTCAATGTTAAACAGGGGTACGCCAAGATCATTCAGTTCTGAGTTTCCTGCTATTGCAAATACTATTTCAAATAATCCCCTTCCTGAATTTCTCAGGTTCCAAGGTGCAGTTGTTCTCATACTAGTAATGTTCTTCATCTTCACTAATTCCTTTTACTTTTTAGGTTGACTTCTTTAACCTTTGTTTAGCTCCAGCAAGCAAGCCAAACTAGTACACATAGTCCTTGTCACAGTGTTTTACTCTGCACGTATCTTTCAGTCTATCTTTTTTGAAACCAAGTGTCTGGAATTAAATGGCATATTATGGATGAGATGTACCATTGCCCTATGCACCCTCCATATTGCCCTTTATCCCACTGATGATATCCTGGCATTGTATTTGTATCCCTGGCATTGTATTTCTATTCCAGGATTTGTCTTCAAATTTAAGCAGTGTTGATGCTATGCTGCATCAAGAGCTCTGTGAATTACGCTGTCATGCATGTAAAAGCAGGGCGATAATAAATTGGCAGCAGAGAAGAACCAACCTATGTTTGGCAGATAAGGTTACCATAAGCTTGGTACTACTGAACGTGTTTGAATGTTCATATGTCCTGGTTCTCGTGCCAGGGATACAATCTAAGCTTGATTTTTTTCACATTGACACCATGGACCTCTTGGCCAACTATGATTTTTGTTTCAAAGATACATATTGTTCTCGCACTTAATGCAAGTCCATGTCTTAAAAAGAAGTCTACCTTACTAATTTAGAGAATGATGAAACAAATTATGAGCCAAACATTACCCACCTTTTATATAGAATAGTGCACTAGAAATTTAATAGGAAATTAAGGTAGTTGAGGTGCAGTAGATAGAAAATGTCCAAACTGGTAGAGAATGCTTATGCTTCCAGAAGTGGAGTATGAAAGTTCAACAACTCTTATTATATGTATATAAGAATGTAATAAGAACAACCAGTACAAGTATACAAGAATATAATAAGAACAAGGTCTTTATTTCTTGGAAGGAAGGAATGTTTTTGTGGTTTGGGGCTTTTTTTTTTTTTTTTCCTGCACTGTGCCTCTGATGAGTATAGAACTTTGATAACCATCAGTTACTGTGTTGGTGAGCCATGGTCATGTAGTTGCAATCATGCTGCCAGGTGTCTCTATTTTCCCAGTAGCATAGTTATAAGCTGTGACAGTAGTAGCTTTTTATTTATTTACTTGCAATCCAGCTTGCAGGGGAGAAGTGGTATATACTGTTGAATGGGAAGGAACGTATTCTGTTGGGGCTTCCATTCACAATTAAATAAAAAAAAAAATTATAGAAATGGTTGATTGCCAGACCAGATTAAATGTGAGACATCTCTGTTTATATTATGAAAATTGTGCTGCTTAATTTCAGTTCGAGACATGTTTAATTAATTATGCACTTAAACTGACTGTGACAAAGATAAAATCGCTACTGTGTGTGACCTTAGGATCTATTTTCTTTTTAATCAGATTTTAGAAATAATCAGGGTTATTCTGAAGCTGTATGAGCAGTGGAAGAACTTTGATGAGAGGAAAGAGATGGCTACTATTCTTAGTAAAATGCCTAAACCAAAACCACCTCCAAACAGGTACTGTACTTCCTGAATACACCTTTCATATAGAAAAACTGGACTACTATCTTAAGAAGGAGTAAATGTTTAATTTGAGGTATAGTGTATGTATTTGCAGTGCAGACCTTTCTATTACAAACATCCAGTCTGATTGTTGAGGAGACGGTGAGAAGCAGAACATTTGTTGTTTTATGGAGACCATTAATGTGATTAGAATGTGATCAATACTGCTTAGCAAATGTAATGAACCGCGGTGCGAGGCTCCGTGGCTGGGCCAGATTCCTTGGAACTGGGCCTGCTTGATGTTGTATTTAATTACTGTGATTAAATATCACTGTTGGAAATCTGCACATGCAAATTCCTGTGCACATGCTTGTGTAATGTGAACTTTGAAGTGTTGACTTCAGAAGTAGGTTCAGCAGGCAGCTGTATGGGGATATATTGAAATTATTATTCAAATAAATACACTGAAGTTATTTATGCATGCAGAGAATAACCTTTGCATTTTTTATGAAACTGAGCAGAACATCTTAACCTATTTGTGTATGTTGAAGTATTTTCCTTCAAGAGGTTTTTACTACTTTCAGAATACTGTATTTTTTTAATTTAAAAAAAAAGACAAAAATGTAATGTGATGCTTCCTTTTGAAGACACATGGTTTTGTTTTTCTTTTTCTTCCAAACAGTGAAGGAGAACAGGGTCCAAATGGTAGCCAGAACTCTAGTTATAGCCAATCTTAAAACATTCCAAAGAATTTCTTTATGGACCACTTTGACTGAAGACATCCTGGGATCTTTCCTGTGTTCATGAAATGGACAGAAGCTTGTAGTAACATCATTGACAAAGAACCTGAAGAATGAATAGCTTGCTTGTGTCAAGCATTTTTGAAAGCTTTTTCTCTAAAACTGTATCATTTTCTCTGACGCTGGAGCAATTGTACTAAGATTTTTCAGTGTAAGGAATCAAACATTAAACCAAGCTGCAAAAGATTAACACTATCCACTCAAAACAAATAGTTCATTATTGGTTTTGTTTGCTTTGAGAAAATTGTAACTTGCCATTGAAGTGAACTATTTTTAAAGCGACAGTAACCTGAAGCCTAAGTGTAACTGTATTAATGACTTGTGTTGTCTCCATTTTGTTTGTGACTGAAGGAAGATAGTGCACTCTGTGTTAAATCTATTTGTTACCTTGAATTTGGTTGTTTTCTTAAAAATAAATATGGATTCTGTAACAAGTAACACAGCAATCCTTCAGAAACAAAGCCTAAAAGAGCCTGCAAATAGTATTATTACAGTTTTAATGAAAGCTGCAGGAAAGAAATTCAGTTCCTTTTTTGGATTAGAAAAATGCTGTTTTACTCAGTAGATTACTTGGATGTTTTTGCCATGAAGCGTAGTAGCCCAGCTTACCAGAGAAGTGCAATATGTATAGGGATTCTGCAGTTTTCTAAAACATTTCAAGTGTTAGGAATGAAAAAACCCCAACATACTATGATTTTTTTTTCGCAAGTAAATGTACTGTATAGTACAATATTTCACAATCAAGTACGAATCTGGATACGATTGCTATTTTTTATGGTGGATTTTTTTTGTACAAAAGATATACACTGTTAGTCTGCCTTCACTGTTAGTGTGAATTCGTGTGGTTCATTAGAGAGTTTATTTAAAGAGGATCAAGCTTTTGGTGAGCTTCATACTGGCTAATTATAATTGTGATGTTAGGAGCAACTCTTTAGAATAACTGAAATGGGATTCCTTGGTTAATTATGTGCTGGAGAAAATGAGATTCCTTCAAACAGAAGGCCATATCCTGTGTTCCTTACTCAGGCAGATATCCCACTGAAGTCAGGAATTGGCCTAAGTCGAATTTCTTGATTTTTAGATAACTTTGTTTTTAATTAAGTTCTGTACAACTTCATTTTGAGTAATAATGCTGACTTGCCCAAGTATAAAAATTGAATGATAAAATAAAGTGCAGTAATATTGTTCTCCTTTCCCCCCCCCCCCCCCCCCCCGAAGCAACACATTTCACTGGTCTGAAATATTGGAGGCAAACTCTTGAAAACCCTTGCTCTGTGATGCATCTTGGTTCAAAAAAATGGCCCCTTAAAAAACAACAAGTGTTTTTTTGCAAATATCTGTCTTTGTAATTGGCTGGTCATTCAGTGAAATGTAACTGAAGTGTGCTTGTATGTAGCCCATTAGGCTACTAGCATTTATTTCTGTTCAGGTTATTTATGTAAAACATTAGGTAAACAAGCCCAAATCACTTTGGTGAGACAGAAAATATATACATTTTGGTCTTTGCTACTTTTGTTGCCATTTGACCCATACCTTTTGTAGCCACTTACTTGATGAATTGGAATTTGGCTATTTGCCTTTGTTTCTTGAAGTCTAAAATGTGCTATTTGTATGTGGACTTGGGGACTAGAAATAAATCAATGCAACTTGACCACTGTGTGGAGTTCTTAAACAGGAACTGTTCTTTAGGTAAACATCAGTCTTCTCACATATACCACATAATCTGCTACGAAAGCTAATGTTTTGAAATTAGGGATTTCACCCTATTTATGAAGAATTCTGGCTGGAGCGTTTAAAAGTTTTCTTGCTGCTCAAGAGCCTTTGCAGACTTGACTTCACACCTAAATTACCTATGTGACCTAAACCTCAGAGCTAAAGCATCAGGCACTTCTTGATGGTAAATAGAAGTATCTTAAGTCATTTCTCTACTGAGCTGAGGACAGTTTTAGCAGCTCTGATTCCAGTATAAACAGTGAAAGGCAATTAAGAGCAGTCAGTGGAAGTGGATTCAGTGGTAACAGTTATAAAAAGAAAGATTTAAATTGGAACAACAGGAAATGGAACATAATGTAAATTGAACAGACAGAAAACATCACCTTTACTGTGCTGCATTTCAAAGGAGAGAAATGCATAAAAATTAGGTATCTCCTTAGAAGAGAGGTATCTGAAACTCTTCACAGATTATATGGTTATACGTGACAGCAAAGTGTCAAAGCAAACACAGGCTTTGCTACTTTTGTGCCAAAAGGACTTAAGGAAAAATCTAAAAAGAAGCAAAGTGAACTGGATCAGACAAGTTATTTAATTCAAAAAGCATAATTTGAAAAGCAAGTTACATCCACATAGGGAAGATACAGAGGACACAGAAAAGACCGTCAACTTTGACAAGCTACAAGTAGTTTGAGAAACATCTTGCAAAAAAATACCAAAAGTAATGAAAATGAAAAATAGGTATATATAAAATCCACAGCTCTTCAGCTCAGAAAAGATAGCAGAGGTCCAGAAAAATCTTAAGTGGTGTGAAGACTGGTGAGGTGACAACTGTTCACCACTTCTGATGGAAGAAGCAGGAGCATCGGATGAAAACACCATGTGGCAGGTTGCAAAGCAGCAAAGGGAAAGAGTTATTTTCACAACACGTTGTCAAAGCTAGTGCAGCCTGCTGTGACTGCTGGGAGTTTGTGTTGAAAATTTACAAATACCCAAACATACAAAGACAGGCAAAGCCTGAAGGAAGCATCAAAGCACCCTGAGTTGTAAATGAGGATAATCTGGGGATTGTATCACTACATATCCTGCTTTATGCTCTTCCTCAGACATTTATTAGCAGTTGCTGCCAAACAGAACATGATGAGCTAGACACATCTTGGTGTGATGCAATATGACTTTGCTGTTCATTTTTTGTGGCTATGTAGTTTTAGATGTTCCCAACAAATGTCAATGTAGCTACAAAAGGACGCATTGTCCACTTATGACTAAATTGTGACTAAGTTTAGCTGGTTAGATCTTGCTTTGTTCATTTGTATGCTGAAGTTTGGTGGCTTGGTCAATACAGCTAGGCATCATTAATTACACGTTTAACTAAATATTTCCAAATTTTCTATGCAGTCTGACATTAATGATCTAAATCATGAGGCATCATTAGTCCTGGTGAGACCTGGCACAACGCAGCCAACAGTGGGCTTCAGTTGCCCCTTTGACTATGTGCCCACAGCATTGTGAAACTGACAGTCTAGGTCATGTTAATCAGGCAGAATTAATAGATTATAGGATTTGGCTAAATCTAACAAAACTGTTGGCATCTGTTACTCCTCCTGATCCAGCCTGGAAAAGACCCTTCAAGAGTAAGATAGTGAGAACTGCAGAGTAATCAACCACAACAAGGTAACACCCATACTCGCCCTGGCATTTTAATTTCATCTTACTCCCATTAATTCATCAGTGAAACTAAACCAGGGTTTTGGAAATTAGTCTAAATTCAGGTTCTTAAGTTGCTTTGTTTGTATTTTTTTTTTTATGGATGGGAAATAAAGTATAGCAATAAGACCACTAAAAAGTCAATGATAACTTTGAAGAAAAACACACTCGTTACTCACTATGATGACATCTACGCTACAGGGTCTCTATTAGCAAAGACGAGAGAACAGAAACCCACGTGAGATCCATGGTCAGGGCAGCACAGCTAACACAGCTGGTCATGCCAACTGCAGGAGTTCTCCTCTAAAAACAAATGACTGCAGAGAGACTGCGGGACTGGTTAGAAATAAAATTCCAGTAAGATTAGTTAATTTTTCTTCTCTGTTCTCTAAATTTGAGATGGTGCATTTTTTAGGTCCTCTTCTCACCATGCAGACTGCACTGTCAGAATGGAAGAGCTGTAGGTAAGTGCACATTGCCCGCAATACTGATTAGAGAAGAACCAGAAATTTTAATTCCTTTTTCCAGACATCCTGCAGAGCCCTGAACTTCTGTGCTAGGACTTAAATTTTCTAGAGGCCAAAGCAAACCTTTGCTAGTTCCCCTGAACTGCTAACAGCATTAAAAACCAAAGAAACAAATCCTTAAAATTATGACTATGCAAATTTGTAGGTGGGGATGGGATGGGGTGGTTTGTTTTTTAAAGTTTAAGACACACAAATTAACGTACATAGAAGAAGGAATGGAGTTTTGCAACTTCCTTGGACACCTCAAATTTTCCAGCCTAAAATGATTACACCTCTCTAATAATAAAATATAGGCAAGTTCTCACTTGATACTGAGCTGCTGAAGGAAAAGAAGTTGTTGACTGAATGTATAGCATTGTGCTCAGAAGCAGTTCTGTGTATAAAAATGGATACGCTTTTAAAATAAGGAATCACACATTTTGAACAGCAGGTATTGTAGCATCAGGTCAGTTTCCCTCTGTATTTTCTGACCAGTAATGAAGTTTTGGCCTTACAATCACGTAGTACGAACCTAAAAGTTTGTACTCTATGCGTTCTCTTTAATAACAGCAACTATTTTAAAACTCCAGCTATACATGAAATATAATAAACTTGTGCTTAGGGCAGTTATCCTGATTCCATTAGAATAACTGCAGTGCAACTATTATAAACAAACTACCCAACACAGTTATTTGGGAAAGGATAATTTTATTTGTCCTATCACCATTAGTTTAAATAGTCATAAACTACATCATACAAAAATCTTAGTAAACATAATAAGCATTTAGGCTCCCTTCACATACTTTCACCAAAAAACATAGCCCAAAGTAAAGGTTGAACGAATTTTATGTCCTTTATTCATGTCATAGTCTTTAGATATGTTAAACCAAGCAGTTGATATGCATGCCTATTTAGAGGTGCATATCTATTTACAAGAGAAAACAGGAGTAGGCTGTATTCTGGAAGTGGAATGCACGTAGTTTTAAAACCTACAAACCATCCTGAAGCCTTGATGGGGCAAGGGTTGAGGTAGTCATCTTCATTTTTTCTCTGGAGGTTCATGTTTTACCCAATCCTCAAAGCCGCCAGCATATTGCTGTACTCTGAAAATATGCAGAAGATACAATGTTAAGAAGGACTCTTCTTGAAAAGGGTATCCAAGAGGACGTGGAAAAAAAAAAACAAACCAAAATGAAAAAAAAAAAATCAGAGAAAAAAAACATACAGAAATTCTCTGCAATCAAATACACTTGTACCTAGCTTCAATGAGCCAAATCAATGCTCCTTGTACTCTAATGCTGCCTGCTTCCACGCAGTGTTTTCTGTAACTCTTTTCTTCCAAATGACACAACGCTGGAGATCAAACATGAAGTCAGTTGTAGCAGCCAGATCAATGAAACAGTTTGGCACTTTTTTTTTTTTTAAAAAAGACAGAAAAGACTCACTGTGGTGGGAAATTTACATGTTATTATGTCTAATACTTCAGATGTCCTCAGATAAATGCAGCACACTGATCTTTACTTCCTTGCAAACCTACATACTCTATAGATCTGACATAAGCCTGCATGAAGCTCTGGAAAACAAAAGCCCACCATGCAAAACAATACCAACTCCTTCAATTAAGCAGCATGAAAAACAGGTAATGGAGGATATTTTGCACTAATTAAAACAAAGTATTTATAAAACAAGAATGTGGTTCCATACTTTTGACTAGAATTAGCAGGGATATTTCAATTCATGAATTGCAGTTCAGTGAAAACATGATGAAACAATCAATTTTTTAAATTCTATCTGTAGTCTTCAAGCTAGCCAGGCACCTTCTGGCACAGGTGTAACAATTCTGTCAACCAAACACTGCTTTTGCTTTCACTCTATCAATGTCATTGTCTTTTTAGCTATTGCCTTCATTGCTTTACTCCTGACAAACAATCCAATGCTTTACTGAAAGCGAGGGCGTACTTTGTTAACAGTGAACAGTACAGGTGGAACTGCAATTTAACAAAGGGTGTGGTTTCATAAACTATTTAATGCAATTTAAGACTGTACTTCTACCAAGGTGAGCAGTTCACCTTTCCAATCATCCTGCGTCTCAGGACTAGTGCTTATGAAGCTGTATAAGGAAGCAACATCTCAGCAAGGGAGCCCCAAGAGGCAGAAGGACCCTTCAGTGGCAGCATGGTCTTACAGCAGATTGCATCACCTGCAGCACATGCGCAGAGTTGTTGAGGGGTTGTTTCACAGGGCAATACACCTCACTTTGCTGGAACATCCAACAGTGTCTTTCAAGGTTCCGTGGAGACTCAAGGAGGTGTCTAACTCAAATACCAGTTGCTCTGCTCATATTGCACATTTAAATTTTTATCCTGGCCCATAAGAAGCCAAGTTAAGCAGCCTGGTCCACAGGAGGAGGCCATCCCTACACACAGCAGCTTACCTGCTGAAACCCAAGGACGTGGCAAAACCGAGTGCTTGTTTACTTCTCGTTCCTGCCAAGCAGGAGAAAACCACAGGGTCCGACTTGGCTGGCATCTTTTGATTGTACTGCTCCTTGAACTCCGTTGGGTCCATTTGTAGCGCTTCCACTAAATCACCCACTGTGAAATACAGAAGAAAAAAAAAAAAAAAGTCTCATTTATTCTCCATCCACAGACAGGCTCACACTGTGAGACTTCTTTCCAATTCCTCTGGAGGAGAAGTTTAGCCTCTCACACCACACTACGGCCGTCTCCCACAGCTCCTCTGTGCCCTGCCACCGCCACTTGCCTGCAGACGAGACTGTCAAAGCACAGGGCAACACCCAACTCACACGGTATGTTGATGGACGCCGGGATTTTCCCAAATTTGTCGATCTCCCACCTCTCCCGCACGTCTATATGGAGGACGTTGGCCTTCTTCAAGTCTTTGAGCTCCTGGTAGGAAAGGCTGGGCGCCCCGCCGGCACAGAGGCTGCGGCGGCTGGCAGCACCCACCGCCCCGGGACCTGCCAGAGAGGGGCAGTCCGTGAGCCCACAGCCGGCCCCGCTCTCGGGGAACACCATCGCCCCTCAGAACCTCCGCCATATTCACACGGGGCTTCCCCCTGCGCGCCGGCAAACCGCCCTCCGCCGCCACTCCGTCCGCCCCCCCCCCGCCGGCGGCGGCCCCCGCCTCACCGGGCGCTGCCGCCCGCCCCCAGCCGCCGCTCGCCGCCCGCAGGGCCCGCGCCGCCCGCCACCAGCCCCAGCCCCCGGCCCTCATCAGCCCGCCGCTGAAAATGGCGACCGCTCGGGCCCTCCCTGCCGCCCGCCCCGCTGGCGGGGGAGGAGACGGCACCCCGAGCGGCGCCGCCTTCTCCTCAAAGGCCCGGAGGCCTCGCTCCGGCCTGGGAGTCAGCAAGCACCACCGGGCGTAGCCAGGCTGAGTTAAAACCAGTATATTCCCCCACCCCCCCGCCTAGTGAATCCAGAGTAATTTCAAAACCTGAGGAGAAAAGGTGATTTTAGCACTGGCCTGCACCGCCTTCACCTTTGCCACAGTCCCCTGACAGCCGCAGTGCGCTCTGAGGGCAACAACTGCCACCCCTGGTTTTGACAGGCTTTGGCTTTTAAGGCTGTCAGTCTTCCAGACCCAAGGACTGATGGCTAAGATGTGTTTTAAGGGGAGAAATGAGGGTTCCTCTTGTTCAATGCGTTCTAAACCAGTACTCCATATTTACTGCATACCTTTATAGATACATAACCATACCAGCAGTTCCAGTCATTAAAGGCGGGTGTGCTGGATCTTTCCCCTCCATAAAAGCTGCGTTTTGAGGAGTACGCTGTCAAATCTTTCCTGGTGAGAGCCTTCCTTCTCAAAAGGAGAGCAAAATATTTCTCAGTACTGCAAAGTGTGACAAATTGAACCTGGCACACATAACTGGTTCACTAGCTGCCCTTCTGCCAGCCTCTCCATATGGCCTCCTTGACAGGCACTTGCAAATTGTCTCTTTGAACCTGTGTATCTATATATATATATGAGTTGAAGTTTTATGTGTTTTCCATTTTGAACAAGGTATGGGTAAAATACACTACTGCTGGAAATTATCTTTTCCAATATGATTTACTCTATATTTTATCTGTAGTAAAATAACGACCACAGATACTCTCAATTTATTGCATATATTGTTATAAGGACCATAAAGTGTGCAATGTGGAGCATCGGGATACTTCTGGTATTAAATGCATATTCACACGAAATTGCATTTTTATAAATTAATTTATGCTTTAAATTTGACCCTGGATCATACACATATACACACAAAGAGTGAACACACTCGCTTCCCTGCAGAAATAGGAATGACCCACCAGCCATCTTGTGAAAGACTGGGAGCCTGAAACCAGAGGAGGTCAAGCAATGCAAACTCCCCTGGTCGGTGAAAGGGTGGGAAGCAGCAAATTCAGTTCTCCCCTTGCCTTCATGGCACTGTCATCCAGGACTCACTCAACCCCTCCTCAGCAGCTTTCTTCATTTCACCTCTTGGGACTCTCTCTCCATTTCATCTCTTCTTCAGTTCCCTCTTTCTCCATTTCTGCACAGCCTCCCACTCTCGTCCTCAGTGGCGTCACATCCCAGCTGATTAACCATCTGCATTTACCCTTGCGCATTCTTTATTCTCATCTTCTCACCTCACTGAAGCCTTCATTGGTTGAAGAAATGGTTCACAGACCTAGGCTTGCATCAAGTGTTACTGCCTTTCTGATTTTTTTTGTTACCGTATCTTCTTTTTCTGACTATCATCTGTTTTTTTTTTTTCCCGCACAAACTTTTCAGCCTTCCCATAGTATTCTTCACCATGCTTTATTATTTGCTTTTGGCCTCCCCTCTCTGCTTTCTCTTTTCCTTCTTTCATGCCTCTGATTGCTGATGCTTTTTGTATTTCTTTCTTCTTTACCCTTGACCCTTCATTTTCTGCCATTACCAAACCCCAGACATGATTCAATCTCAGCACAGGCTTTCTTTGGCTCTGCTTCTGCTTTTGCATTGTTGAGTGCTTCTGGAGAAAAGCTGGGGACCTGGCCGATTTCTGTGGCAAATCTGTTTTCCTAACACGCAACTCTAATTTATATCCCATTTTTCTCAACACACGGGAACCTATGCATAAAGCCTGCTGTCCTTACTCTCTGCACAGAATTCAAAACATTTCCTTTGGGAAACATTTTTTCACCTCATCTCTTCCACCTCCTTTGCTTGCCTTCCCCTCTGCCAGTGCCCCAACGTTCTACCTATTCGAGACATTTCTGTTCTCCTCTCTGTGCTAAATGAACGTATTCCCCTTCACATCACACTGTCCCCCTTTCACACATGTTCACTTTTCCTTCCTTCTTTCTAACCTTTTAATCTAGTTATTGCTCTTGCAGTGCAATAATTCTTTAATCTCTCCTGTGTGGAGGAGAAAGGACCTACTTCTCTATGTAGTTTGTATTCTTTTTCCCTTTCACGTGCAGACTCCATGAACACAGTGTTCACAACCTGTATCTGGTGCTCCTCTGTTAGACGCTCTGCAGTCTGCCGGCAGATCTCTGCGCTCAGTTGTCACCACTGTCACTGAAGTGCCTAAAGAATTCCTCTTCCCTAAATCAAATCCTGCTTAATCTGTCAACCTCTTTCAACAATAGCCTTCTTGACATCTTGTCTTTGCCTGGTCCAATGACTTCTACATGCTTCTCTAACCATTCTTTCAGCCTGTTTGTCAGCAGATCCGCTACAGGTTCTCCATCCTTGTTTTCTGAGGGGTGCCACAGCAGCTTGACCTTTTCCCCCTTTTTTTTTTGCTGTGCCTCATAGAATCACAGAATGGTCTGGGTTGGAAGGGACCTCTGGAGATCATCTAGTCCAACCCCCCTGCCAGAGCAGGGTCACCTACAGCAGGTTGCATAGGACGGCGTCCAGGTGGGTTTTGAATGTCTCCAGACTGGGAGACTCCACAACCTCTCTGGGCAGCCTCTCTCTGCCACCCTCAAAGTAAAGAAGTTCCTCCTCATGTTAAGATGGAACTTCCTATGTTCAAATTTGTGCCCGTTACCTCTTGTTCTATCACTGGGCACCACTGAAAAAGGACTGTTCCCGTCCCCCTGGCACCCTCCCTTTAAGTATTTATAAGCATTAATAAGATTCCCCCCTCAGTCTTCTTTTCTCTAGACTAAAAAGACCCAAGTCCCTCAGCCTTTCTCATCACTGGATAATCTTATTCCGATAAAATGACCGCCTCTCAGTCCTTAATTCAGATTTGCCTTCTGTCCAAATAAAGTCCCCCTTAGCTGCCCAGCCACATACCGAGTTCAACCTCAATCCCAGCCTCTCCGAGCTCCTCCCTCGTGTGCTGGACACCCGTAACTCTCCCTGTCCCTCCGCTGGGATATCCACCTTTGATTCTCGTCTCCCTCCAGTCCCTCCCGCGGTGGCTGCCTTAAAAACCTACCAGGGGCCAGACCCTTCTGCATAACCTCTGGCTACGAGTACCCACTGTCCTGGTTTGCCACCCGCACCCCTGCGCACAGGTTTCGCTTGCTCCCCACAGGCACAAATCCAGTCCGCCATGTCCGGGTCTTTCAGCAGGACACGGCCAAACCCCGATGCGACGGGAACCCCATCGTGTCTCTCTTTCTTTGCGTCCCCTCCCCTACTTTCCCTCCAGTTTCTCGGCTGCCCCGCAGCCAGCCCTGCCGCTCCCTGCTGCCTCTCAGCGGGCCCCGCTTCCCTCTCGCCCAGCCGGCAACCCCGCTCCCCCCCCGCCCTTCCTACCCGATCCCCCCCGCCCTACACGCTCCCTGCCCCGGCCGTACCCGCCTTGCCGAGCTCGTACGGCGCCAGGGGCAGCCCTCCCGCCGCCCCGGGGTGCCGTCCTGGGCCGAAAGCCGCGTCCGGGGCGGGGAGCGGCGCGGCGAGGCCGGGGGCGGGCCGCGCCGGGCGGAGCGGAGCGGAGCGGTGCGGCGCGGCCTTGGCTGCGGCCCAGCTTCCTCCGCCGCTTCCTGCCGCCGCCGCGCCTGCCTGCCTGCCTTGCCGCCCGCCGCTCCGTGAGTGCGAGGCGCTCGGGGCGGGGGAAGGGGGGAACGGAAAGGGGAAGCCCGCCGGCCCAGCTCGGGGTCGGGTGTGTGGGGGGCGCCGTGCCCGCGGCGGGCTCCTCCCGCGGAGGCGGGGGGTCGCCGAGCCTCGGCGCGGCGGCCGCGGGTGGAGGGCCGAGCCAGGCCGTGCCGTGCCGTGCCGATCCGCCCCGCCACGGTGGCGGTTGGGCCCGCGTCCTGGGGGGCCGCCGCGCAAGGTGCAGCCGGGCGGGGTGTGGGGAGCAAGGAGGGCAGCTTGTGCGGGGCTGGGGGCGGGCGGGAAGCGGGGGGGGGGGGGGGAGGGAGGGAGGGGGTCACTGCCCCGCCGTGGACCCGCATCAGGCGGGCCGCTCTCCCCGCTTCCCGGGGCAGCCGTGCCCGGCACTTCTCCCGCGGTGTTCTGAACTGGTGGCCAAGTAGGGCTGGCGTGGGGTGGTTTGGGGTGCTGGTGCCGACGGTCCGCCGTCGGTCTACAATAGGCTAACCCAGCCGCGACATGGTAACAGCAGCGCCAGGCCCTCTCCGTGGCCCTGGCGTAAGTTTCTCGGTCTATTAAATTAGAGAGAGTGGGTAGCATCGCCCTTCAACATAAGCTTCGTCCACTTTGCATTAGGCAAGGTAGCAAGCGCCGGCTCGAAAACGGCCTTGCGGTTATGCGTGGTGAGGCTGGCGTGATTATTTCTGCCCGTCTCTGACAGTCTGGTATATGCCGGTCTGGTGATGCCACCGACAGCCCGCTGCCGCTGCGGCCTGCCCACGGGGCTCACCCACAACAAGTGTTTTTCGCAGGCGGTGCATGTGGCCGCAGCGCCGGCGCCCTGCGACCTGAAGCGTGGTTTTCAGCAGATGCAGACCCATGCGTGCCTGGTGGTTAGATGACAGCCTGATGACGGTCCTCTCCGTCAGAGACACGGTATTTTAGACCCGTGCCTGCAGCTCTGCACGTTGTTTGAATTAATGTTTTGATTCTCTGATTCCTGGATTTTTTTGTTTTAGAACTTCATTTGGTCTTTTGCTTTTAACGTCCTTTAGGACTTCATCCTGCTCTTGCTATAGATACGTTGCTACTCACACAGTTAAACAGGATACGTGTGACAGCCTTTTAAACACAGATGCACAAGAATACAGTAAGACATCAAGAACATAGAAGCGAATGGCAATTACTCCAGGTGCAGTGCTGTATTCTTGTTACACGTCATCTTTAGCTACAAGTATTTCCCAATTCCATTAAATAATCCTCTCATACAAGCATATAAAGCAGAGTCGTGTTTAAAGTGTTCTTTCCGCCCTCGTTTTCCAGCTTTCTAAATGGAAGCATAGTAGTGGCACGAGCACGTGCCAGATTGATAGCAGAACATGCCTTTGTGAAATTGCTCTGCAGTTTACTACAGTTGTAAATATTTTGTCAGATTTCTTCATGAAATATTGAAGAACTGGTGCTCTGTACTTTTGTTTCTGTGAGTTTCACAGAAATGCAGCTAGTGTCTCACAGGTTCTGCTGTGAGCATTGATCGTAGATCAAGGACAAGTTGTTCCACTTTAGACGTGTCATCAAAACAAACTGGGGCAATTTGTGTGGAGGAAGAAAATGAAATGAAATTCTTTGCTCTTGGCAGCAAGACTTTGACTTTCAAAGAGCTCAAACTAGTTTTCTGTAGTCATTTATGGTTTTATCTGCTTTACCCCCATTAATTAGCTGACTCCCACAACACCCAGAGCAGATGGGAAGTTATGTGTAGCCGTTGTCTTCCTTTATCTTCTCCGCCTCAGCCCTTTAGGCAGGGGTACAGCCAGAGTCTCAGCATAACATATTATCTTCTGTGGGCTTCAACCTGCTATCTCACACAATGTACTGCAACCACAGTTCCTTTTCATTACTTGTTATGACTTCACTATTTCTTCTTCTTTTTTTTTTCTTTTAGACTTCACAGAATTAGCATTTCTCTGAAGTTCATCCTTTGCTCATACTGCCCTTCATTTCCTCTTATGACATCTTGAACCACTTCTTTTCCCACCTGGTTATCCTGCCAAGATATTGTCCAGCTATTTCTGTTGTTACACCCTTAGGTTTTCTGTGGTGATGGCACTGTTACATCAGTGTTCATATCATGTGAGTGCATAGTCTATCAGCTCTGTCATCTGATTGCCTTTTCACGTACAAAGTTTTCACTTGTGGGTCAACATCCTTAGTTATAAGCCATGACTCTTTTTATGGTACTTAGGTGTTTTGCTTTTTAAAGTGTGAATTTGTAGGAAAACCCACGTTAGACCATGAAGGCATCCACCTGGATGTTTTTCCCCTCTTTGTGTGTTCATATTTTTTTTAAAATACATTTAGGGTGGGATAGAGGATATAAGCAAAAGTTGCAATTTGGTTTATGGTTTGGATATTGATGGGTATCCCGGAAATCTTCCATAAGACGCTAGCAAAGCCTTTGCTATAAGATACTAGCAAAAATATGTCATCAAAATACTACTCCTTTTTCCCACTCAATCCTTTATTTTGCTTTAGTCATAAACCCAGTTACAAGGTCTTTTCATTCTTGTTTCTGGACACATCTGGTTTATGTTCATCCTTAGAAGTAATTTTTCTGTGGCGAGTGGGTTTCAGTAGCAAATCTGAGGGGGATGGTGCAGGATGCAAACATCAACGTTGACAGACCATGTTTAGCATGGACGGCTGGATAAAAAGGATTAATAAAATTGAGGAACGCTAAGGGAATTTTACTGTCACTTGGAAAGTTGTATCTAGTGGTCCGAAGTCTCCGTCTCACTCCTTGCGCAAAGAGTACATCAGTGTCTCACCCTTTTAGGACTGTAGCATAATGTCAGGATTGGCGTTTGAGTTCCAGTGACGGTGTAGGATGTGTGATGTGCCTTTGGGCTAGGAAATCTTGGAGATGACACTTTCAGAATTTCAGATGACATTTTCCAGGGGAAGAAGCGTTGCTGCCACTACCAGTCAGCAGTTCTGGTCCTTTTACTGCTCTAGCAGGCAGCAGGGGCTTGTTTGCCATAAAGGTTTCGGTGGCTGTCAGAGCGCTGAGCCTTCTGGCCCACTGATGGGTGACACTGCCCGGTTGCTAACCGTGATGGATGCAGTTCTTCTTCTGATTGGGTGACATTTGATCTAGCAGCAAGCAAGCCAAAATGCCACAGGTAACGCCTAGAACAGACGTCCAAAATATATCAACTTGCAGCTTACATCAAAACATGTAGCAATTCTGCAGAGGATCTGGCATTACTGACCTGTACAATGCTCTGGTTTTTGTACTCTCACAGTTACGTGGAGGCTCATAAAGCCCTTTCGCAAATGTGCTATGGAGCATCTTGGCCTTTGGACTTAATCTGCACATCTGTGCTGTTCCTCAGCACCTTGCTTTGGTGGTAGGCTGCTGTTGACAGCTGGACAGTTCTGTTAAGTTACACGAAAGTGCTAATTTTTGAAATGCTGTATTTGGTGCGCTATGCCTTTTCAGTATGATGCAGGGTTTTTTTTTTTTTCCTATTAGCAACATAAAATCATATCATTTTAATTGGAAAGTTTGACTACAAGTGGTGAGATGGTTGGTATTTAGGGTACCTCAGATGAATGGAGGGATTGAGGTAAATGTATTTGCCCTAGCTTCTTTGAATTCGGGTGCTCAGTGATGAAATAATTAACACTACTGGTCTCGTAGTTAATGGGCAGTCCTACTGGAAGAGTCTTACCGCATCCAAAATAGTACCTACAGACTATCTGTAGACTCACTTGGCTACATTTCGTAGGGTAAGTAGGCTTAGATGAGCTGATGGTTATTATACCATTTTTATCCTGTTGTTTGTATTCTAGTAATGCAAGTGTAATCCTCCTAGTTAATCAAGAATCAGGAGGAATGTTGTGATAGGTATTACACAGATAAGAACAAAAATGTGGCACTTGCCTGAAAGAGCTGGCACCCTAATTATACGATGAGAAAAAAAGTGGATCTTGGCAGATGGAAGCAGTGATATGGTGGTAGTCAGCACAGCACTCTAACATGCTGATGATCTGGTTTGGGTTTCTTAGAATCATATCATAGAATCATAGAATACCAGGTTGGAAGGAACCTCAAGGATCACCTGGTCCAACCTTTCTTGGCAAAAGCACAGTCTAGACAAGATGGCCCAGCACCCTGTCCAGCTGAATTTTAAAAGTGTCCAATGATGGGTTTCTTATAAGCATCATAGTGAAGGTACAGCATGGGAAAACTCACTACATTCCAAAACTTAGCAAGTGAGCTGTAGACATTGTAGGAGGAGGGACTCAACCTCTAACTAAGCAGTGCAAGATGATAAGCTGGGAATAGGTTTTGAGGAGTCCAGAGAGTAAAGACATAGTTTGCTTTTCCACCTGTCTTGCATAAAGATGCTGTGAAGAGGAATGACCTGTTTAGTTTTGTTCTGTGGTGGTTTTGTTTGTTTGTTTGTTTTGTTTTTTTTTTTTCCCCAAAAGAAAAGTGAATTCTAGTTCACACTGGCCTTGTGTCTTCTATTGGTCCTAACTCTACTGAGTTCCAGTAAAATACAAAACTTTAAAAAATAACATTTATTTTAGAAACTACATCCAGCTCTTTTTACTTTCTAAATATATACTTGATGAAGAGTGTGCATTTCTAAATACAGAAATATTAATTCTGTTACATATAGACTATTTCAGGCATAACTTACATTTAAAATAACCTAGGCATAACTCAGATTTAAGGTAACAAATTTAGCACGTTGATTTTTGGCCCTTTGTCAAATTTAAAGCTTCTAAAATTAGGTAGGCAGATTATTCTGCTGCTTTTGAAGTGGTTTGATCTTTCTAGAAAGGTGGAAATGAGCAGTTGTAGTGAGGAGCTTTTGATCTTAATCAGCTTTTTGTAGGCAGACTCCCATTAGGAGTCTTTTAAGAAGTAAAAAGTAAACCGAGAGTAGCAACTGATAATGATTACACTTCAGACTTTTGTATGCTGAGCTAAAAGAATCTGAACACGTTTGGCAAGGACTAGTTCTTAGTTTTGTATAAAATGATTGTTTATAAGGAAGAGGTTTAGCTCTTTCTATTTTTATTTTTTTTTCCTCATGAAACTGCATAATTTTTACTTAAGGTTTCTACTGTGCGCCAAATAGAGATCTTTGTGGAGCAAATATACCCGCTGAATTCAGCTTTTTCTACAACAAAAATTGGGGTTCTTTTTTAATTTGTCAGGTTCATTAGTCAAATATCATTTGCACTGTGACTTGATTTTGTGCATACAAAATGAAAAAACTTACCGTATTTGTTTTTCCATCACAAAAAGAAACTTCCAAGCAAGGTTGCATGGAGGCCTCTTTCTGCTTTTGCATTCAGAGGTGAAAGTCTGTCTCCTTCAGGAGACTCCACAGTTGATGGCTGTAGCCACAAATTACTCATTGAACGTGTTCAAAAAATGGGACAATGGGTTGGAAAGAAATAATGGGAACATTGCAAAGGTTTTAAATCTTCATTGTGTCAAGTTCATTTTGTGTAAATTATTCATTTCTCCTCTGCTTGCTTGTCCTGAATGGCTTGTGCCTATGGTCAACAGAAACCTACAGAATTTCTCTTGCTTTTTTACTTAGCTGTATTTTATGCTGTCTTGGGTCTGTTTGATCAGGGTCTTCATTCCATTAAAATCTCAATCTTTTATGAGCACCTCAGGTTTCTTCCTTGTTTATCTCAATTAAAGATAATAATCAAATTCCTGGTGCAAACATTTTGATTTTGAAGAGTTGAGCACGTTTTTAATTGTTAAATGAAATCTTTTACTTGTAATGTTTTCTGTCCCCAAATAGACTGGAACAGGGCAGATAGTACTGCATAGATACTGTGCTACTTGTATTGTAGATGCTTGCTGAGTAGCTCGTTGCTCTTACCCTTTCATCCCACTTAAATGCTTTTCAAAATCAGGCACAACCCCTGGCTGGCTAGGTCCTTGATACGCTGTGGCTTTTCCAAGAGTTCACAGGTCAGTAAACATTGTCTGATGGATGCCTGTCTGTATGTGTGTTCATGAAAACTGATTAATCTAATGGTCCGTGTTATCTTTTGTTCTGCCTGCTCTTACTGAAAGAAGTTGCTTGGTGGGTTCCCAAACCTGCAGCGTGAACGCCAGCTTCTTGTGCCAGTCTGCTTTTTAATGCCGTGTTGATTATGTTGATTATGTTGGGCTAGAAGTGCTGTGTTTCCAGCTGACACTGTCTTTTACTCGTGTCCTGAAGGACCCTAGAGAGTGGGTTGAGCGGTGGGCTGTGTGTGCCCCAATCTGGATTGTATCACCTGGCTTGTGGGCCACAGGATTTCACAGGTGGTAAAGACTTGCTTGTAGTTCAGCTGGTTGCGCCCATAATTGTTCTTTCATGAAGTTATCCAAGCTCTCAAAATGTACTGATATGAATATGACTTTCATCTGGGTGAAATCTGTGGTTTGGACAGTCTTACATAATCTGTCCAAAGAGATAAAAATCGTTATGCCGAAATGAACTCGTATATTGCTTATGTCAGTGTTGAATAACCTAAACACAACTTCGTTCCTTTAGGGATGACATTTTTGCTGTCTTTGCTATTGACTCTTTACATAATTTAGTGTAAAATCATGGGTTTTCTAACAGCAGCTGTGTTGGCCTTACTGTGTGATGAATGTCTCCATGAATTTGGTGCTTAGTTAAGTGGCAGTGGGACAAGTGGTGATGGGTTGTTTCACATGAAGCTTCAATGTCTATGATAAGGTGCCAAGTTGAAGTTGTTTGGGTTTGAAGCACCTTTTCCTGTTCTAGGGATGCCATGATGCATGGCTGTTGATGTACGTTAGGCGTGCTAACATTTGTTGAATATAAATAGTCAAGAGCTGGAATATTCAGATCTTTCTTACTGTATGAGCATGAATTGTGAATCTAGAAGATCAGCAAAGCTGAATTCTGTGGCATTGTTCACTTGCGTGCCTAAGCATTTGAAGCTTTATATACTTAAGCACAGGAAATTTTGAAATCTATAAGTTAAGAACATCACAGTATATAATATAAACTGATTGCTATGTAAATGTAGCTTTCTGAAAAAAATGAAGTGCATTTTGAAAGGTTGAGGAGACATGAAACTGTTGGTGCAAGGAAACAGAGAGTAAAGGTTTCTTTCATACTCTACAGAAATTTGACTTGTCCAAAGAAAACCTGTGATTGATACTTTCATGCAGAAAACCTCCAGCACTAGCAGTATGTGTGGCAGATGCAGAGATGTCTGTCCAGATCTATAGGAACCTGGAACAGGAGCTCTGAGGTGCGGATTGCCTGCTTCACTTTAGTGAGAGCTGTTCAGATACCAGTGTTGATGGTGCTCTAGTGTCGATAATGATGACTGTTCTGCTGACTGGCTTAATGGATAAGAAAGGAGAGGGAATACTGAGTTAAGTGTATGGGTAAATTCCTGTGTGTCTCAGAGCTTCAGTAGCACAAAGGTCTAAATGTGTATACAGAGAAGATTTAAAAACTTATGTAGACAAACTTTTTAAACTTTGGTGAACCTATCTACTTTATCTGTAGCAAGAATATATCTTTTGCTGTTCCCAAATGTAGGGCATTTTAGAGGTTTTCCATACATAAATGAGGTAGCATAGTTGAAAATGTTCGGTACTGGTAGCACAGGTGACATTATTAACCTGTTGGTGGTACACAACAAGACGTAATTTTTTTTCTAAACAGAATGGCTCACAGGTTTGCAATATATGAATATTTGACTGTCTTACATTCATATGCTTTGTATATGAAAGCATAAATTTGTTTTTATGAAGCACATTGTTAAAAGACAATCTATATACTAAGCCTCAGAAGCTGTTTGTGTGATGCACAGCTACACTCCTTTGGTGAATTCATATTTGGGTTTTGGTTAAATGACTGGTGTGGTGAAATCTCTGAGGACTTTTTAAAAGTTTAGTTGCAAATATTTATCCTTTATTTCTGTTCCTCATAGGACTCCTATGAGAGACTTCATCTGTACAGATTCTCTCATATTTAACAGACAGGTCAGCTTGCAGTCCTGTCTGTGCTATTTATGGGAGAGGACACTTTCATGAGATTTAGAAGACTTTTGTATTTTATTAAAGTGTTTGAAATTGCTCAAAAGCTTTTAGGGAATGTGCAAGGGCATCCTTTTTGTAGGTGAGATATGTTAAGGAAGAGAAGCTTTTGTTTTAATGAAGTTTTTCTGGTAAGGTATGGCTGGAGCTCTGTAATAGTTTACTTTACAATAACAAAAATAAAGAAAATCTCCGTATCTCAAATATTTAACACTGCTGCCTGAAAGTGTGTCTCCTGTGGTTACAGATACAATTCATAATGTCATGTAACATTAACTAACTGATCTTACAGTGTTCCTCAGAGTTTATTTCTGACACGTTCATACACCTTGTTACACAATAGCTGACATTAGTCAAAGCCTAAAACTATGTTTGTGAGGTTTGAATGTGTGGTTTGATCTCATGCTTTTAGAATTCAAACTGAAGACATTTGCTGAAGCATTTGGACAATACAGCAACCCCTGTTTCTCTTTCCCAGTAAGTAACAGATGCGGGTGAAAGATCCATCAAGAGCCAACCCTGAGAAAGCAAAGAGAAGCAAAAGGCCTAACAGGCCGCAGGATGAGGACTCCTCAGATGATATTTCAGGTAAAAACATAAAGTGATGTTTGGCCCTAAGGTTGAAGGCTTATAACTTCCATGTTGACTGGTGAAAACTACAAATCAGCAGTACCATGAAAAATACTTCTCTTGTTTGAATTTAAAACAGAAATATCTCCAGTCAAGTGTTTATGACAGGATCGGTTGTTACACTACGTGACTGCCCAAAAGGCTGAGGAGTTGGTTGATCTTCAATGACAATCTCTTCAGAGCAGGAGAACGGTCCTTTCCAATGCTCAGAAGGTCAAGCACGTGTGGCAGGAGGCTGCTCGGCTGAACCAGGAGCTTCTGACTGAGCTGAGGCAAAAAGGAAGGACAGAGAGGGTGGAGGCAGGTTTGGGCTGCCCTTGCAGGGGTCTGAGTGTGCAGGGATGGGATTAGGTGAGCCAGCCTCAGAATTTAATCTGATGAGGGTTGTAAAGGGTGAGATAGGCTTGTATGGATACCGTGCCAGTAAAATAAAGGCTACAGCAAGTGCAAACCTGCTGCTTGAGGGGGCATGGGACCTAGGGACGTAGGGCATGGGAAAGGGCTGAGGAGCTCAATCCTTCCTTTGCTTCTGTCTTCACGTGGAAGCTCTGCACTCGGTCCTCCCTGGTCCCTGAGCCTAGTGGCAGACTCTGGGATTTAAGCATTGTCCAAACTATAAGAAGATTGAGAGCTGTTAAGCAAACTGGAAATGCACAAGTCTGTGGGATCAGACGGGACGCATCTGAAGGTGCTGAGAGCGCAAAGTGATATTGTGAGGCTACACTCTGTCATCTTCATGATAACAAATTGAGGAGAGCAGTTGATACGCTAGAGGGTAGGTCTGCCATTCAGAGTCACGTAGACCGGCTGGAGAAACGGGCTAGCAGAAACTCCATGGAGTTCAACAAAGGCAGTTGGAGAGTTTGACACCTGGGCCAAAGCAACAGTGCAGTTACAGGGTGGGAATCAATGGCTTGAAAGCAGCTTTGCAGAAAAGGTCCTGGGGGTCCTAGTGCACATGCTGAATAAAAGCAAGAGGTGTGGCTTGTGCCTGCTGTATGCCAGGCTGCATTAACTAAAGCACAGGGCGAGGTGTGTGATTCTTTCCAACTTTTCAGCACTTGTGAGACCTTATCTGGAGTAGTGTGTCCCCAGTTGTGGACTCCCTGTTACAAGAAGGACATTGACTTGTTGAACTGAGTCCAGCAGTGGGTCGCCCCTTCCATGTTGTTAAGGAGATTGAGAACATGATGTGTGAAGAGGGGCTGAAGAGAATGGATTTGTTGAGTTAAAGGAGTGAAAGTATAGTTTCTTTTTTTGACTGCCAGATAGGTTGTTATAGAGAAGGCAGAGCCAAACACTTCTAGGAGGTCCACAATGAAAGGACTAAAGGCAACAGACAAAAGTTAGGGCAAGGAAAATTTGGGTAGGTATGAGAAAATTTATTTTATTTTCGCCCTGAGGATGGTCAGACAGAAAACTGATTTTCTAGTGAGTTGGTGAAACCTCTGTCCTTGAAAATATTCAACATTCAGTTGAACAAAGCCATCAGCAACCAGATCTAAATTTGTATTTGGCCCTGTTTTGAATGAGGGTTTGGACAAGATGGCCTTCAGAGGTTCCTTCAAACCTAGGTTATTCTGTGATATTATAGTGGAATTTGTGCAAAAAATATGACGGAGAAGAATGGTAGTTGATATTCATATTGAGAATGGGCAGTTGTAGTAGGGATGCATGGGTATTTGAAAATCTTTCTTTATGGATTGAAAAGGAGTTAACTGCCTGTGTTGTTATATGCAAAAATAGATTTATGTAGTATTTTACTGTTGACAGTAAACCAAAAAACGGGGAAATGGATTTTTTACAAAAGTAATCCCTGTATTTTTGTACAAAGTAGTTTATCTGTTTTTAAGAGGTGGTGTTTATTGACTTGAAAATGATTCTTATTATGGAAAGACTGAAATAGACCCTTCATAAGATTCAGTATATGGGGAGCAGCTGACTGAGTTTTCCTGTTTTAGGTCTTTGCTGTTTTTTCCCTCATGCTGAATTTGTTGAAGATTCTGCTCCTTTAGTGTACACGTGGTCCCTTTCATAGCTATTATTTTTAATGGATGAAAGTGAGCATGTGCCATTTTGTCTAGGCTTAACCTGCCAGCACGTGAGCCAAGCGGTGGATGTGCATCATGTGAAGAGAGCAGTAGCTCAAAGCATCTGGTCAATATGTGCAGAATGTCTAAAGGAGAGGCGGATGAGTGATGGTGAGCCTGTGGCACCTTCGGACATATGGCTGTGTCTCAAATGTGGCTCTCAGGTAAGCGTATGCTGTAAATTTACAGAGGTGGATCAGTCCTGATTTTCTAAAGGATACGGCTGGTGTGGATCCTTGTCTGGCATCCCATTACCTTTGGTGGAACAATGTGACATCAGTGCTTAGTTGTGAGAGTTCATGCTTCAGCTTCTTCAGTGGAGTGGGATGTGGCCTTGTGTTCTTCTCATTTGGTTTTCGGCAGTGTTTCAGATTAGCTTTATGTGTTAGGGTGTGGTTCGGCATCACAAGCAGTAAGCGACGGTCCTGCCTTTTCTCTGTTCTTCATCTGCATGTTATTTCCACTTACGGAGAATTGGATCCAGGAACTGTGTGGCTGCAAAATGCATCCGTTCAGCTGGCTTATCTGGCAGGAGATCCTGCAAATACAAACGAATGAAAAAATGGATATGGATATTGCTGAATCAGCTTGCATTGTGGGCACTCAATTGCTAGATTTAATTGAAACCAGGGAGAAAGGACTGTGCTGGAGTGAGAATGCTGCTTTTTGTGGCAGCTAGCCATTAGATTGGATCAGTTATAATGTCAAATCGTGACCTCAGAGTTTAAAATGGCAGATCCTGACCCTAAGGACTTGCGCAGGTTTCGGTTCTGTGAGTGAAGTAAAGCCTGATACAGAAAAATTCAGTTTACAGGCAGTGTCAGGCTTCGTTCAGCTAATAGTTGCCTGAACAAAGCATTTCACAATTTTCTTAAGAGTTCCAGTAGGTCCTACTATAGTAAGGACAGAAGCCAGCTCCTACCAGTATTATCTGAACAGATTAAATTTTGCAAAGAAACATGCTATTAGCAGGCTTCAGAAGATAGTTAACTAGATCTGAGGAGGACTCATATAGCTTTTCTCTGAAATTTTGTAGTTAAGGAGGGCTTTTAAAAGGAGTTAAATCTTTTTTCGTGTTTATGCTGTTAATAGCCTTCAAAACTCATGCCTCCTGAATCTGTAGATACTTGGAAAATTGCAAATGCTTTCTCTTGAAGCTGCTGTACATAAATAGTATGTTCTGAGTACCTTTTTCATACAAAACCAATTTATGTACCTTGTGCTGTCTGGAATGCATTTGGCATTCTTGAGCGGTGAGAGTTACCTATACTGTCCTTTCCTTGATATTCTGTGGACCAAATATGCTATAAAGTCATTTAATTCACATTTTTTTTTGAGAAATCTTACTTTTCTGAATGGCATAATTTGCTGTCTATTGATACTTGTTCAAAAACTCAGAATTATTTCTATTAAGTTAAAACAAACCTACTAATTTTCTGTACATTTAACTGATTTTTCAGATTTTGGTTCTGCGTAGTCATTGATTTTCCTTTATTAGTAAAAAGAAAATGTGTTCATTTAAAAAAAAAGTTAATTTATAATACTCAAGTATAAAAAATGTTAGACCCTCTCAATCCTTGAGAATGCTAAATAAGTATTTAGGGCATTATACTTTTCAAAATTAGACAGAAAGCTAAAGTTCTTGCAGTTTTATTTACTAATAATATAGTCTTTTCCTACTTCCCTTTTTACCCCTTACTATGTTGCTGTTTCTATTTTTAGGGATGTAGTAAGAACTCGGAAGGCCAGCATTCTCTGAAACACTTCCAAACAGCACGCACAGAACCTCACTGCATTGTTATCAGTCTCAGCACATGGATCATATGGTAAGAATGAGTATGCAGGTGTTGGGGTATGCTTGTATATAAGGACTACTCATAACTTAAAGTGATGTCTTTTCATGATAAAGAATGATTCTGACAGATAAAATGAATATTTTATATAGAGAAAAGGCAGGCTTTCTGGAGAGAAAATTAGTTTGTCCTTAGGAGTCTCAGAGAGGTCAAAAATCAATACTAAGAGAGAAGTTTGAGTCCGTTGTGTTCTGTAGAGAGTTGGCTGGTTATAGGAGTTTGTCCTTCCAGCTTGTTTTTATACGATTATTTGCAGGACTATAAACTGAGATTGTTTGCGTCTGTAAGCATCACAGTGAATTTGGGCTGATCTATAGAAGGGCATATATGGGATGAGAGAATTCAATTTTATTTCTCTCTTCAGTGTGAAAAATTCTAACCAAGAGCTTAAGTAATTTGTGTAGGGTTGCTTGAGAGGTTTGTTAGAGCTGGGAGGTGCAACCAGATACCCTGAATTCCAGTTTGTTTCTTCTTTTGCTTAGGTGTTATGAATGTAATGAAGAACTGTCAACACATTGCAACAAAAAGGTTTTGGCTCAGATAGTTGACTTTCTTCAGAAACATGGTTCCAGGGCTGAACCAAGTAAGTTTACACAAATAGTTTTATCTGGAGACATCTGTAATGTACTGTCTCTAAAAATGAGCATTTCAGATTTTGATTCACGTTAAACGTACAATTGAAAAATTATGTATGATGTGAGTATAATACAGTTTGTAATTACACAATTATTTGGGCAGGTAATGCCTGTCAAAACATAATTTCTTTTTTTTTTTTTCTACAGTATGATTACATTTTAAAAATATTTTGGGCACTGTAGGACGGTTTTTCCAAATTTTGTTTTTAATGAAGAAAGTTTATTGTAGAGAAAATGTTACCTTAAATAAGACTGAATATAAATTAATGCACAAAAAATATATAGAAGCATAAATGAATTGAATTTTCCTAGTGTGGATGTGTCACATCTTAATTTTTTTTCTGATTTAAATTTGTTTTCCACAGTTAATTAAATTCATTTAAATGAATTTTCTAGTACTCTGTTATTGGATGTAATGCTTTCTGTTCATTTATGTGATTGGGTTTTAATTGACAGAACATTAATTTCTATTTGTAGAAAATACTATTCAATTATTTTCTTAACGTTAGGAGCCTACTGTATCTTCTCAATATATGTGAAAGTAGATGGAACTTTGTACATGTGGCCCTCAACTGTCTACTCTTTATAATGTTGATGTTATTTGTCCCTACTGTAACACACTTGGGAGCGTTTCTGGCTTGTGACTTAGAGAGTGCATTGGATTCCAGATTTTCCTCACAAAAAACAGCTTAAGGAAGCTTTTAAAACAATTGGTTGCAGTTTTTAGCAGAGATAATCAACTGGTTAGAAATAAGAATTGAAAATTATTGCCTTGCTGAATTAGACTAGGTATTCCTCTAGCTGCATGTGCGTAAATCCTACTGGTTTTAAGAGATGTTATATATTTTTTGAGAGGGGAAAAATGAAGGGCCACTCAGAAATACATATTTTATATTTTGATCTAGTCACAAGTTGTATGTTAAATATTCGATTGTAATGAATTGATAAATTGCTACTTTTTGCATCTTTTCACTTGGAGCAATGAAAATACAGTATGTGATTTCACTTTTGTTCACAGCTTCAGTTTCAAGTTTATGTTTAATAAATGGGTGTTGTAGTTTGCTTGCAGATGAAAATCCTGTAGTGTTTGTTTGTGTTAATTCAATGGAAACTATTTCATTTTAGTTTTGTACCACTGGATAAGACTTTCAGAGGAATACGACTCTGTGTGCTTCACGGTTTAGATTCTTCATTTATGAGTCATCAAAATATCTAAATTTTTCGGAGTGTGGTGCTTAGAAGTTTTCTGTGAAATGTCTTAAATTAAGCAACCAAAATTCCAAGCTAATTGAGGAAAAGTAACCTTAAATTATGCCCAGAATTTGTTAAAAATCAGGAATCTATAGCAGAGCAGGGCAGAATATATTTCTGCTGTATATGTGTTTGTGTTTCTTTTTGATACTCTGTTTTGAAAATACATATATTTCATTTAAATAGTTGCCTGATACAACCGTAAACTCTTTTCCATAACCAGACACAAAATGTAATTTTTTTTGTTAGAGCATAAACATTTCTCACCATGCCCCCCCCCCCGCCATTTTATTTAAACCAGTTTTCCCTTCAGTTTCTGAAATTGGGCATTGAAATGAAAAAATAGCTACCATCCAGCTCCATCACACATGTTGTGACGGCAGTGCATTGAGTTGGCCTTTGGTGGAGAAGGAGGTTCCCAACAGTGACGTAAAAGGTAGAGCTGGGTAGCTACCGATGGTGACGTCAGGTGAGAGATGTGTTGTGGGCAGCGCGAGGCGGTGGGAGGTGCAGGGCAGTTTTAAATCAGACTGCGGAGTCTACTTTCCCGGTGTCTCGGACTGTGTGTTAACTGGTCTTCATGGTTACTCTTCATCCTTCAAATTCATGCATGTGCCTGGTTTTGAGCATGCGAATGGTCACACCAGCATCCTTCAAGGCTAAGGAAGTCACGTGCGAGCCTTGCAGGGTGGCCTCTTCGACAGCAAGAGGTCTCGGGGTGTGGAAGTTGCACCTGCAGGGCAGTCGTGTCTTCTGCTCTGTGCCAGGAGGGGGCTAAGGCTCACGTGCAAGCAGGTTTTCACACAAAAAGTGAGCGTGTGCGTACCTCCAGTAATGGCTTTAAAGCTGGGAATCAGCGACCCTCTCTATGAGGCAGAGTATGGCTGCGCTGAGCAGTTTGGGTCCTGTTCTTGAGAGTTCTGGGAATGTTGGCCCAAAGATGATTTGTTGGGTTTTCTGAAGTGGCAGGGAAAAGAGGAAAAAGTTTGCCTGGCATGCTTTGCTGCATTGGGCCAGGCTCCTCGCTGGAAGAGGCTGGGAAACAGCCGTGTATTGATAAATAAGTGGTATGTGAGAGGGAATTCCCAGGCAGAGTTGGCATTCTTATTTCACTTTGATAAGTGTAACAGCAATGCCTTTTCTGTTTCATGTCAAATACTTGGGCTGACATACTTGGTACTTCCCCTAACAAAATGTAGCATAAGTAAGACTTTTTCTTTTCTTTTCTTTAAATTAGACTGCATATAAAGATTCTTTTAAAAATAAAATCTGAAATTGAAATGTAATTCATGCTGTTGTCCAGAACACAAAAGACACAAAGCATAACAGTGAAAATTAACTCTACTATTGACAACTTATCTTTTGGGTTTTTTTAAGTGTAGCATTTTATTTCATGTTACAGTGATATTTTGAGTATAACTGTCATCCTTTAAATAATTAGTTGGCTTATGCTTTTTTAATTTATTTTGTGTATTCAGCCATTATAAAAATAAACTAATTTTAAATAAATGAAAAATAACTTGTGAGAAACAAGTAGTGTAAACCTGACAGTTGTTAATTCATATTTCCCACTTAAAAATCAATCTTGTGCTTTTTTCCCCATTGCTTTTCTTAAGCAATGGGAAAATTAATTTTTGTATCAGAATGTGGCACTGTGACAACAAATCATCTTATGTCTGGATTTCTTTCTGTTATAACAACTGGTTGGCATGGTGCGTCATTAAAATTCAAATAGTGTTCTGTAGAAATTTCTGCATAAATGCAGTATGAACATGGATATAAGTAACAGATGAGAGCTGCTAGTTTTTTGTTGTTTTTTTTTTTTCCTCTCAAAACTGCAGGAGTCATTTAAAGATAAAATAATCAGCCTAAACATGTAAGGGAAGGTTATATAGATTTCCTAATTAATGCATCTTGGAAAATAAACAAGAGCAAAATGCTTGTCATTTGGTACTAATGTGGTGGAATAGTGTGGCAGCAGGATCCCTGCTTTTCACTCGGCCTCTCATAAAGATTCAACTTCACTTCAGCTGTAAAAATGTGCAAATTACATTACTACTACATGACTGACTTTTGTAATTACATTAAGCGATTGAGATAAATCCCAGTGCTGGGTTCCCAAAAGAATGCTTGCAGCTGTGTGATTTTCGCATCTGATCCTATGGTTTGTTGTACCCAGCAATGCCTGCTTTTTCCTTTTTTTTTTTTTTTTTTTTAGAGGAGTCTGTTTGGTTAAGAGGTCATGTTGGGCACAAGATGGAAGAATAAAGCAAGATTGCTTTCTAGGGTGTACCACCCAGAAATTTGTTTTGTGGAAAAGGTTAGCGGGCCGTGATGATTTTCACAGAAAGGCAGGTGCAGTATTGTCCGTGTGGCACACTTGTGAGCTTCACATGGACATAATGCACATGTAGTACACAGAAACCATGCTGAGACATTGCGATCCGCGTGTCTGCTCATTTGCCGGAGAAAATAAATTGTTTTGCAGTCTTAAAAGCGAATATTATGTGTACTTTCCTTTACAAAAGCCTAATTAGACATCAGTGGAGACATAAGATTGCATACTCAACTTTTTTAGAGAGCAGTTAATTAAATTTGTTTGTGTGGCAATAGAATGTGAAGGAAGAATATTTATTCTCAAATTTTCTAGTTAAATTTATTGTTGGGAAGGTCAAGCAGAGGAATGAGATTTTGCTAGTAAGTTCAACTGCTCAGATTTGGCAGTAGGTGAAAGTTAGAAATTTGATTTTTGTTTTAATGGGTGTAACTGATATAAACCAAAGATTAAAAAATATATAATTTTACAGTATAGTAATAGGTGTTAACTTGTATAGAAAAAAAAAATTGTATGATGAATAACTTTTCAGATTTGCATTCGTCTGTGGGTATTAGCAGTTGACAAAGGATCGTACTGAGAAAATTAATTGTGTTCTTTCATAATTGATTTTTACTGTGTGTGATTTGGACCTTAAAGTCATATAAGTCCGTTCTGTCTATTTAAAAAGACAATTAACTAGCAAAATAAAGCAGAATATGTTGATTCTCCAAATCTGAGATACACTTCAGCAAAAAGACATTTCTGTTGTGGGTTATAAAGTTTTCTTTCAAGTTTACTTACTTGTTAGGGGCTACTGTTAATTATGCAAATTGCAAAGAGATGAAAACCGAATCATTGGCAAAAATATTTTTACACATTCTGTCATTTTTATCCATGGATTCTTCCCTTTCCTGTACTTACTTACTTGTGAGGTGTAGCACAAGTCATTGGAGCATAGAGGATCAAAATTGGTACTTGAGTAGCTTGCTCTTTCACACTGTGCAGACATGTTTTTTAGTTTATAACATTCTGTCAGAATCAGAGAAATAAAATTTTTCTTGTAATCTCTAATTTGGTAAGATTGTAACGCTGCAAGAGGAATTTGTCTTTTAAAACATAAAGCTAGTGATGATTTCAAAAGAGAACTGTACTGTTTTTCTAAGGGTTGGATTCTTGTTGTTGTACAGTGTTGAAAAAAAATCTAAATATTTTAAATAAAAAAGGAGCTCCAGACAATTTAGTAGCATTTCATAATACAGCATGATGAGAACTTGGTAAAAGAAAGGCAATCTATTAACCTTGCTTTTACTGTGAAGACCTTCAACTGAAGTACCAGAGTTGTATTCAATAGAGAAGGCTTGACCTTGGAATAAAAGTGCATATTCCTGGAACCATCATTTTTAATTAAAAAAAAAAAAAAAAGTTGCATTGAAAAGAGGAGCAAAAATGCTTGCTCCCCCAGTTGAAAGAAAAATTGGATGCCATTTATCTTTTTGCTTGCATACCATCTGCACCCCCAGGCACAGCTCAGTTTCAGCAAGGGCGGTACAGAAGTCCAGGAGCACCGCAAATGTTTGAAATACTGGCAAAACAAACCGATGGAGAACCTGCCATAAGTTTTCTGAACGTCTTTTGCAAGTGGATGTGTCAGCAGTGTGTGTGCTTGTGCACCTGGCCTGGTGACTTGCTCTGATTCGTGGACTGAATCGTTGTCTGTGTTAACGTGGGGCTTAGGAATCTCAGTCACATACCCTTGAGGCCGGTGTTGTGCAGCTGTGGGACACAATGATGTTCCTTGTAAGAGGACTTACAAGACAAGACTACAGGTGAGCAGAAATAGGTAAAAAAGAAAAAAAGCTGAAGAAAAGAGCGGCAGGACAAGAGCGCATTGCAGCAAGAGCTGTAACAGTGGAGCAGTCTCTGACTGCTGTCCTCTTGCCTCTTGGTCTGGTGGGAAGGGGGGTTGCTAGCGTGGGGGACAGCAGGGTGACATTGGGAAGCTGGAAGGCAGCACCTACGCACAAGAACAGCTGTCTGAGAGCCGAAGGATTGAGCGCTGGAGGTGGATGTCATGGTGGGACCAGAGGCAGGCACTGACCTGGTGCCAGGGAAGAGGTGGTCAGTAGGGTGTGATGGGTCGGATGGAGAGCTGGGCAGTGGGTCTTGGCAGGGTGCTCCGGTCAGGTGTTTCTGCAGCCAGAGATGCTTTGTTGAGGGAAAAGGAGGTTGTGGTAATCAGGGCACAGCTTGGGTGAGAGGTTTCCCTGTGTGACTGGATTAGAAAGGCCACCTCTACAACAAAACTGCAGAAGAAATCTGACAGAGAGGCATAATCAGAATGTGTGAGCCCCAAAACAGTCACAGTCAGATGCGCTGTCCCTGCTGTGGAGGGACAGATCTGCCTGGGGCTGATGTCCACAGTGCCTGAGAAAGGCAGAGAGGTTGAGGGGCACCATGTCAATTCTTTAAAAGATGTAATAGTGAACTACAGGCAGAAATCAATCTATGAATTTAATTACTTTTGTGCTTCTCACCTGCCTTGCTCTTGTTAACGTTAATGAGGGTCTTTGTAACAGTTATTACTGCATGCAGCCGGATAGCTTGGAGTACTTCTTTTCTCCAAACACTGTTTGGCCAGGAACTGAAGGCCCTTGTGGGCAGCAGCAGATGACCGCTATTTCAATGGAATCCTTCTGCTGGGATCCTTGTTGTGTCTCTACTGGCATAAAAGTCACTTTTCATATCCAAAAGCACGCCTGTTAAAACATTACAGGATTGCAAGATTGTGTTGGCAAGCATCTATGGAACAGTTCAGCGCAAATTCACTTTAAAAAATTACATATTACCCTTTTGATTAATAACATGCTCGTAGCCTTGGGTTAATCTTGCAGAAGGACCCTCCAGCCCCAATCTGTAGAAGTATTAGCTATCACAGTCATTACCAGCATCTTCTATTAAGACTGACCAACTCTTCACATGTCAGCTAAACATTCAGCTTCAGGCCTGTCTGTCATTTGTCACTGAGCTGGGAACACTGAGCAGAGTTAAATTAAAAACTGCTGTCCTTCCTCTGGCTCTGTATATGTCCTTAAAAATATCTGCATGGAATAAGCAAGGCAGCAGATAATGTTTGTAATGGCAAAGCGACGCTTTTCTGTCAAGACTTTCACAGATAGAAAAACCATAAAATGTCACATGGATTGTGTTTTTAAAATCTATTAAATCAAGAGACAGTAATTAAAACCTTCTGAATGAAAGGAGTTTCCTAGACTTCAGTAACAACATACAGGCCTTTTCTTAATTTACTACTACTTCTCCTTATCCCTATACTAATTATCCAGCTTTGCAGCAATCGGATATCTGGTTCTCATTTATTGTGTTTTATAATTGCATATTCATCCGGCTCTTATCACAAAGCTGGATGCTTCAGCTTTGTTTTCCCCCTTAAACAATTTATATGTAAGGCTCAGCAAATGGAACCTCGCTACTTGTGTGAAGCTGCCATTTAACCATGAAGTGAAATGCTTTTATCGAGTTTGCCCTGCAGATATGGTCCGCTGTGGCAGTGCTGTCCATATTTGGTGGCTGTGCAAGGAGAGCCAGGTGGTGCTGCAAAGCATAGCACAGTGAAGCGTGGACAGATCTAGGTTTGACATTTGTCATCCTGTACTGCTAAAGGGAAGAGAAAAATCTGCTTTTCCATATGCTTATGCTTTAATTTTTGCCTGCAGTTTTGTCCAGATGGCCTTGTGAACATTGTTTACTTTAAGATGCTGTCCCAGATGTTTTTGAATGCCGATGGATAAATGCAACAACTGTGGTATACTAATACACAAATTATTTACACAATTTTGGCTTTTTTTTTTTTTTTTTCTTTTTAACCATCTCTTCTCCCTGGCACTTCTCTCACTTTTCAGAGGGGAAGAAGTCTCCACTTGTATTACTAGATTTTTGAGAGCGAGCAATGCCTGCGAGTTGCAGAAACTTGGAGCTCCTGTTCTCCTACTACAATTCTTTTGGAGCTCTGCGTGGGTGGACGAGTCTCAGACACTGTAGCATGCCCCTTGTAAGCATGGCAATTAAAAGATGTTGCTGCACGTGGCCCATAAAACAGTGACTGTTTCAGGGTGTGAGGAACTCCCAAGCTGGTTGTCATTCATTGTGTTCAAAAACACCTTGTCTGCTTTTTCAAGGAGAACTAGGTGTCTCACTTTGCCCTTGTAGTGTCTTAATTTTCCACACGAGTGGAGAGTATTTTAAAGCTGTGTAAGCAGTATTAGCAAGAACATTTTAAAATGTTTTTAAACAGCAAAGCATCTTTAACTGCTTTTTGACAAACTCAGATCCAATTTGGAAAAATAATTATGCCTTGATGGCACTATAGGGTGCAGACAGGCTGCAATCACAAGCTTGTTGCCAGATACAATAGATATTTAGATATTTTAATGATTTATTTTTTATTTAATTATATTTTTTCATCTTCTAAGCAAGAAATTACTTAGTAGTGTACATAAAAGAACCTTTTGGCATGAGCATTTCATTAACGTAAATAGGTCTGTTAGCTATTTCTCAAGAACACTTTAATGAGACTTCAATGTGAAACTCATTAGAACAAATATATGAATTCATATGTCAAGACAGAGATTGCAGCATCACAGTTCTTGGCATCCATTAAGTCCATAACTCGTTTACATTGACATGCATTGTTAATCAATATTTAAGACACTGCAAATGTCGGTAATGTTCATATTTAGTCCTGCAACCATGACAATATGAATGTTGCTAGTAGAATTTCAGGCTAAATATTGTTATCTCAAGTCTTTCCATTACCTCTAGGCTACAAGTTAATGACTGTCTAACTTTGCTGCCCCTCATCTATTTAAATAATAAGGGAAATAGGGAAATACGTGGATGTAATACTGGTAGCGTATTGCACTGCAGTTTTATCAAATTTTTGTTGTTTAAAACTAAAACAGCAGCGTTGGATGCATTTGGGTTGTGTTAGCAATTCCTCAGGCTGTGACAAAGGGAGGCGGGTGGAGGAGCAAATGTAGCATTTGGGGGAACTGATAACAACACTGATTTGGCCGTTGGCTGAGTTGTACAAGGCAGTTCAAACAAAGTGCAATAACTGATAAAGACTTGCAGCATTCCGGTGGTAACTTTTGGTTACCTCTCTTCAAATGCACCAAAAAGCAGTCTTTATGTGGTGTTTCTAGTGTGCCTAATGAACATATGTCTTCACTGCCGGTTGTTAATAAACTAGCGGAGCCTGTTTTACTTTATTGCTTGGGTAATTGAAGAAGTTACAGTCTTACAGGACAGTGTGATTGTTGTGGAAGGTTTTGTTGGATATATGTAGTTGTTGGGGGGATTTTTTTTTTTCTCCAGGAGTTTGACTGCTGATACCTCTTTTCTTTTTTTTAAAGATTAGAGTACCATCAAGGTATCTTTCCGTAGATTTTAAAAATGATAAATGTAATCCATGGAAGGACTGAATTGATTAAATTATGCAATTATGTAGCAATATTAATCTACAGTCTAATTACAGGTTCATCAAAAATCATACGACTTCGTGAAGAAAACAGTGAAACAAGTGAAATACTGAAAGGAAAAAGTTCTGGTAATGGTGCATCAGTTCCAGTTAAAGGAATAAATAATTTAGGAAATACGTGCTTTTTTAATGCCGTCATGCAGGTAAGATGGAAAGATCATACATCTCTCTCTTAATAGATTTCAGAAATACTTAATCTGTATAAACTGTGAGCTTCAGAGTAGGTTCTGACTGTTACCAGTCTTCGTTCTGCTTTCTGAAGGTCTTTTTCAAATTCTTTTTACTTCTTGCTGTCCAAGCAAGATTTCCTGTTATAACAAAAAAGAATTCCTGGATCAGGAGCATTTTTCACAGCAAAGAGACAAATGAAAATGTCAAGTGTTTTACACATTGCATATGTGTGTGGGTTGTGCTCTAGCATATGGTTTTATTTGTAGTTCAGCATTAGGCAGTCATGAGTAATGCACAGTATTTACCGTACTGGTGGGTGTGAAACATGGTACTTTGTGTGTAATGTAAATGTCTGCACAGTGCATTGTGATGGTTTTAAGCCCCTACAGTGGATGCGGTTATGAAAGTACTTTTATTGATTATGTTTGTTTTTTGCTCTGACCAGAATAAGAGGAATGAGCTATACTAATACACTTTTATTGATGTTGAGTGTGCAGCTAATCCAACATCCTCAAAAAAGCAGCAGCCTCAGTGGGTTTTATATTGGACCATCCTATTGCTTGTCAGTTGAGCAGGGACATCTGTGTGTCTGCAGACAGGAGCGAACAAATGAGAGAAAACTGCTTCAAAGTTGTTCTGAACTGGCACTCTTTACCTTGTGTTTATGGTGGTGATTACAGGACTCAGCAAACAAATAGTAAATTTTTAAGGAGTAGAATTGTAGCAAGTTGTTCTCTGTCCATACTTAGGGCATTGCAGAAACCTAAGTGATCTGCAGTCAAAGTTAACCAAAAATAAAGAAACAAAGCTGAGATATGTTGAGTTGGTTTCTCTCTCAAATTCAGCGAGGTAATGCTTTTCATTGTGCCAAAGCCTTTGTGCTTCTCGGGGCATGATGAAGGGGACTGCAGAGTTTAAAAGAAACAAACGATTTCTGATACTAATGACCTCGCCATAAAAAAAAAAAAAAGAAAAAAGAAAATCTCATTGTTCAACAAAAATAATGAAGTTATTACTAGGAAACTATTTTGGAATTACAGAAAACAGAAGTAGATACAGTTTTAGAAACAGTCTGAGATCAATGATCTTGGCTTTTGTAAGGGTGATATCTGCTTTTCTAGTGGTCTGATTTAAACCTCAGTGGTACATTATGAAATGTATCTGGTTTTGTCTATCCCTGAAGCTAGAATTTATAACTAAAGAAAAATGTATAGTTGAAAGATCAGCATGTTACTTGTTTTTTTCTTTAAGAACTTGGCGCAGACTCACATACTAAATGAACTGATGTATGAGATGAAGGAAAAAGGAACAAAGTTAAAAATCTGTCATACTTCAGACTCTCAGTTGGTAAGTATGCAGTGAGAAATACAAATTTGGGGAAATGTGGGAAGAAGCGGGAGGATGAGAAATTGCATCTCTGTTAAAGAGATGCTCTTACTCTCCCATTTCTTTTGCCTTTTAATTGTTTAGCTGGTTTATGACTTCTGTCAACTCACTCCTTTTACAAAACTAAGTATTTAGCCCCGGAGGAGGAGGAATAATCACTTCCTTTCACATTGTGTGACATGGAAGTAGCAAATAGTGCCTGACCGTAAGAAGGAATGGCTGTCTTATTTTTGTTTCCCATTTAATTTCCTCACTATGAATATATGATACAGAAAGTAGTGTATTTGGCTCTGGAAAGTGTTCGTGAAATATTTTATTTCAGTCTGTTCCAGCCCTTCATTGATAAGGCTTGTAAAATTCATTATGTGCTTCACGGGCCAGAGGATTAAACTGAGATTGAGGACCAAATTTCTTGTCCACAAGCTCATTGCGTGCATATGGGAAAGAGTCTCTTGTGGTTATTATCAGAAGAATATGCTGCTGTTCCCAGTCATGTCTCAGAGAGACTTGGGTTTTCATAATACGTTGTTGGCAATGAAGATAATACCCCTTTTCCTCTGCTAGCTAAAGAAAGCAGTTTACAGAGGATTTTTAATTGTTTTTTTTTTCTTTATTTCTTTTTTCTGCTGTTTGCTGGGAGCTTTCTGGTGGTAGGGAGGATTGAGGGGTGGGATTCTGTTTCAGATACCTCTGAAATGATGGAGATTTCTGTATGTTGCTGTCGGTGATGTTCATAGCTTCTCCAGGCAAGAACAGTGTGAAATTCACTGCATTGCTATCTGTATTACCTCCAGTGGCAGTTCTGAGCAGCAACATGTTTCACTAAGTTATCCTGATCCTCAGTGGAGGTCTGGAGCTTGTTTGTGCCCAGAGGCTTAGGAAGCCAGTGGTACGTTGGCTTATGCTTGATGTGAAACTCGCACAGCCATAAGGTTGAATGATTTATTTTTTTGTTTAATGACAATGCTTACAATGTAAATAAGACCTCTGGAGCAAAGACTGTGTTTTCTGGTCTTTGCATGTCAACACAGGATTAGAGGGCTGCAGTAGTCTAATAGTAATGTAGAGACTCTGAGCTTCCTGCTTGGTAAAGGGCATTTTTCCATGTTTTCATAGTGTATATAATGCAAATACTTTGTGTGTATCCATAGCGCTCATGTTTTGTGTGGCTCTACTTTCTGGATGAGGCAGCCTCTCTAATTGTTTATCTGGCAGTTGTAATGTGTTTTTGTGAGAGTCAGGCCAGCTAGTAGGAAGCGCTGTGGTCACATACAAAGCTGGGACCGTGTTAGGGAGAGCTGGCGATCTGTGGCTGTTGAGACACACGGGGCATGTAAGCAGTGCAGGAGTGTCTCCTGCTCTAAGACTGTCTCGAGTGGCTGCTGGCTGGCTCCGTCCAGCCCCAGGACCTGCTGGCTGGGTGGATCTCACACCAGGAGGGGCTGTGCAGGATATACCCCATGCCTATCCCCTGCCACCATGGTGGACCTGTGGGGTCTGCTGTCAGCCCCTGATGCGAGCCACTGCTGGTGCCTTCTTGGCACCTGGTTCCTGGAGGAACATAATATGTTTCTGTGGCGGTTGTACATGTGGAAAATTTTGGTGAGTGGCTCACAAGTCAGAGAAGCTGGCCACCCCTTCCCTAAGGTTGAGCAGACAGAGTGCCACTGAGCTCCATCTTACACTGGCCCACGGAGGAGGTAGCCTACATTGTCTCTCCAACTGAATTTCGGTGCACGTGGGATTAAGAATAAAGCAGGTAATACAGGAGGTAGTCCGGTTTTGTGAGAGTCAGACTGGCTCGTTGACATGCCTCTTCGCAAAACTATTGGTTACTAACCAATTTGCTGGACAAGAATTGTTTGGTTTTGCAACTATTGCTGCTTAAATAATAAGCTTTCTCTTCAAATATTTCAATCCTGTAGGTGACATCAACATTTAAAAAAACCCCCAAAACCAAACCCACTCTAAGACTGAAAGTTACATTGTTCTTTGTCATAAATGTGCTAACTGGAAATAAGTCTTGTGTGTCATTAACTTTGAAATCTGATATGCAATTTACCTTTGCTTTGAAGGATCCTTTGGTGGTAAACCTCTCCAGCCCGGGACCCTTGACTTCAGCGATGTTCTTGTTCCTTCACAGCATGAGGGAGGCTGGAAAAGGTCCTCTTTCTCCCAAAGTGCTGTTCAGCCAGCTTTGTCAAAAGTAGGTATTGTAAATATTTTACTTATTTATTTATATTTTATTTCCAGTGATATGTTTCTAAGCATGCCATGTCTTTTGTCCTTTCTAAGGTGCCATTAGATTTTTACCAGGCAATCCAGAAAATGTCTTTGTGTTTTAAAGTTGCAGGGCTCCTTGTTGTGCTCCAGGGTTGTACCTGCTCTTCATGAAATGTGTCACCCAGTCCATAACCAGTAACTTTCGATGGGCTTTGAACTGAGTGTGAGGGGGCAGAAGAGGGCATGGTAAAACTGAAGAAAATAGAGCTTTTGAGGTATATTAGCATAAAGCTGTGCTAATACTGGAAAGTGTATGGAGGTATTTTGAAAAAAGGGTAAGCTTTTAAATGGGAAACCTCTGCTGTGATGTCTGACCTTGGCATCAATTCAAAATTAAAAAGTCTAACAAGTAAGGACTTGAAGCAGTACTGAAATGGCATATGGCTCCAGATTGCAAGGAGCTCGTAAGCCCTGAAGAAACTCCTGTTTCTTGGCATGGAAAATGTTTACAGTGGTGCTTTGTAGGTGCCTTCAATTATGATGCAAACAATCTTGCTTTTTAAAGCACCTGTAGAAGACCTATTTCAAAGTTGATACAAATATTTAAATAATGACTTTATAAGTGAAAGAAACTGTAGAAGCAGAGTAACTGGAAGATGATATAGATGAATCTCACATTAAAAAAAAGATAATTAATGCATGTTAATTTATTTGCTACAGTATTAATGTATGGAATTTTAAACATTCTGCAGCCAGAGAGTTAAGAGGAAAGTTGCAGCCTACTACCAGGGTGTTCTGGGGCAACCTCACTGTACAAACGTGGGTTTAAAATTTGCTATAAAGAAGCAAAAGCATTTAGCCTACAGCAGGGACAATTTAATTCTGATAAAGAAATCAGTTATTACCTTTTTATTATCTTCAAAATTCAACTGCGCAAACTTAGTTTTTCTGTTGTACTTGACTTCCTTTTGATTCTTTTGACCTGTAAAAGGAAATGTGTCTAAAGTGTCCTTATAGTGATTTTGAGTCAAACAGCAGCATTCTCTGTTTAGCATTATCTACGTGGAAGAAAAATATATAGGGAAGAAAAAGATGTTGTTTCCTCACTCCTCCTGCTGTTTTGGGGTTACCTCAAAAATGTGATTATAAGAACAAAATTTGGTCGAGTAATGGAAGTGAAATTATTAAATAGGAATAGTAGTTTTTTTCTCTGTAAGCATCAAGGGTAGAAGGGAAAGGATGATGTAAAACGTGTTTTGAAGCCCACCTTAGCAGACTCATTGTAAAACAATCACAATGCGGTACACTTCAGATGGCATTGTATTTTTGAAGTGACAGCTATTTTATATCTGCTCTGTGTGTTTGTGTACTCAAGTGATGGCTACACAATATATCATATTAAATCTCAGATATCTAGTTGTTGTTTTTTGATCTTTAAGATGGGCATATACTTTAACAACCAGCTAAAATTGCAGCATATTTTAATGTGGGCAGCAGATTTTTGCTGTTTAGACACGTATCTGTCAGCTTCTGTCATCTCTTGCCTTCATCCCTACTTCTTACTTTTATTAGCCTTGCAGAACACAACTTAGATACAAATCCTATGCTAGCTCTAGTATTGATAACAAAAGTGTCAGCCACATCCTGTTAGCAAGAAATTAGGTGTTCAGGGGCAGTAAGTGGCTGCACAGGTATGACAGAAGGTTTTGGTCTTTTGATTATTTTGTTATTGATGGTGACGTAGCAAGAAGGAAGAAAGGGAGGATTTCAGCAAATTCAGCAGGCTGCAGTGGTCAAAGTAGGAGAAGGGGAAATCTTTATCTCTGAAAACAATATATTTACTATATATTAACTTAAATAGCATGAATCCAGTGTTCTGTCATGCCATGTTTACAAAGCCTTTTTTCATCTTTTAAAGTTGTCTTTCTACTCTTTAGCAAAGCTGAAATGAAAGAGAGAGCATGGCAAGATTGCAGGAGTCCCAGCTAGGAAGAAATCTGTTTTGCTGCAGCTTTCTTCGTGAGCTGTTTTTTGAATCCTGCCAAGAAGTCGTGTTAATAAAGTAATCTTGAAGGCATGCACTGCTTGTGGTCTTCACATGCATTAGCACAAACTCTTACTTAACAAGTAAAGATCAAACAGCATCTTTCCTAAAGAGGTGATGGGAATAATGTGTAAAAGGAGGAACTACACTGAAAAACAAGATTTGTCTTTCTCTGACATAGTTCTCTGAAATACATGAGAACTATGAACTACTGGGAAGCAGGTTATGGGGAAGAACTTGTAATAATAGTGTTTAGTTTTTATATATTTTACATAAAAGTTTGCTGACTCCAGTTGCAACCTCATTTTTAGTTTTGTTTTGTTTTTTTAAATTTATTCTTTCCCCATCACAGATCTTGCTGTCTCAGTCCCACTCTGCAGTATATGACCATAACTTTCTTCAATAAGGAGTTTATGAAGCAGATTGTACAGATAATATAGGATGTACTTGTCTGTGATATCAAGAGTTGGACTCAGAGACCCAGGAATTGTCTTCCCAGTCTTTACCATAACATTATTTTGAATCGTTGCTTATAGCTTGCAAAACAGGGACACGGACGCTGAGTGGTCATGCAGAATATAGACATTATACTTAGTATAGTCACTTCCAAATCCTACTAGGCTTCTTACAAATGTGAGTGGTTGAAATGCTGAAGCTGTCAGCAGGTGATGATATGCTGCTGTTCTTTATATACTTAGATCTGTCTACTTGTCAGGACTGTTATAGTATGCTATCTAGCCAAAAAGTAACACAGCATTTTCCTAGTAAAATAATTCTTATGTGTAGCTGATCCTTTAAAAATAGTTACTTTTTCCTGATGACACAATTAGTTTATATATATAAAAATAATTATAAATTTTGATTAAATTGGTATTGATGAGTTTGAGTGTTTTTTGGTTTTTAATCTCCTAGCTGAGTGATGATGTATTTTCATGTTGAATCAGTTGATGCAAGATAGAATCAAGGTAGCTGTATAATTTAAGACCTGACACTAGCCCTCATTTCCACTTCAATGCTGGAATATACTTCTGAATTTGATGTCCAGAGTTGCTTTTTTTGATGCCCTTGTAGGATTTCAGGACTCCACCTGCTTCAGATGTTGCAGTGTGAGTTTGAATGCTCACATTTGAACTGGGCATCCTTACTCCAAAATTTAAAAGTGCTCAGTGAAAGAAGACCTAAGAAGTCAGGGAAGGAAGGAAGAGCCAAAAAGAGTGGGTGAAGGTACTTAGAAATACAGCTAGGTACGGGCAGAGAGCCTGTAAGGAAAGGGAGCAAGTGTTGCCTTCTTCAGCTGCAGCTGTGTCGTAGCACCAGGTGGGATCCCAAAACCTGCAAGTGAGAAATTCTGCAAGTGGGTGCACGTTTGCTGCTCAACAGCGGTGAGAGAACTGGGACACAGTCCTTTCAACTGCAGACTGTGTCTTTAAGAGTCTAGGGAGATCACGGCGTGAAGTTCATCATCTTGTGTATGAAAGGGTATTTGTGGTGCGTTTTTATTAAATAACAAAAGAAAAAAAAATGATACCGAGTGTTAATTTTATCAAGTGGTGGGGTAGCTGGGTTGAAGAAGGGGAGAAGAAGAAAAGAAATGGATGAGTCTTTCTATAGCAACTGTTTAGCGTCTGGTACTAATTCATCCACTGTTAATTTTGTTAGTGTTGCAGCTGTCAGATGTTTTGCGAGGACAGATTGTGAGCATAGCTACGGGGCCCTTCTGTTGGTTTTCCACTATGCTGAATATCAGGACTGCAGACTTCTGACTTATCTGGAGACTTAGTGACTAACGCAACACAGATATGTTAAGAGAACATGCATTTTATTTCCTTTATTTGTTATGATTGAATAATTTTATTGGTGGAAGAAAGCTTAGGTTTGTGTAGCAAGTAAAGGTTGCAGTACTTAAGTGATGACTCCAGAGAGTAGTTACAGAATTTAGCATCTTCAAACTTCCACCAAATACTTATTTATAGGGGTATTATATTGCTACATTAACATGCAGGAAAAAATACTTGCCTAACAAAGATTTTATTGGCGGTCACAAAATATGCATACATCTTCCCTCCCTGAGGAGTATTCGTCCTTCCTTCTCAGGTGCAGAAAGTAGGACTCAAGATGGAGGTGGGACTGACAGAACGGAGGTCATGCGCAGTTAGGACTCTTGATTAGTTTTGGAGGGAAACCCAAACAAAGCTTGGAGCATTCCACATTTATCACTTCTGAGAGAAAATGCTAGGGGAAACTGAGGTAACCTACAAGATTTAAGGGGTGAAAGAAACAGGATTTTTCTTACTAATTAGGAGTCTTTTTGAGCCTTTTCTTTTAAAATAATATTGCTGTAGAGAAAAATCTCTTTCAAGAAAAGATTTCCAACTTGCTTGTTTTTCCCATTTGACTTTTACCATTTAAAGATAAAAGCAGCCAAACACACAGTTGATGTTCCTGTGACTAGTTGTGAAGGATTGTTTTGGGGTCCCTGTTGTGGCTCCACATGCCTTGCTGATGGAGCTGTGCCATGTTCAGGAGCTCTCTGACACAGGAGATTGAATCTTCTTCTCCGTGCAGCAGCAGCTGAGAGATCGCACGTCTTCATCTCAGTTAACTTTGACAAAGTTTCCTTAATTTTAGGAATAAGTTAACAAAGCTGGATATGTGAGGTTTATGTGTGCAAAGTAGATAATTACATATATAAGTAGTGTGCATTGGCAGGAATCATCTGCACTTGTTCCGAGTTTTGTGTTCACTTCTTCCATTCAGGAGGAAGACCTCTGCAGCATTTTGGACAACACAAGTATTTGTAGTGTGTAATTGTAATTTGTATTGGTGAGCTACGTAAGCAATGCTTGTAGATACAATGAAGGAGAAAACCAGTAATTTCATTAGGTACATCGGAGGTCTATCCTCAGTAGCAATGTTCAGGTTAACCAGAGTAGAGTGTTACAGGATAAAACCAGTTTGGAGCTTTAGGGAGAGGTACAAAAATAGGAGGCCCTCATGTCAAGAGGGACTTGAATATTGGGAGTTTAGGCAGGCGAGGACATGGAAAGGAGGCATGACAGCAAGAGAAGACAATAAGTGATAGCGGATAAATTAGTTGTGCTTATTTAACTGCCCTCATAAGAGTTCAAGGAACTGTCTCTGAAACTGAATGGCAACAGATTTAGAGCCAGGGGAAAAAAAGGGTTTTTTTTAACATTTCATAGAGCTAACCTGTGGAACTTGCTGTCACAGAGTGCTGTTGAAAATCTTAGCAGGACTTAAAGGAATAAAGAAGAATAAGATGTCCATAGAGAGAGAAAACTTTTTTATAGGGATGCAAGAAAGACCTCATGCCTAAAGGCCTTCACTTGGCTACCACCTGGTAGGAAGAAATTTCCCCAGACAGGTATTTCCATTATTCAGGATAAAGACCCTTATTTTCCCTCTGATGGTAAAGTGGGAAACGGCTCTGGTGTAGCATGTCAGCTGTTATGTCCGTTCAGAGCTACTTCTAGCAAGTGCTAGGTACCAGAGGTCTGGTGCATCAAAAGAAAGCGATGGTGCCTCGTTTTCTCTTTTGGGGGAAGGTGAGACAGAAAAGTATGAAAGAAATCAGCCAGCTCGTCCAAAGGAGAGCTAAGTGTTGTTTATCCATGCCATCAAGACAGGACAGGCATGTCTGGTGTTACTGGTTATTTACATGTGGGGGTAAGCCTGTGTTTGGTTGGGTTTTTTCCTATGAAGCACCTCGTGATAGCAGAACTCTTATGTCTGTTGAGCAGGTTTGAGAGAAGGTTAATCATGGGGATTAATCATGCTGTAAGATTTTGCTCTCTTTTCAGTCATAGCACTGCATATAACTTGGGATCACTAATAAGAACGATTGCTTTAAGAAGAACAAAACTTTTCATTCTAGCTATTCTGTAATGACAGTGAATAGGTATTTGATAGTGTCACTGGGAAAGGTAAGTCCTGTGAGTTGTGGTAACTTCTATAAACTGGTGCTTTGCATGCTTTTTTTTGTAATTTTCAGTGGTAACTGATCAGTCTTGAGAGATTAACATCCTCATTGCAGATAAGCAAAATTTCTTCTCTCAGGCTAACATTAAGTAACCATTTTACTTTGCTTCTCTATAGGGTACTGCAGTATTAAAGGGGTTCCTCTGCATTTTGCACTAGTGGAAAAAATCAAATAGTTTTCTGTTTCCAAGCACTTATTATTGTTTCTAAAGTTTTCCAAGGTATTAGGCTACCTTCTGATGAAAGATAGTAATTATTGAAAGGATGATTTTGGAGAGGATATTTACAGCAAAGGTATGGCAGTTCTGTGCAGTATGATTGAATGACTGTAATTGTATCCACTTTTGTTTTTGAAGCATAGCTTAATTTCCCTCACATGAATATAAGATAGGAATTAAAAGTATTAATGCTTAGAGGACTGGGGTTTTTCTCCTTTTAAAAATACATTATTATGCAGGTTTTGTTATTAAAACATTCTAGGAAGTAGATCATCATGAAAAGTATTTCTTTAACTGACAGTCAAGCAATTACAACTGGTCTGCAGATGAGTAATGAGAGGCTAGACAAGTAGTACGCATGTAGATGTCACAGTTGTCCTTCACCACTTATGGCCATTAGCAGGAGTTCAACCTGTTCTGTCATTATCCTGCTGACACTGTACAACAGGTTGTATCGCATTGGCACTGGCTTCCATATGTCAGCACATCTGTGAGCGGTCAACTGAACCAACCATCTTCACGTCCCCCACTTTTGCCAGGGATCTTGCTTGAAGCATATTTTCAAGGAGACAAGAGCGCACATCTTTTAGTTGTCAGATTTCTGTGTATCAGCATGGATTAATTCCTTCCCCCCCCCTCCCCCAATACTTGTTTGTAAGTGTAGGGCGTTTCCAGTAAATGCATTGCGTGGTGTGAAATTCCCTCCCTCCTCTTTTTTTTTAATTGTTTTTTTTTTGTTTACTTTTATGGCTTTCCCCTGAAAACAAATGCACTAATCTGAAATGTTTTTCTGCAGATCACCAGATATTTAGAATTATATACAACATCACATAGCATGCTATGTACATGAAGGACAGCTTAACTGTATATTAAGCAGTGTTAACAATGACATAATTTATCAGTCAAAATAAATGACTCAAACCTTACATAGCATCTTTACAAGTCCCTTTCCCTGCCACTTTACTTTTAAAGTGGTAGCTGCTACATTCCCATCATCCTTGTTACCATTAAAATTCAAGCATGTAGCTTTATGTGGAAGAGGGTTTAGTACAAGCACAGAGAAGCCTAAATAATCTTGTCCTCGTAGATACACTATGTGCTAGTAAAATGAAAGACTAAGAGAAATGAAAAACTGCCATGGCTGAGTTAATTTTCCCTCCCTTTCAAGCTAATAAACTGGTGTGGAACATATGGGTAAACTATTTTCCCTTGAAATATCATTTAGTAAATTAATTTTCATCTGAAATGATTATTGTTTGTTCATCAGTGTGAGGTTATACTGCAAACCGTAAACAGCAATGAAAGGTATGTGTGGTTTTTTTTTCTGATTGGCATTGCAGATCTTGCTCTGTGAGCGGTGCCGACCATGAAAAAACCCTCCTGTAACAGGGATGGAGCATGCAGTCTTTGCTGCTTCTTTGACAAGTAATTATTCCTTTTTCTTCCTTTTTACTACAGTGTCTCTTCCTTTTCTTCCTCTTTACTACAGTGTCCCGGCTTCTGTGGCCAAAAAAAAAAAAAAAAATCCCATCAGTACCAGGATCCAGGTTGGGTAAATGCAAGATTTTGTTTTCTTGCTGTACACTGGAGCTATTAATGTGCACATATTGGAGGAGATGGGCTGAATATACCCATTGATTCCCACTGTCTCAGGAAAACAAGAAATTTCTCATAAATAAAACTAATGATAATGCTATGGCTAACTAACTAGGTATCTCAGAATTGAACTGATTTTGGCATATGGGTTAAAAAAAATTATTTCAGATTGCTGGCCATTTAATTAAAGAAACAATGGGGAAACTTTTAGGAAATTGAAAAGTGAAAGTGTGCATGCATGTAAACGTGTGCATGCAAGTACATATTTATTTTTTTAATGTATATTGAGTGTTTTATTGGTTCCAAAATAAAAATTCAGTGCTTGTCAGAATGTATTTGGGTTTTATAATCAAATTAATTAGAAATAAAGCATTTGATTTTAGTAGAAGCAACAAATTGCATTTTAATAATATTAAACCAAAATATTTAATTTTTAAAAGAAATATTTCAAGTTTGAATGAATTGATTTTTTAAAAATTTGAAATTCATTTTTTAGGTTCACCTGCACATGCAAAAAAAAATTTGACTTTAAAAAAAATTTTACTTTGAAAAGATCACCCACCCTGCTGATTCCAGATTTTATAGCAAGCCTCATAGTAGAGCAGCATCATTAAATCATTTTTAACTAGGGTTATTGTCAACTTTGTGTCAAAAAGTAGATTTGAAATACAGACGTGAAAGTATCATATTTGTAAATGTGCAGGATGTTGTTTTGCGTATGCAGGTCCAGATTTATTCCACTTAATTTTAGGCACTGACCTTAGATGCCTCGTCACCTTCAATCCTTCTCCAGTTACATCCCAAAGTGCCTCCAGCGAGCAGTTCAGAGCTGAGCCCCTTCTATCGCTGCCCTGCCTGTAGCCCCGGGCTGCCGGGCCCTAGCTTGGCATCTCGACATCTTGCCCAGCTTTATGTTTTACTCTCCTAGGCACGGTGCACGTCTGATGCGTTTTCTGATTGCCTTTAATTTGTCCTGCCCATGGGCACAGATTTCTGAAGGAAACCTGAGCAGCTTTGGTCTATGAGTGGGAAAGAAACCTCACCTTCAGGAAGCCTAGAAGAGCATGGCTGGGCAAGTAAGATTATTGTGCCTTGAGAAAGTACTGATACGTATTTACAGCTCGATGTGCTGGTTAGCCAGAGCACGCAGTCTGAGGCTGAAAATGAAAACTGGCTCAACCTGTGTTTAATAAAATTGAGTAACCAAGTAAGTGGTTGCTTCTTCTGGCCACTCCGACAGTTTGATAAAATTCCTTTTTGTGCTCTGCTCAGCCAGTTCTCTCCTGTGCTGGATTTTGGAAGGGGTGCACATGGTTACGCCTGCATGTGCTCTTCCCAGTGGGCAGTGGGAGTCACAGCTGCAATTTGGTGGCATTACTGGAAATGCAAAAATCTGCACTTTCAAATCCCATTTTAGATTTGAATCCAAGACTGTAATTAAAGATCTAAAGGGTAACTTGCCTGGTAAGACAGGTATGGCTTGGCCAGTAAGTTACAGTTAATGTGAATAGAGATATGATAATAGTGAATATTTACACGGTCTAATTTGGGGTTGCAAGAAGCTGGAGATCCAAATTGTTTATGAGAAGCCTTCTAGCTATGGTTATCTTAGTAAGGATAACACCTTAAGGGTCTATCCATGTATTCATACGTGTATTTTGTAATTTCTATGTGATCTATGCCTGCAAAATATGATATTTAGAGTATATTTAGATGCTGTGAGTAGCAAAAAAAGGAATCTACAGTTTTTGAATAGCAGTGATTTGGACTGCTGAATGGTGGTCTTATGAACAAATGCAACATTACCCCTGTGCAGTTGGCTAAAACACCACTGGTGTAAATTGTAGCATAGCCTGAAACAGAGGTTTTTCCTCTTTTGTGTTATGAGGCTCATGCGGATGCTGCTGGTGGCCTTTTTACAAGAATTGCCTTTCCTGTGGAGCCTTTGCTTTTTTTTTTGTCCTGTGTAGTAAAGCGTTAATGGTACAAACTCAGCCAGTGCCAGGGTCCCTTCTGTGTCCTTGGGCTGACTCACAGTCTGGCTCATCTTCGCTGGTGCTGTGGCCAGACACCATGGAAGAGGGCAGCTCGAAGGGTGGTGTAGACTCAGAGGACAAGGGCAGCACCAGATGTGTATTTTCCAAGGCACGTAGTCCCTTTCCTTCAAGAGTTTTAATTTCTAGAGATGGAAAGTTTGGAAGTACGCAGTTTTGCTTTATTTTTTTTTAAGAAGCTGTTGCAGTCTTTGGTGACTTAGATCCTGTTTAGCCTGAGTAGCCACTATATATTATTCTAGAAGGTGGGCTTGTAATCTGGGAATTTCAGACAGTCATTCAGTATCGCACATCCAAGAGGTAGCGATCTTATTATTTATGCAGAAGCAATATCTTTTTCAGTGGCAGCTGTAATGCTTTTTAGCTCATTAGGGATCTCAAAACCAAAGCAAAACAAAAAAAAACCCCAAACCCTTCTTTCAACTTTATTGTAAAAAGGATGTCTGTGGCACACAGATATACAAGAAGTGCTTATCACCCACCTCGTGAACAAAATCACGGGATGGCTGGAGAGGTGCAGCCTTGTGGCTTTCTCCTGCAGGCCACTTCACGCGCTCAGCCCAAGATGCTGCTCAGTGCAGTTTTGGGGATGGCCAGGGAAATTCCCACAGGGGGCTGGCATGTAGGAACCGATTCTGGTGGGCTCAGGGCGGGTGTATCCACCACCTGTGCTTACGGATGTGGCACAGAAATGAGGCTTTAAAAAGTTTTACCAAGGGTTATAAAGTTTGGATGGGATGGACCACGCTATCCCCCATCTTCTAAACTCGATTAGTGTGAGGAAAGAGCGTTGTATCAGAATTTTCTTTTTAATGCTGGCTATTCAGATTAGTAAAGTAAGCTAATGGTGGTAGGAAATGTAGTGATATTAAATCACAGTAACAATGTGGACACTTCATGATATTCCGTGGGTTGACCAGGTAACTTGTTTTGATGCACTCGGAAACTGCAAAAAAGCTAAAATTTGTAATGTTTTTGTATTCAATATGCAGTGGGAGCAAAATACTCGATATACTTGGCTGTTACGATGGGCGAATCAGGAAGGTTCCTTTGAATTAGTGCAGAAGGCTTGTGAAATTTCAACCTATGTCATCTCAGATTTTGGGGTTTTTTGCTCTCAAAATCAGTTGGGTATACAATTCCTATAAGCAGCTTTGGGGCAAAAAAATCAGACAATGTGTAGCCAATTTATTACCTGCTTTTGCAGACCTGATATGATAGCTTTTGGAATCTGGATTCAGATGCATTGTCTGAATCAAAACAACTGTGAAGAGATTGTCTCATCAGTTTTGGGCTCTTTCCATTTTAGGTATGAAGGTGCGTTTTGTTTGCTTCTGGTAATACTATATGTTTTAATATGAATTTCAGACGTGAAGTATTGCAGTTTGTTAGACTGTAGAACAGGAGTTTGGATGTGGATATGATGTGAGTTGATAAGTCATGATGCTAAAAGGTCCTTTTAAAACTTTATAAGAGTAACTTAAAACAGGAGAGTAGTTAACTCTTTCTACCAAAAAAACCCCACCCCAAACCCTGGCTTTTCTCATTAGCAGTGCTTTTAGAATGGAAATCCTACGTTTAGAGCATTTATCTTGCAATGTCTGTAACATTAATTGAAGAATGTTTTCTTAATAACATTTGAAATCCATATGCTTATGTGATGCTATTTATTTTTAGCGTGTTTACCATCTTACTCATTGACTGTTGAGTCAGTTCAGGAAGCTGCAGATAGCTGGATTGATTGACTGTGGAGCCATTCAGAAGAGATGGTTATACATACTTTTGTTTAAGAGCTTGAGGAATTCTCATTTGGATTCCAACCTGCAGTTTTTCTTTGTTTGTTTGATGCATAACTTTGTGACTTCCCTTCCATTTCAAGATCATCTTTTTCCAATTCAGACTACAGTGCTGTTTCTGGCTTACTACATACAGACTGTTTGATGTGCATTTGAGATTTCCTCTTAGTAAAGAGAAGGGTGAGATAGCAAGGGAGGTTAAGCACTATGAAAATTGGGTCTGTTTGGTGATACAGAAGTACTGGTGCAGTCTGTTAGCAAAGTGCTGCCAGCGTGGATGAAACTTCACTGGCAAAACTGTATTTTAGTCAAGCCGTCCCCAATTTGGTCAAAATGCTACCCTGGTGAAAATGCAGCCTTGTTGGTGTAATTGCAGCCACACCAGGACCTTCCTAAAGCCCCATTAGATCCAGCAGGGATTGCACCTATTTATACCCCTGACATCCAACAGGAGTCTCATGTAGACTTTGTCTCACTAAGAACCTCCCAATGTAAATTTAAATTCCTTACTACTTCTTTTGTAGGGCTCCTCGGTTTAAGGGGTTCCAGCAGCAGGACAGCCAGGAGCTTCTGCACTATCTCCTGGATGCAATGAGGATTGAAGAAACAAAGGTAACGTCTTTCTGTGTGTTTTTAAGTAACTTATTTGACTATACGGTAAACTTTGCTTCAATGTTCTTCATGTTCCCCATGTTTTAAAAATGTACTTAGCAGTGGCTTGTTTTGTTATCTTGAGAAAAATAATGACTTTTTTGAAAGAGGAGTTAATTATGTTCAGGTTGATGGGTTAAAACAGCTGATTGGAATAAAAGTGTAAGTTTCAGAAAGAGTATGGTGAGTAGATCATGGTAACTTTAGGAATCTGAATTGTTTGCCTTTATTATTGATCAGAAGCTCAACATGAGCTGGCAATGTGCGCTTGCAGCCCAGAAAGCCAACCGCATCCTGGGCTGCATCAAAAGAAGCATGGCCAGCAGGTCGAGGGAGGTGATTCTGCCCATCTACTTCATTCTGGTGAGACCCCACCTGGAGTACTGCGTCCAAGGACATGGATCTGTCCACAAAGATGATGAGAGGGCTGGAGAACCTCTCCTATGAGGACAGGCTGAGAGAGTTGGGGTGGTTCAGCCTGGAGAAGAGAAAGAAGGCTCCAGGGAGACCTTATAGCAGCTTTCCAGTATCTGAAGGGCACCTACAAGAAAGCTGGAGAGGGACTTTTTACAAGGGCATGTAGTGATAGGATGAGGTGTAATGGCTTCAAACTGGAAGAGAGTAGATTTGAATAGATATTAGGAAGAAATATTTCACTCTGAGGGTGGTGAGGCACTGGAACAGGTTGCCCCGGGAAGTTGTGGATGCCCTGTCCCTGGAAGTGTTCAAGGCCAGGCTGGACGAGGCTTTGAGCAACCTGGTGTTGTGGAAGGTGTCCCTGCCCATGACAGGGGCATTGGAACTACATGATCTTTAAGGTCCCTTCCAACCTAAACCATTCTATGATTAAAATAATTAAAGGACAAAAAAAGGAATTCTGGGTGGTCAAAAAAGTAGAACCTCCAATGTAGCTGACAAAGTGCTCTGGGACAGAAATTAGCAGCTCCTAGCTGTGGGCCTGCCCATAATTTTCATTGAAATCTATTTAAGTGAAAAAGTAGGACAAAAATAAAATACTGCAAAGTTTCTTATATCTCTTGAAAGTGTGAAGAACTACGTGTTTTATAAGGTGCTGCTTTTCATTATTTAAAATCTCCATCCAAGTATACCAGGTATATAACCTGTTATATTAAAAATGTCCCTGTGTGTTTTTTTCTCACGTTTCTTTTGCTTTGTTATCTCTGCCTCCTGCATTGTTGAATACAAAGAAGAATACGTTTGCTTGCTCAAACTATTTTGACCATAGCGTATTTCGTCTGCCTGACTTAATCTTGGACCCTTCTTTTCAGATGATATTTTGGGAAATGGTGTTTTCTAAGTCTCATCAAAAGGAGGGCCTTAAATCCCATACTGACTAGCATATTTCCTCTTCCCTCTCATTTAGTAATGTGATGAATGTCATGATACTGAGCTGAATTATTTTGGAGATGAGACATAAAGCTGTGTCAGAGCCCGGTTCCTGGCACTAGAGTAGCACTGAACAAATCCCCATCCTACTGGAATATTAATATATATTGGTCTTGTCAGCAGTACACTTGATCATAAGAACTGAACTACAAGGAGAAACAGCTAAACCTTGACTTTGTCGCACTTACAAAATTAGGTGTTGAACAGGGCACGCAACAGAAGCAGCTGATCTTAGTTAAAAAACATTTGTCATGTTTTTGCAGTAGAGGGAAACTTTATTTTGTTGTTTGGTGATTTTCATGTAATAAAATGTCGAAACTGTATTTGCTTCACAAATGAGGATTCACCAAAAGCAAGATTATTACAACTACTAAGCAGCTTCTCCAGTGGGTGATTGTGCTTTCCCCTCAAGTCAATCTCAGTTTCACCAGTGAATGTGCTATCATTATGATAACCTGCATTCGTATTTGCCTTTTGAATTTTTTATTATTAGAGAGCGGTAACAGCTACAGTAGCTACCACAAAAGAGTAATGGAAGATTGTGAGAATTTTAAGTGACCTTTCAGGCAGTATTTCTGCAGCCGCCGTCACCAGACAGGGAGAAGTTGCTCCCACCCTGCCCTGTGATTACATCCCTCTGCTGCTGTAATGGTGCATTATCATAGCAATATAGAATGGTTTAGGTTGGAAGGGACCTTAAAGATCATGTAGTTCCAATGCCCCTGTCATGGGCAGGGACACCTTCCACAACACCAGGTTGCTCAAAGCCTCGTCCAGCCTGGCCTTGAACACTTCCAGGGACAGGGCATCCACAACTTCCCGGGGCAACCTGTTCCAGTGCCTCACCACCCTCAGAGTGAAATATTTCTTCCTAATATCTATTCAAATCTACTCTCTTCCAGTTTGAAGCCATTACACCTCATCCTATCACTACATGCCCTTGTAAAAAGTCCCTCTCCAGCTTTCTTGTAGGTGCCCTTCAGATACTGGAAAGCTGCTATAAGGTCTCCCTGGAGCCTTCTTTCTCTTCTCCAGGCTGAACCACCCCAACTCTCTGCAAACACGTCTTTATCACCTCGGGCTGCTCCGCCACAGACAGTAGTAGTAAAAGCTCTCAGTCTTTTTAAAAAATTTATTTAATTATCCCATGTTTCGGGTCTGTAGATGGCATGACAAACGGCGAACATCAGGCCCATGGTGACCCTAGCAGGAGCTCAGCAGCTGCCCCATGGCCTCCCCACCACGCCAGCTCCGGCTGGGGACAGCCTGACTGCTGTAACCTGTCTGTCACCAGAGCCCTGTAGCAGGGGTTACAGCCGCTAACCTTTCCCTTTCACGCTGCTTTTAAACTTTACTCTCAGAAGAGGGAATAGCCCTGCTGGAAGGGCAGCCAGCTGCTTTGCCGTCCACCTGCGAGAGCGCTGAACGTGGCCATTCCTGCTACCCTACACCTACCGGGGTTAATTTTTTTAAACTCTAAGAGTTTTGATGAGAAATACAGATGATGTATAACATGGCAGTAGTTATAGGAACTAACAAAAAATCACATTACACTTTTGCCTTTTCTCTATGGTTTTGTATATTGTGTCCAACACCTGTGTTGAACTTTTCCCTGTCCACGTTAAAAAAAGTTCAAAAGTGTGTATGTACACAAGTGGATTTTTTAAGATAAAAGCTTGTCGATACTACAATGAAGGTGACATAGCGTCTGCCGTTTCCAGCAGTGTGGGCTGGAGATGGTTTCACACCGGGGCCTGAAGTGGCTGAACCCTGCTGCTAATTGATTAATGTCTGCTGCCATTGTCCCCATCGCCCTGCCCATTCAAAGACTATGTCTTTCTTTGACCTAAATAAATGGTTCAACGCGCTAATCCCAACAAAAGGGTTGCTTATGGCCCTAAACCCATTTATAGTGCTCGGCTTCATGAATTACCTATTGATTAGTCCTTTTAGTATATTGTTGGCTTTAAGATGAACAAAGCTGAGCTTGGGGCAGCGGGAGTTAATTCACAAGCCAGGTCACATACTCATAAGGTGGGAGTATGACTTGGTCTGATGGGTGCCTGAACTGGAAACCAAACCTCCGACGCTGTCTGTCGTAGTGTAATATGTGGCTTGCAAGTGTTATTTGCTGCCTGCACACAAGAGTTATTATTCTTTTCCTGTTAGGACACAGGGTTTGGGTTACTTGCAGAAGGTTTACTATCACTGTTTGTCTCTAGAATGGTACTTTGCTCCAACTGTGACTTGCGTGACACATGTCATTGTAAATGTCATTTGCGCACCCACGTGAGAGACTCGTACACGTTACTAGAGTTTGTGGATGAGAGAGACAGTACGTTTGCCGGGAAGAAGGGAGGCATGGGTCAGGCAGGCTGCAGCATTCCCTGGCCATGGACCTGACTCAGCCTCCGGCTTCCTTCTCCGTCTTGGCAGCGTGTCGGGGATGGGGCTGAGCTGCCTTTGTGCCAGCCCGTGGGGTTCTGCTGCCAGGGTACACCTCGCGGGGACACAGCATCCCCTTAGCCCAGGGCAGCTGAGAAATACCGGGGGAAGCACCCCCTGTATGAATTTTCTTCTTTCAAAAACGGATTTTCCAAGCAAATGTTGATGACATTTATATGGGTTCTTGAAAAGTTTTGTACCGCTCCTAAGGTTTTCTAACATAGCTTTGAAATGCGCAGTGCTAGAAAGTAAACAGAAGTAATAAAAATACTGCCCCAAAACAGTCACTGAAGTCTGGCTATTGCAAGATACTTAGCTGCCTTCAAGTATTTTGTATCCTAGCAATCAGTAATAGTCCATTTTTCTTCAGCATTCCCCCCCCCCACTCTGCCCCCGCCAACAGTGGAAGTAAATGGAAAGTATTTGTTCACTGTAAATCTTACAGTTTCTTGATAACCTCTCAAGCGCTCTCCAATGGCTCCCTTTTTAAGGGGAGGACATTTTTCCATGGTTACCTGCTACGGTTAAGCTCATGTAGCTTTGACGCTGTTAGTGTGTAACAACAGTAGTTTTAAAATATTAAATAATGCTTATTTTATGGTAATAAGAGTACATAAAGCCTAATCATATATTAATACTTTTTAGAATGTTTACACTTAAAATACTTGCTAAATGGTTTTGGTTTTGTTTTTTTTTTCTAAATTATAGCGTATACAAACTGGTATCTTAAAAGCATTTAATAATCCAACTACTAAGACAGCAGATGAGGAAACTAGAAGAAAAGTCAAAGGTATGCAACTCTTTGTTGAATACTTATAAAAATGCACAAGTTTTTAAGTGCCATTGTCCTCAAAACTGACTATTGCAAACATCAGTCCCGAAGTACTGTAATTACAAGACTTTTATTATGTATTATTTTAGTGCCATCTAGTGCATATCTAAAGGATAGAGAGCTTAGTATGTGCTGACTTGTGTCTTTGTATCCAGGATAAAGTCTTCCCCTGTATTAATAATGGATCTTGTAATGATAGGTAGAAATTAATTTTGTTTTCCAAAAATAATTTTCTGCATCTTCAGGTTTCTTATATAGCCACAATCATTGTATCACTCAGAGAGGCCACTTTCCATAAATAAAACTGATTTCTGTCAGCTGTCTGATACCACAAGAACTCTAAATATGATTGCAAAGCCAAGATAGGAAGCTGTTTCCAAAGAAGGCATGGTTGTTTTTTGTTTTTTGTTTTTTTCAAAACAAGCATTTTTTAATTACTTTTTGTGTGTTTATGTATTTATGCAAAAGTTCTAATTTTGGTGATTTTGCTTAAATTAACGTCTTAATAATGATTAAGCTGTTTTGAAAGTCACCCTTCCAAAATCTGCAACAGTTAAGGCATAGAGATGTATTCGAACAGGCTTCGGTCTCCTTTTTTAAGAGTTTTGTAGTTTCAAACACCATTTAGAAAGGGTGACAACTTGTCTGCTACCCTAGTGTCTTTATCAAGGTGATACAGTATTATGTATTCAAAAGAAATCTGAGGTTTTATTTAAAAGGCTTCTTGAGAGATACAGTATTACTATTCTGTTACAGTAGGTGGGGAATGAAGGATAAAAGGGCACTAAAATATTTTGAAATGTTGAGATAATACGGTATATGATGTTATTGTATTGTGTTCAAAACGTTTTTAACATGTTTTTAAATTATACTTTCACAATGAATCTTAGAAAGAATTTTGTTGTACTTATAGTGTGGCATTGGATCTGTTATTTTTCACATTTAAAAAAGGCAATGTTTTTTCAGCATATGGAAGAGAGGGTGTGAAGATGAACTTCATAGATAGGATCTTTGTTGGTGAATTGACTAGCACTGTCATGTGTGAGGAATGTGAAAATGTAGGTATACTGGAATTTGGTTTGATGTGGAATAGATCACATACTGATTTGACAACGTTGTCTTGAAAGTATAAAATTGTATTGCCAATTTTATACTTGTTTGTTTGTTTGTAAAAGCAAAACTTTATTGAAAGTTTTTCATTGAAAATTATTTATTCCTTCTATAAAGCATTATCCTCCACAAACCTAAGAAGAGGGGTCCTTTGAATTCAAAAAGGATTCAAGTCCTGGGCTTGATTTTACATTTAACTTAAGGCTGGAGGTTCCAAATTCTATAATCATCTGTGTTACACGCAATTTTATTTGATATTTTTAAAACATCTACTTATCTTAAAACATAAATCCTTCTGCCTACTCTTCTGGGATATACCCGAAAATTGGAAATCACTTACTTTGAATTAGTATGAGTGGGGAAATGCTAAAATTACTTTTTTGTTCTTGAAGTATTTTCGATAATTAACGTAATAACTCTAATGAACAGCATATTCCTTTCATAATTAATATTACTGACATTTCATCATAAATGCTTTCCATGTTTCTTATAATTTTCTTTAACTTCAGAAGAGAAAAATCTTATTTGCATGACTTTTCTAATTGAATGTAACATTTGTGTTTGGTTTAAAACATTATATTTCATATTATAGAGATTAAGTAAATCAATCAGCCTGAATAATTAAGCACAGTCCTGCAGTGCCAGGTAAAATTCCCTCTCTGTGATGTGCAGATTACACTTCAATGTGCTACTAGCATCAATGAAGAACTTTGACTATATACAAAATAGAGGTTGTATGTATTTTGCGTGTCTCATTTATTTTTGCTGGATTCTTATATTCTGCCTGCAGAGGTCTCGGGAATTTGCTAGCTGTAGCCCTTTGAGGAAGAGTTTAGCATTCGCTTTTCCTTTGCCTGTGTTGGCAAAGATATTTTTGACTAATGTTCGTTCATGCAAACTCACTCTTTAGAGGAACCCCTGTTTGAAGAGCGCTCATCAGGCAGTCAGTCATCATAGTTACAATAGTTTTGATCTCATTTATTGCTTTACTGGAACCTAAATGCTGCCGAGTCCCTCGCACAACAGGTAAAAATAAGCCTACAGTCCCTATCAAATGTCGCAGGTGGAAGACAGGGTTACGGATGTAAGAGAAGGGCAATGGTGACAGTAATTGAGGGTGTGACTGTGTTCAGTAACCTACATGTACAACATGATTTCTGTTTCTTTTTTTTTTTTAAGGCCTTGTTTTTGTGTCTTTCCAGAGGTAAGATAAGTCAGTTTCAGAAGGAATTTGATAATGACAAGGGAGAGAGCTTAAGGAACAGGCTTGGATGAGATGTTCTAGTTAGATGGAAAGTGCTGAGAGAGAATGTCTTTAGGTACGATTTGCCAGATATTTCCAGTTTCAGCTCAGATTTTATATGGCTTATAGATAGCAAAGTAAAACTTCAGTACAGAAAAGAAGGATGAGGTTTTTTCAGTCCCCTTTTCTTCAGTAATTGAATTTATTTTAACAATTACCAGTGTATGTTATGGCGTGAAAATTTCTAATCAAGCTTTTGGCTGTAACCAGTAAGCCCGACTTAGTCTTTTCTGAGAGCATTAGGTTAGAACCTGTCACCTAACTGTCATTAACCAGTCCTTGCTGCGTAACAGTGCATGAGGTCAAATGAGGTTCAGGGAAGAAACTCTACAAGTTAGCTTTCTGCAGAATTGCACCATCTAGAAGGCCCATATGACTTGAAAATCTGTCTGGAGCTCAGAGAAACTGAGCACCACACTGCTCCTAGGTCCAGTTTGTGCCCACATGAATGGCTTTGCCCTTCATGTCTGTATGCTGAAATTTTGTGCAGTGTTAGAAAGAAAATCAGAGCTAACTTAAAATTAAAAAAAAAACCCAACTTTGTGGGAAGTTCTTCATTGTAGTTTCATAGATCTGGTAACTAATTAGCTTTTTGTATGTTCCTGATAATAATTTGATTTAAAAAAGGGAGCTATGTGCTAAACCCATATATTGTTCTTTGCATTTAATATGCATTTTCTCTTTTTCTTCAAGATTTCAACAGTAAAAGAACCTTTCATTGATCTTTCACTTCCTATAATAGAGGAGAGGGTAAGAAACAGAAGATGTATTAAATAACTATTGCTTCCAGTGGATTGTTTTTACATACCTTTATGAAGATGTTTATGGATATACACACAGTTTTGATTTCAAGCCTAAAACTGTATGCTTGTCCATAAATACCTGAAGGATCATACATCTGCTCATTATATGATTTTTTTATATATAGAGAGAGACATACAATGTCATAAGTGCATATATTTTTAAATTAGTCCAAACTTAGAACAAATTACCATTGTAATTTACAGCATATGTAGGTGTGAGATTAGCTTAATTTAGTAGTATTTTTAGTGTATACTTATATGAATAGAATGATTATAAGCTTTTTTTTTTAAAAAAAAAAAGGTCCAGAAAGTTAGATTCTAGCCTATTGGTTTGCATTTAGAGAACCTGAGTCCCTTGAGCTCCTTCATCACGTCTTAAGGTGGTAGGCTGCACAAGAGACTGACGTATGGGGAGCTATGTCCCCTATGTCCCCTTTGATAAAGTCACATCTCGTGCAGCTATGCATGTGTTTATACAGTACTAGAATGGATTATTTGGTATGTATTCTGTACAGGAACTCTGTATCATTCCTATTTCTTGTGGCTCTCTGTTGATCCTTCAAAGATGTTGACAGTGTGTTCACGATAAATAAAATTAGAAAGTAGTCTTATACTGCAATTCAGGGGGCAGTTAACTGGATTTATGTAGGTTGCTGTTTTCTAAAGTAAAGGAATAAAAACCCACCTACATTCATCTTTTCTGTAGGTTGCAAAGGAATACAAAATTGGCATATTTCCTTTCCTAATTTCCTGTCTAATTTCTTAGGTTGCAAAACCTGTGCCTTTGGGAAGAACAGGTAAAGGTAAAAGTGTACAAGAGGCAGATCTTGGTCAGTATAACTGTTCTTCTATCACTACATTGAATAATCAACCCAAAATTGTCAAGAAACACGCTTTAACAAAAGATAAGGTAAGAACTTAAATATTTGCACTAACCAGTCGTCTTGAGTTTATTTTTAAGTTTCTAGGGTTACAGGGGTGGGAATTTTGACACCTATCAGTGGTAGGTTTTTTCTATACATATAGCTGACATTGACTTGTTTTAAAATATTTAGGTCATTATTAGAAGCGTGAGAAAGGACAGTTATTGGGAACCACTTAGTTTTCAGTTAACAGGGTTTCTTTTGTATGGGAAAAAAAAATAATCTGCGAGTTGTTTTCAATTCATGTTGCTTTTGGTTTTGTTGACTACTTTTCTTTTGGTGTCCTTGTAGCTTGCTCCTGGTTGCAATCACAAGAAGTGTCATGCTGGCTCAGAGGGCAGGCAGGTCAGCGTTAGTGCCTTCCGAAGGGATTAGTTGGTAGTGGGTACAACAAAAATAGTACAGCCAGCAGAGACTCTTGGGGACTGAGAGTGTGGTTTCTGTGATCCACTTGGCCGTCAGCAGCCTGAGGGCTGGGGAGCTCGGGTCAGCCCGTCTCCAGTGCAGCCTCCTAATACGGTTCTTCCTAATGGGTTCTGCAAATACGGCAGCCTAACAAAATTGATTTTATGTATGTATTAGTGTTTAGAGATTAAAAGAAATCTGTAATAATTACTGTGCACATATATTATTGTTAATGAAATGTGACAAAGGCTCTCATTGTCATTATTGTCATCATATGTTATATACTGTCATGATTAACATCATCTTTTTAATAAGCCTGATCATCCATATAGGATTATGTGGCCAATTAGAATCTTAATCATAGTGTTAATACTGATACATAAAACACAATTACTGAAACGTTTTCAAAATTAAGAAAATAAAATATAGTATGGATTCAATAAACTAGATTAGACAGACTAAAGGAGGCAACAACTCTGCTTTCAGTAAGAAACTGAGGCAAGAAAGGGTCCTAATGGAAAACAGTTTTGGGGGTTTGTAATGATTTTAATTGGGATTTTATTCTTTTTTTTTTGCTAAACTGTTCACTTGCTTGTAAGTTTAAGGACTTGAATTATGAAGTCATACATTTAGTGTAGGTTTAGACCCCATTTAAGAAAATATTCAGGAATATTTTTTTGTCTTTCACATGGTCTTCATTTGGACTTAAGTTCTTGCTTAAAGTTTAAAACTGAGTACTCTTCTTGAGGACTCTTCATGAATTGAGTCTATGGTATATATTTAAGGGATAGAGTGAACAAAGTTCAGTGCCTGCAAGTTAGGTAGTTACCTGTAGTGCTTAGCAGTTTGGTACCCATGACCTGGAGTGGGATCCAAAAAAACCCTCTCTACCAAATGAGAAGCTACTTAAAGATAGTCAGTAGGAAATAACTAAACACAAAGACATACCTAAAGTTACACCCTCACTGCAGCTTAGGCACATGTTCAGGTGTGCAGAAGGGTATTTCCCTCCACTCAGGGTTCTTGTTATAGAAGCAACCCATGAAACTTAGTTTCTGTAGTTTGTTCTGTGAAAGCACTGATGTGAACTTAACTTGTTTGTTTAAAGGTACTTTATTAATGCCAGGAAGCAGAAGATGCAAGTGCAGGGCTCCTGATGCTCAGAGAGCATTACGAGTCTTATTTTAGGAATGTGCCTAGACTATAGGTTATGAGATCATGGCAATTTTGGATTGTTTTACGTGCCATCTGAGTGAGTCCTATTGAAAGGGTCTCTGCCCTGTTGGGGACCTGAATCACGTGAAGAAAAATATAACAGAATAACCATATAAAGACTGATAGGAGAAAAGACTGAGACAGAAGTAGAGAAAGGACATGTAGTAGAAACAAAGGAAAGGATGGAAAGAAGAAGGTGCAGACACTGATTGTTATAGGAGAAAAGACCTAAAACTAAAATTGTTAAGGTGAATGGAAGGATTCCCACTGACATCACTGGAATTTTGATCCAACTCACATAAAGGAAAAAGGAAAGGGGAAGGAAAGTTGCTCATTTCCTGTAGAAAGAAGCCAAACGAAAGAAGGAAAGGATTCATGAACATTTACAAATCACCTAAAATTATGGCAGTTTGGGGTTTTTTTTAATCTATAGTTGTAGTTTTCTGTGGCAGCAAAGTTTTTTTTCTTCTTGCAGTCTTGATAACATTAAAAAATCAACTTCAGATAACACACAAATTAGCAAACACACTACTAGGGATGTTTTATTTAATTATAAGACAAGTGCCTACAAGGTGAGTTGTATTTTCTTCTGGAGGTGCTCATCAGCTTAGGCCTCTGATGGGAGGCTAGGGGACTAGCTTAAACTTGAGAACCTGTAAGAAGCTTAAGTTAGATTAAGTGAATACGACTTCCAGTGTGCCATCCACATCTGTCACAAAGTGAATGTAATTAGTTGTGGGAAGTATTGATCTCGCAGTAAGTATAATGCTCTTAGCTGACTGGGGTGTAGGTTTCTAATCCTAAATTGGTTTTAAAAGATCTTAAGGAGATCAACTAGCTTAAACATGGGAGAGATGGAGAATATAAAAGAATAGGTTTGATTTGCTTTGAATTTGTCATGTTTCAAAACCTATGTTAGATCACAGATCAGTTTTCTGTTTCTGCCCTATATTACTGAAATAACAATGCCATAATTTACAGAATCAGTTGAACCAGGAGAGACGACTTGCCAGGAAAGCTTCCTCTAATGAAGAAGAAAGAAGTCCTGTTATTATGCAGGAAAAAACCAAAAAGCTTGAGCTGGAATGTAGCTCTGGTGTCCTGTACTCCAAAGATACAACTGCTGACTCCGCTGTAAATGGAAGTCAGACGGACGGCAGTGAGAAGGAAGCCAGCCGCTCTGAAAGCAGCTTTGATGCAGACAGTGAAGCCTCAGAAAGTGAAAGTGCATCTAAGCAAACAGCTTTCAGCCCACCTGGCAACATGTCTGGTTTGCATGTCAACCACATAAATGCTAAAATGCCACACAACAAAGCAAGTGATGGTAATGATGAGATGATTTCCAGTGCCATATCCAAACTCAGCTTCTGTGATACTATGAACGAAGATAAAAAATTGAGCCGTGGGGATCCAGCATTAGGTTTATCAAATAATTCTGTGTTCTCAGTAGACAAATCCCCTCTATCCCAAAACCCTCAAAATGCTTTCCAGACGCTTTCCCAAAGCTACATAACTAGCTCGAAGGAATGTTCAGTTCAGTCCTGCCTTTACCAGTTCACCTCTGTAGAGCTCCTGATGGGTAACAACAAGCTTTTATGTGAGAGCTGCACAGAAAGGAAACAGAAGTATCAGAAGAAAAACAACTCCACAGGTAAAGTGCTTGTGTCTGTCTGGACATTACAAAATTGCCTCTCAAAACCTGTGGGCTCGGTGCTCTTTCGTTGGTCCAGCATGGGCCTCCCTCTTGTGGATAAATAGAAAACATCTCCACAAGTGGAACTTGTAACAACTTAAAACTTCATCCTTCATGAGAGCAACAAGACTAAATTTTATATTAGAACATAACTGCATATTTTCTTTATTTTATCCAAGATAAGTAATTTAAAGATGACCACAAACTGAATAGGCTCGTTGTTCAATACTAATCTTTGCTGCTGTTTCTGTTCTTTACAATCCCAGAACCTTTGAAATAAGTGCTGTAATATTCAGCTCTAAGCAACTTACGTACTCAGAGAAGTCATGTAATTAAGTACGTAAGAGAGGCAAAAAAAGATATTTGTAATGAAAAGGGAAAAAAGACTTACAAAGATTTGCAAGAATTGAGATGAGAGAAAGCTACCTTCTTGTGACAGTGTTTTCCTTGATGTTTGTATAGCACAAGCAGATCATTAGGGTTCACTGAGTGAGAAAAACAATTTAAATATAATGAAAAATAAACTTTTTAAAAGGACTGGAGGACTTTTTTAATGTGTAGTAATTCAGAAGGATAAAAAGCATTAAGCTCTTCTTATTATTTGTAAACAAAATATAAAGGGAAGTCTTACAGTAACAAAAAATTGCCTGTTTGCGGTGCGTTTATAGGTATCTGGAGAGATACAAGTTAAGCATGGATAAATTCAGAAAAATCTAAAAAAACTATCTTATAATTATTCATTTATTGTTATTGGACTGAGAGTAAGTGCTGTATAAATAATATTTTGGTCCCATGGGCATAGTGAAAATTTGAAAGGAAAAATCAGTTCATAATTAATCATTATTTTTTTTTCCTTCTAAAACAAAAGATGTAAGAAGTCACCCACTTCTACTCAAAATGCTCCATTCTACATCAAATGAAATATTTTCCTTTGGATGTGCATAAAACCAGTAAATGAATTCATTATTCAGTGAACAAAATGCTTTTATTGTAGGGCGAGCCACTGAACTATTTTTGGTAAGAGCCCCAGATTCAATTCCCTCTGCACCACAGGGGGATCGGAGGCCACGTTTCCCAATGCTGTGTGCTGAAGGCAGCAGACTGTGAGGCATCCTGAAGTAGACACCCCCCCCCCCCATCAGGCCTTTCTCTTAAATAAGCACAAAGTATGGAGTCATTCAGAAAGAACTGAAGAGTGTAAAATTAATCTCTATCTTAGTGGTTAGGACATTAGGGTAGATGAAGAGACCTGTGCCTTCCCTTTCTTGTTCCGGTGATCATCCGTTTATTTCAGGTGAAATGGTTTTAACAGGAAAGTTGGGTGCTATAGTAACAGACAACGTAGGTATCTCACTGTGCAAGCTGACCTAGATAGTGTACATGCTTAAACTTTTGATCTGATTTGCGCAGGACAGGTTAAAATCATGCTCAGATTTGACAGATGATGTTCATTAAAAATGGGAAGAGTGAGAAAATATTTTTCTGTTACTCCACAAAATTTCCCTTGGATTTTATACAACATATACACATTCATTGCAATGCAGATCTAGTCTATCTAGATGTTTAAAAAATACTTAAATACCGTGTGACTGTCCCACTTTACAAATTATTTTGATATTCATAAATACAGAAAAGAAAATGGACGGTGTCTACACAAATGCTCGGAAACAGCTGCTGATTTCTTCTGTTCCTGCTATTCTTATTCTGCATCTGAAAAGATTCCACCAGGTAAAAGGCCAAAACCCTCTTGTATATTCCTCTGCCTCACTGGTGGACAAGCAATTCTTCAAGTGTCATTGTGCATATCAATATTTGCTTTTTATATGGAGAACTGGTAGAACCACTATTTGAAACATGCTTATGGTTTTGGTTTTTTTTACTATCTAATACCTTCAAAAGCGCATTTAGGCAGTATCCAGGGAAACTTCTTACGTGTCCATCATGCTTATATGTAGCAGGCGTTGTATTGAAAACATAACAACGTTTAAATCGGTTATAGTCTTATTCTTGGTTTTGGTTTGGTTTAATAGTATAGTAATGCACCTTACCTTTAAAAAGCTTCCTAGTAAAAATACCTGTTTTACAGTCTTTTTTTTCTTTTCTTTTGAAGGCTGGTTTGAGTCTACGGAAAGTAAATAGGCATGTGGATTTCCCACTGATTTTAGACTTAGCACCATTTTGTTCCGCATCTTGTAAGGTACTGATTTCAAATCTTTATTTTTATTGTACAGTTGTTGTCCTGAGCACAAGTTAAACTGGATTGATGATGAAGATGATGATGATTACTATTCCTTCCTTTCCTAGAGAAATTATAGAGTGAACGTTTTCAAATAGTGTCCTGAGATCAGAATTCTAAATAATTGAAATTCCATTCATATCAAGAATATTTTTGGTTTTGAAAAGCCAGCCTGTGTCATAGAATGGTTTAGGTTGGAAAGGACCTTGAAGATCATCGAGTTCCAATCCCCCTGCCAGAGGCAGGGACACCTCCCACTAAACCAGGTTGCCCAAGGCCACGTCCAGCCTGGCCTTGAACACCTCCAGGGATGGGGCCTCAACAACCTCTCTGGGCAACCTGTTCCAGTGCCTTACCACCCTCACAGGAAAAAACTTCTTCCTAATGTTTAATCTGAACCTGCCCTCTTCCAGTTTAAAGCCATTCCCCCTCATCCTATCACTACATGCCCTAGTAAAAATGCTTCCCTAGCTCTCTTGTAGGCCCCCTTTAGGTACTGGAAGGCCGCAATAAGATGTCCCCAGAGCCTTCTCTTCTCCAGGCTGAACAGCCCCAACTCTTTCAGCCTCTCCTCATAGGAGAGGTGCTCCAGGCCTGGGATCATCCTTGTGGTTCTCCTCTGGACACACTCGAGCAGGTCCATGTCCTTCTTATGTTGGGGACTCCAGAGCTGGATGCAGTGCTCCAGGTGGGGTCTCACGAGAGTGGAATAGAGGGGCAGAATCACCTCCTTTGACCTGCTGGCCACACTTCTTTTGATGCAGCCCAGGATACGGTTGGCCCTCTGGGCTGTGATTGCACATTGCTGGCTCATGTTGAGCTTCTCGTCAATCAACACCTCCAGGTCCTTCTCCTCAGGGCTGCTCTCCAGCCATTCCCCGCCGAGCCTGTATTTGTGCTTGGAATTGCCCCGACCCAGATGCAGGACGTTGCACTTGGCCTTGTTGAACTGCATGAGGTTGGCTTGGGCCCACCTCTGCAGCCTGTCCAGGTCCCTCTGGATGGCATCCCTCCCCTCCAGCGTGTCTACCTCACCAAAGAGCTTAGTATCATCAGCATCAATAATATCACAGATGTTAACTAGTTAATATCAATAATATCACAGATGTTAAATAGTATTAGTTAAGCTATCATGCCCTGATGGTGGTAGTGTATCTAACAGCATTAAGGACAAGTATTGCTGCTTCCATGGTAACTAATTCAATTAATAGACTCTCAAGTATTTTTAATAGATGTATTTCACCATTGGAAATGCTGTAGATGTCTGTCTGCTTCTTTTGAAGTAATACTGTTGAAAGCTACTTAAGATATCTGTAAAATTAAGTGTGGAATAATTTATCTTTGTTTTCTGTGTTCCTGGGAATTCAGAATGTTACGGATGGTGCGAGAGTGCTATACAGTCTTTATGGAATAGTAGAGCACAGTGGGTCAATGAGAGGTGGTCATTATGCGGCGTATGTGAAAGTCAGGACACCCTCCAAGAAATTACTAGAGCATATTTCTACCACTAAAAGTGTTCTGGGTATGTACAAATAGAGCCTCCTTTCTCTGTGAGTAAAACCAAAAGCAACCACTGGCTACAGCTCCTTATCCTGAAGGGGATTTATAGCAAATAATTGTTTTACCTCAGAATATTCTGTTATTTTTAGGGTCACATAAATCAATTTTCTTTTCTGTTACACCCAGTACACGACCTACTTCTGTATTAACCCCACATAGAGCTGAGTGAATAATGGAATTTTGATTCAGTTATTAAACAGAATTGATGGAAAACTCTTCTCTCTTTCCTAGTCAAAATAGTATGTCCAGATAAATAGTTGTGCTTGGTAAAATGTAATTATTTGGCATATTTAGTATTTGAAAATGTTCTTGCACAAGAGCCGAATCCATGACAATTTAAATTAAATTTTCCATATATTTGAGCATTTTACCTATCTTAGCATTGAAGATTTTTTAATGCTTAGAAATGTGGAATACCCTGGTTTAATGGAAACAGCAATAAACTTTTTCATAGAGGATACAAGGTTTGCTGTAGGGTTTCTGTTGGTATTTTGAGAACAGCACACTAGTTCTTATTAGTATGTTTTGGATATGTGGAATGAAATAAGATTCTAGCACAGAATCTGTTAGTGAATGATTTGTGGAGGCAAGAATGTTGAGCTGTCAGAGTAAGATAAATATATTTACTGTTTCCCTTCATGGGAGGAGTGAGAACCAAGCAATATCCTATCTATCCTGTGTAGTATCACTTTGCATTTGAAGCTAGTTTCCCAGAAGGACAATTTTTTATATTATTTTTGAAACGGAAGCCATCCTCAGTCTTATGCTTCCCTTGCAGTGATTGTTAGAACAGATTAGATCTTTTTGTGTTCTTCATTTCACACTGGTCAGCTTTGGAAATACGATTTTTTTCTATGTCAGAACTGGTTGTGTGCTAGTATAACTTACTGTTAGAACTCAGTAAGCTGTACTTGAAATGTCTTAGGGTTTTTGAAAAAATATGAAAAAAGCAATGGCAGTGTACCTTTGTAAGCATTGTCTTCCACCAGTTTCTCTTTACAGTACTCTTTGACATGTAAGTGTCAAACTACAAATACTGGACTGCATCTAAGTCATGAGTTATTCTCGTGGGTTAGAAGCTTCTCTTGCTTTTTTAAATGCCTACTGTATTTATTTGATGATGACGTGAAAGACAAAAAACAACTTATTTTGCTTTTGCATTTCAGGTTTAAAAGAAGCCATGGGAGCATCAGGAGGACAGTGGGTGTATGTTAGTGATGCCCATGTTCAGATGGTTCCAGAATCAAGAGTACTAAATGCACAAGCATATCTACTTTTTTATGAAAGACTATTACTATAATTCTCAACAGTTTAATTTAAAAGATAGTAGTGGTTATTTAGTTTATCTTATTTAAAGCTGCAGTGGTAAAAGTACCTGTAAATATTGTGCCTTTATCTTGTAGAGAATTTATCATATGTTGACTCTGAATTCAGTCACGCTATTATAAATATCTGAATGGTTCTCTTAAAGTATGCACTTTGCCAAACATTTAAAATCCCTGGATTCATTAAAATACAGTACCATTAGAATGTAAGATGATGTCCTATCCTACTGAAGTCTATGGAAAGTTTGTTCTTGATTTTAATAAGCTTTCACCCATAGTTCTAGAACAATTGAGAATAAAAATACTGATAGCATTAAGTGCCTGGATTTGCTGGTGTACAATAACAATATAAAGTATTTCAACTTTTTGTGATCTAGTCCAGATCCTTCCCATCACTGGGTTGGATGTCAGCTGTTAAGATTTCTGCAGACAAATATCTGTCTAATCGTGTCGCTTCCACATGTAGTAATTGGGAAGCACAGTGCTTCCAGAATGGAGTAACAACAGCTGTCTCTAGGTAATGCTGCTGTGCACTCTCCTGATAAAGCGGTGAATAGACTGGGAGAACATGGCTTCCACAAAGTGACAGTGAATCCTCAGATACCCAGTACCCTGTCAGCTGTCTCCAACTGGCAGTGGTATAGCAATGTACTCCTGTTTTAATATAAATATATACTCGGTGTGCTTATGTATATCCTCTCATATATATATATGCACACCATTAATCCATCAATCTGTATTGTCATTTTACCTACTAGGAAAGAGAATTGCAAATACTTCTGTATTTAGTAAATTTTCAACTTCATAATTATGACAATGTACAGCATATAAGCTTGTGTATGAATATGTATGGGGTTTAAGTGTAACTGCGTAATTCTGTTACTTTTGGTTCTAAACATGAATTTGTTTATCTGTTCCTGAATACTTTTCTCACAGGAGTAATAAACTATAAATTATTTTTGCACTGTGTGTGTGAGTTGGACAGTAAATGATGATTTTTGCCCTGATACACGCCTGGACTTCCCTTTGTCATCAGTGGAGGACAGCAGGTATCCTACTGGCAGAACTTGTTTCTGTATCCAGTTTGACTGCACCCTTTTGAGTTGTTACTTCTTTTGTTAATTCTCACTTCCAACCCAGATAGTAATAGATACATTTTAACACCAAAATATGATGACTGCTTTGACCCTATGTGGAAATTAATTTCCTTAATAAGCAGTTACTTAAATAGAAAATACTTCTGTAACAGTTTCATCCTGTCCAACTTCCTCTTTGGTAGAGAAAAGACTGTTTATTTCTGTATACTATTTTCATTTATGGAACTGTTTTTTGGTGAAAAAACATGCTGTCCTGACTACTGTTTCTACCACGTGTTGTCGTACCTACTTGAACAATGTTCCTATTCTCTAATTCTGTTTCAGAGCTTCATCCCGCCTCCATTCACTCTTTTGCATAAGAAAATAGCAAAACCTGCCAGAGTTGCATTTGCTGAAACTACTGAGGTGTTTTATAGCCATATTACTTGTACATAGTTGTACAGGCACTAGGGATTGTTAGGCCACACAACTGATTGACGTAACAGAGTGAGCCCCTGGTGACACAGGATTTTATTTTCCAAAGGAAAACTCCTCTGTTTAGCTCAAAATTAGGCTGTGCATTTTGGCCAACACAATCATTTTTTCCCTCCACAGATTAAATTGTCTCAGTCTACCCAAAAATAGTAAAACTCAGAGAAACCAAGCAGTCAGCTTTAGCCATCTGTATTTCAACTAAACATATCTTAACCTGAGTCTACACTAAGAAAGAAAGAAAAAAAAAAAAGTCACGTTTAGACTAGAGTTGGTTAAAATATGTTAATTCCCTTTTACCTCCTTATCTTCCCATACCCTTCATTCACCTACACGCACCTTCCCCCTCTTTGTATACAGCTGGTCAAAGCTCAAAATTAGTTCTGGGCAAGAATCACAGCAAATACCAACTAAGTTTCACTTCCTGTGACACAATCTTGCTAGGGGACCACAGATGGAGTGTATTTGATCCACCTTAAAGCAGACAGACTGACTAGATGAGACCTGAAGTTCCTAGTTTTGCTGATTTCTGTAGAACTACTGAAGTAGCTATATTAATCTCCTACTTTTTAGCCTAGAACTACCTCCATAGAGTACCCCCCCTGCCTCCCTAGGAGAGAAACAGAACAAGATTCTTAACCTATCTTTTCTTATTTTAATGCTATTTTGAGGAAACTCTTGACATGGTCTTCACTTCTCTTTAACCAGAGTTCAGACATTGTTTGGACCACTGAAATCTTCCCAAGTGACCATACTGACCAGGATGCCATGAAAGGTGCTAGCAGGATTATTTCCTCATTAACAGCCAGGGAACATTTCCCTGCTATTAAGGTATTTTATAGACTAGGGAGAGAAAATGGCATGGGAAAAAAGCTAACGCCTTTATCCAAGATAGCCATCGCTATTGCTCCTGGGTGAGGCTTCCTGAGCTGAGATAAAAGGCAGTATTAGCAGCAACCCCAGTAAGTTCAGAGTCAGGAACAGGTATGAAAATATTAGAGAAGGAAACACTCTCTAAAAATGAGGGCAACGGGTGAAGTTATAGCTTTAGAATGAAGAATTGATGACTAATATGAGATATCATACACAATTTTTGATGCAGGTCACACTTAGTGCGTCATTCAAGACATAGGTTGGGTGTTTTGTTTTGGGTTTGTGGTTGGTTTTTTTTGTGTGGCAAAATTTAGTTTCCTGATGTGTGCACGCTACTGAAAAGCTATGGGGTTTCAGAATTTAACTGAAGGGCTCTAGAGTCTAAGACTCTTCTTAAAATACCTTCTGTTACCGGACAAGAAAAAAGTATTTTCAGGCCTACAGCATCTACTCTTCATACAGCTACACCATACTTTGTTGTTTGGGGTGGTTTTGTTGTTTTTTTGTGGGAATAGGGGTTGTTTTGCCTTTTTTTTTTTTTTTTTTTGTCTCAGAGAAACTGCAGTAGCCTGCCTGCTTCTTCATTTGGAATAGCTTAGAAACATCTTTGTCCCACCCTTCTCTTCACACAAGGGCACCACTGTTTTCCTCATCAGCCTCATCTGTTCTTTATGTTTTCCAGGTCTCTGTAAGCCTCTGTCAATGCCTTTTCTTTCATGGATCCTTAACCATAACATGTTTCCCAGTCCCATCACTTGCATTCCACAAACTAGCAAAACTGTTACTGGAAGAGCTACTGTAACTATGGTCTTGCCTTTCCCTACCACCGCACTGGCTCTACCTACAGGTGGCAATACAGGCATCTGAGAAAAACTGTGATTCCCGAGCAGCTCTGTGCTGACCAGTCATGAGACAGTGCCTTTAAAACAACGAGAAAGAAAGCAAATAGTTCCTCACTCTTCAGTAAGTAAACATAATTTATGAGAAGTACTTTATTTGCATATGGACAACTGGAACAACCTACAAAGGTTTTCCCAGAGCGAAGGTGTCAACAAAGACGGCTGTATCAGCTAAGGAGTTAGTCCAGATTATAGTCTTTCTCCTCAGATCTTTAAATTTATATACCATTTATGCTAAATATGGCAAAAAAGTGATGGGGAGAAGATTTATTATACTAATCTATCTACACCGATACATGTACAGACATCATGTTTGTATAAGTCTGCTCTCCTAAGAAAGGGCCACAAATACTTAGCTGTGAAGGAAAAACAAAAAAAAAAACCCTGAACTTCTCTGCCCAAAATGTACCCACTATAACTGTCTTTGTTTAGAAAATTAAATCAATGCAGTCTGCCAAACCTTCTTACCCTATTCCCATCTGCACCCTCTGTGTGTGTCAATGAAGTGCTCTTGGTTATGGATTTCAAGTGGTAGCAGGTGAGAGTGGTTTATAAATTCATTACAAGGCTGAAATGTCTTAACTTCACCATTTGCTTCTCTTTGGACTTCTTTTTTATACTAACACAAACAATCATAAAGGGACATGAAATTAATGCATCTATGTTCTCAAGCCATTATAAAAATCTTACTTGAACATATTAGTAACAAACTAAGATTTCAAAAGGAATAATTTCTTGAGGAGAAACTTTAAGATTTATTAAAATGGGAACAAAGAAAGCATTTGAATACAACTCATGTTAGCAAAAATTAGCAGATCCAATTTTGGTTAAAAAGTGGTAACAAAACAGCTTCACAGCAGCCCTGATTAAACAAAAAAATTATATTCCTCAGTTTATATCAGCTGGAAAATTTTTTGTTGTGCCCTGCACACATTTATGCATTTTTACAAAGATTTATACATTTACATGAAAGAGATGCTACTAATAGTAGAACCATTTCAGTCTAATTATTTTAGAATAGATTATTTTTACTTCTGTATCTATTTACTGTGTCTTAGGGTGTCATTTTGCCAGCTGTTTTAGCTGTCTGTACCTCTCCTGTTGGTGTATACATAAACAGCAGGAACAGTGGGAAAGTGATTATTAAAAATTACTCAAAATCTATTTTTTTTGGTAAAAATTTGGTTGATATTATAAAATATATTTTCAGACAGAAGTCTGTTAGTACAAGTCAAAAGACTTCCTTTGCACAACTTTATATATAAAGTCTAACTGAATTTATTTGTTATAATAAAACAATTGCAATGCATTGTAATTACTTTAAGACTACTTAGAATACATTCCATTTATAAAAAGCTATAAATACTTCTGTCTTCATTGATATTAGTAGAAAAAGTATTTTTAAGTGTCAGGAATGTTTCTTACATCTATTGCAGCTTCAAATATTTTTCTAGTACAAAATATAAAGGTGCAGTACTGCTTTTAAAAGAGAAGAGAAAAGCATTTATTTTGAGTAGGTTTATGACTTCTTAACACTCATCTCATTGCTTTGCTAGGTTAGTTTTTTGGGTTTGAGCTCTGTAACCTGGGGATCATTACACTGAACTCTCTAATGAAACCACCATGTCAATGGCAGCCATTCCCTATTTAGCCATTTCACAAAGTCGAGTTCTGATTCTACTGTCATTTATACATAGGGATAATCCCCGATATGCTCGTTTGTACTTATACAAAACACAATCCAAGTAATCAAAAAAACCCCATTTCTAAGCCCGAAATACTTGTGAGCAATAAATCAAGCATGTTAAAAGTTTCATTTCGTTTTCATTCATGCACTTTTTTCATTTGTTTGAACTAATAGCCTAACTCTACTCTGCAGGTATTTAAATAACAAATAATATTTTTAGAATTTTACTACAGTACCAATACATTGTACACTTTATTTGTAGATTTCTGGTTCCAAATATTACTAAGTAATCGTGGCCTTAAACACAGACTGTATTTCAAAAACAAACAAAAGTCTGATCGGTTTTCCATCTGTCCCAGGTGCTTTAACAAGTTTCTCAGAATAAAGCTGCCATTTATCTTCTATTCATTTTGTCTTTACATCTATGCTATATATTATTTGATAAATTTACAAATAAAATTTACAAATAAAACATCCAACCATTTTGAAAACTATACTGTTTAAATATAAGCTGTATGCTGTACAACTGAGTTCACAAAGCTTCCATTTTTTTCCCAACTAAAGAGAGAATATTTTTTCTGTTCATCTTGTGTCATAACTTCACTGCATTTGGAAGAGCTACCCAGAAAATATCCATATCCTTGAACACTTATGCTACACCACTTATGTCCCCCTGCCTTACCATCTGTGGCATAGGTCATAGAGTAAGAGAGAGAGTTTGTTCCCTTTACAAGAACAGAGATTTGTAATTCTGTGGTAAGAACAGGACAGAAGATGGGTCCCCCCCTCACATGCCCAGTTTCAGTAGTGACTTAAAGCTTGCACATCCACAAGTACCACTCCAAGGTTCCAGCTGTGTGTCACTCAACATTGGGCAGAGTTAAATCTTCCACTTCTGTCCATGGGAAGTATTCTTGGTACAGCTGCTGTGACACAAAAAGGTAGAAGTCTAGAACACTTCGGTTGACAGTAATACGTAGCATAAGTGGCACCAGGAAACCTTACAATGAAATCCTAACATGATGTAGAGCACAAGTTTCTTGGAAGCTTTCAATTTTCTATAATTTATAAAAGTTAGTTTATTCTGTTACTCTATGTGGGTATTAACGTTACTTTATCCAATGATCAAAGAGATTATGGATGTTTCAGGCACTTAAAACAGATGATGCGAAAGGAAGGAAAGGAAGTGATCACAGTGGTAAGTAATGTGCTAGCTAATGAAAATCTCTGCTCCACAAAAAGCAATGCCACCACTAAGTCCCTGCCAACAGAATCAACCCCAGTGTGGATACAAGAAGAGCTATTTACCAAGCACGAAAGGATAATTTTGGTTTATCTCCATACATAAATATACAACGATAATTTCAAGGTAAATCTCATAACTTAAAAATTGGTTTGGATATTCTGAATAAACGGCTGTAAAGAATCGTCCGGCTCCATGAATGCTCCAGATACGCATACACTGACCTGACTTACTCAGAATGCCGACACCCGGCAGCTATGCAACATGTCAGTTACTTATCCATTCCAATGCAGTATCACTGCCCAGAGTCATGTCCACTTGACAAAGCAGCTTTATATACCTCTCTATATACTTCTCTTCACGTAGGCTCCACAGCGGAGCCCGTGACCACACTCTCTGCCCCGCAGTTACCTGCGGAGGCTGCGGGGCTGAGGAGATTCCCGTGGGTCTCCTCACACTAACGCTCGCAACCGCCAAGAGGGATCCTCGGAGAGGCCCCTGAGGCGTGCTGGACCGACAAGGTGATGTGGGCCGACGGAGACCCACCCACCTCGGCCGGGGTCCCTCTCCCGGCGCAGGGGGAACCCGGCCCCGCCTTCCCCCCCTCCCCTCCCCCGGCCGCGGCTGCCATGGAGAGCGGCGAGCGGCAGGAACTTGTGTGGCTGCCCACAGTAAAGATGGCGGCGACGGGGCGTTGCCCTCCGCTGGCCGCTTCCCGCCGAGGGAGGGGGGGAGGAAGGGAGGCACCGCCCGCCTGCCCTTAGCAAAGATGGCGGCAGGAGGCGTTCCGCGTGTTCCAGGCAAGGGTCACCACCGTGACGCGTTTTACTTCCGGGTGAGCGCCAGTAGGCGCCATATTGTCTTGTTCGTGAAGACGAGGAGCGAAAGAGGGGAGAAAGCGGCGGCGGAGCAGTAGCAGCGGCAACGCCTGCGGCGGGAGGCGGGGGAGAGTGTAAGTAGCGGGGCAGGCTGCGCTCGCCAGCACTCCCGGGGGCCGGCGGGTGTCGACTTGACCCGATCCTCCCCTTCGTTCCTCCTCCTCCCCCAGCCGGGCTGGGCCGGGCCGGGCCGGGCCGAGCCGAGCCAGGAGGTGTTGGGGGCTGCCTGCGCACCGTGGCGGCAGCTCCTCGCCGGCCGTGAGGAGCCGGCGGCGCCGCGCCGCCCCGAGCGGAATCCGCCGGCCTGGACGAGAAGGGAAGACAGGAGCTCCCTGCCCTCCCCCGCCGCCCCGAGGTGGCCCGCGGCGCATGCGCGGCGGGGGCGCGAAGGGCGGGCGGGGCGGAGGGGGACGACGCCGACAAGGGGCGGCCGGCGCCGGGGAGCCCTTCGGGACCCCCGTCCCGCCCAGTGCGCATGCGCCGCCTCCCCGCTTGGGGGGTGTGTGTCCCCGGTGGCCGGCAGGGAGCGGGTCCCGTTAGCCGCCAGTGCGCATGCTCCGGGGCCGCGCAGGGGGCGCGGCGGCGCTGCCGCCACTGCCTCTGCCGGGGGTGAAGCCACCGTGGGTGCTGTTGCCCCCGCGGGGGGAGCGGGAGAGGCCGGCGGGGGGATGGGGGAAGCGCGCTGCGCGCCCGGGAACCGAAGGAACGGCGCTCGGTGCGCGGGGGAGAACGTCGAGTTATTTAGCCAGTAACCCAGTTAGGAAAGGATTGCGCGCTCTCCAGGACTCGGCGGTTGGCTGTGTCAACAGCCCGGCTGTGGCGGGTAGAACGTCTCCCTGGAATGTTTGTGCCTTTTCATGGCTGTTCTCATGAGTTCGTCCCACTGGAGGGCTCTGGAGAACTAAAATTAACAATATCATTGCACGCAGCAGCATTTGTCAGGTACCTCAGCCTGTCTCGGCAGCCTAGCAAATGCAGGACATTTCTAAATTGATCCTTAAACAGAGCACAGGTTTGCGAGCTGTTTTGCATCAAGTGCTTATGCAGGCAGATTCTCAGTACTCTCTTTAGACAATCCCACAAAGTTCAGTGTTGAACTAAAATTGGATGGGGTGTGCTGGGCTTTACATCTGCTAAGGATGGGGCCACAAAAATGATCAGAGTGCTGCAACACCTCTTTTCTGAAGACAGGGTGAGAGAGTCGAGGTGGTTCAGCCTGGAGATGAGAAGGCCCTGGGGGGACCTTATAGCGGCCTTTCCTTATATAAGGGGAGCTTATAAGAAAGATGGAGAGAGGCTTGTTACCAGGGCCTGTAGTGACAGAACAAGGAGCAATGGTTTTCAGCTCAAAGAGAGTAGCTTTAGACTGGACATAAGGAAGAAATTCTGTACTGTGAGGGTGGTAAGACACTGGAAGAGTCTTCACAGAGAAGTTCTGGATGCCCTATCCTGGGAAGTGTTCAAGGCCAGGTTGGATGAGGCTTAGAGCAACCTGGTCTCATGCAAGATGTCCCTGCCCATGGCAGGGAGGTTGAACTAAATGATCTTTGAAGGTCCCTTCCAACCCAAACCACTGGATGATTCTATGATGTGCTACCCCAGTTGAAATTTACCAAGTTTCTGAAACGAATTACTATAGGGAGTATTCAGCCACCTTGGTTGTTGTTCATTTCTTCCCTTGCAGCCATACCTGTAAACGTTTGTATGCAAACAGCCTTTATTGAAAGGTGTGGGATACAGGGAACAAGGGATGCTCTAAAGTATCTGTTCCAAGGCAAAGGGTCAGCCACCGTTTAAAGCTGAAGAGGTCAAAGCTAGTCTTCAAAGCATAAGGTATGTCTGCCAGCAGGCAATATTCAAGCATCATTTTGCAAAGACAGGATTACAAATAGCAGTGCAGTCCAGCTGAATAGCTGTATCGTGTGTAGGAATAAGAAACCCCTTTGGAATTCTGAAGTCAGGCTGTGCTGAGAGATGGTGGCCTCTCATGGAGCTGACTGATGCTGCGGCTCCCCCTGACTGTAGAGCACAGGAGGAGCTGGGAGCCTCAGCTTTGTCCAGGGGCAAGTTGCTAGTGTTACTGACGATTTGGTGACAAATCAGAAGACAAGCTACTGATTTTTAATTTATTACGCTATTATGCCATTACAAGGCTTCCTGTATTGTCTTTGTCACATGTGACATGCAAACTCCTGCTCTGAAACAATGGTTTCTCCACTTTTGGGCTTAGAGGTATTGCAGGGCTTAGACCACAAATTTAGCACAGTTCCATAAATTTTTACAACTCGCCATATAACCTGCAATGGTAGAGAGGTTTGACAACTCACCAATTAACCTGCAGTGGTAGAGAGGAGTCTTAACCGTGTTTGATTTTCAGTTAGGTGCAGGATTATGCAAAGGTGTAATGTAGACAGGAGTGTCCAGTCTTCCTTCTTCCCATGACTGAGATACATGATTATCTTAAGTCTGCCTTTGGCAACAAATAATACTGTGTGTAGGCTTTATTAAACATTCTTGCTTTCATCGCTACCTGACCTCTCTTCCTTAAGTGACAACTGTTTTTATCATTGAGAGTATTTGCTCATAAGCAGCGAGGAATAGTTGTTTATTTAATTATTGCTACTATTCATTTTTTGTACAGAGCATGTTCGTGAAGGAGGAAACTGCAGATGGACAGTTCACTTCAGAAAAACTAATAAATACTGTTTTACACAGCTAATTGAAAATCTAGCATCAGGTCTTCTAGTGGAATGATACGTGCAAAAAATAGTCAGATCAGACTTTTTCTCCCTCCAAACCCAAGACAGTTTTGCCTCAAACTACTTAAGTTACTAAGGTATTCTGTGATAGTGAATGTTTTAGCAGTGGGTTTGGTGCTTGATGATAATCAAAGCATGTGTTAGTCCTTATGTCTCCAAAATACAAAAAATAAGTAAATTGTACCCGAGTTGCTCATATCTGGTCCTTTTGTTCTTTTAAAACGGTTGGCTTCATTTCAGGGGATATGTGGATTTAAGTTTAAAATAACAGACCTTGGAAGCTATACTGCTTGAATGACTCACTGAAGAAGTTTTCACAGTACTTTTTTTTTTTTTTTTTTTTTTTTTTAATTTGGCCTTTGTTCAGCCTGCTTCATCTTGGTAGCACTCTAAATATTAGTTAGACATGCTGACGCGTGAACCAGATTCTGGAAAACCTTGTGGACACTGAACAAGCTGTTTTCTTCGGTTCTTTTTCTGGTTCTGTATTTTGGATCTTGGTTGTGCATTTGGAAAGCCTCTGTTCTTCAATGTGAGAAAGAATAGTTCTGGTGTTAAAAAACACTCTTGGGAAGAGAAAAGATGTACAGTATCTGTGCATTAAGTACCTGCAACAACTTAGGGTGATGCCCTACGTGACATAGAGAAGTCTTTGGCCAACTGAAAGTACGATGAGTGAAAAAGAGTAGTAAAGATTGTTATTTTAACTCTTTTTTATCTGATTTATTGCAAACTTAACTCACCCCATAAATGTTTCATTTTCTAATCAGCAGCTGACTATAATATAGAGGTAAATATTTGTTTTTTCCAAATAAAGTGGAAGCGGGTATATTTTTGTCTGAGTGATGGTATGCGTTTGTTCTGACTCTGGGTGGATGTTTGTCTGCAGCCCTTCTGTAGTAACTCCTAGAGTCCATTCCTACGTGGATACATAGGGTGCAGCGCTTTTTCATACTCTCAGATCTTTTCAGCTGCAGAGGTGTTCTGACTTACCTGGGTCTCCCACACTAAGACCGCCAGCTGATGATTCTTGTGGTACCCTTTCTGCATTAATTTTTTCTTCTGGGTATGCAAGGCCGTTTTTCCTTTGCATCTCTCTTTTTCAGTCACACCTGTTGTGTACAGGTTCTTACAGTAAAATGTTCTTTAGTCCAGTGACACAGTCATGGAAGAAGTGCTCAGTTTATGTTTTCTTCCAGTTTGGAGCACGCCAAGATAGTTATTCTTGGAGTTTACACAGTCTGTGTCCTTTATTGACTTTGAACTCCAGTTCAGTTGGATGTCAGTAATACCACGGATGAGTTGCTCTATGTAATTTCTTGGGAGAAACGTGTGAACTGTGGGGGTTGTATCCCTAGAGTATCTATCCACTAGTCCTTCCAGCTTCATCAGTGATGTCTGTGCTATTATGACCCACTAGCATGGTGGGAGGAAGCAGGGGAAAGAACAGCTCTCAAGCAACACTGGTCTGATTGGCATTGGTCTGATTCCTATCTTTCTACTAACTGCTTTGCTTCAGGTGTTGTGAACATATGGTTAGATTTATCCTGTTTGCAACTGTTTGGGCCCCTCACTACAAGAAGGACATTGAGGTGTCGAAGCATATCCAGAGAAGGGCTACAAAGCTGGTGAGGGGTCTGGAGGACAAATCTTATGAGGAACGACTGAGGGAACTGGGGTTGTTTAGCCTGGAGGAGACTGAGGGGAGACCTTATCACTCTCTACAAGTACCTGAAAGGAGGTTGTGGAGAGGTGGGGGTTGATGTCTTCTCCCTGGTGACAAGTGATAGGACAAGAGGAAATGGGTTCAAGTTATGTCAGATGAGGTTTAGATTAGATATTAGGAATTTTTTTTTCACTGAAAGGGTTATTAAACATTGGAATAGGCTGCCCAGGGAGGTGGTGGATTTGCCATCCCTGGAGCTGTTTAAAGAAAGGGTAGATGTGGTACTTGGGGACATGGTTTAGAAGTGGTTTTGTCAGGGTAGGTTAATGGTTGGACTTGATGATCTTAAAGGTCCCTTCCACCCTCAGCAATTCTATGATTCTATGAAGGGTTCCACAAAATTAATCGTGGAAATTCACCATAAACCTTCGGTACTGTGCTGAAACTTCACTGAGTCAGTATCACCTACCTTGAATGAAAGGAAAAGACCTTATATTAGAACAAGGTGCTCACACAAAAGATCAGGAGATCAGGCTGTTGATTTCAAGGACTTCTGCTTCTGAGACCTCTCCATTTTCCTTTAGGTCCATCTCTAGAGCCTAAGACTGTATGGAACAGAGAAGCTCTGCCCGCAGAGTATGTGGTGCTTTTGAGATGCTTCTCAAGATGTGACATGGATGATTCCCTGCAGTCCAGGAATTCCACAAAGAGCATCAGACTGATGTATCTTTGCTGTTTGTGTTGTCTTGAGCTCATGCAAAAGATTACGTAGCTAATGACACTGATTATTAATATTAATTTGTTTCAAAAACAGTACTTGCAGTTTATTATAAACCAGGACTCCTACGTCTTGAGGTCCTTCCCTTCAGCTACTCTGTAAACCTAAAGATAGTCAAAAAGTCATGGCTGCAATGGCAGTTTATCTTAGAGGAGATGGAACATCTGTTTTTTTTACCTAGATATCTGATGGATGAATGGAATATCAGAGTGTTGTCTTTAACCCTGGGGTCCAAAGACTAGCTATGTAGGGGTTCTCAAAGTATGCATGACAGCCCATGGTTTCAGCTTCTTTGTTTATTTAGATAATGGACACTTCTTTGCTAAAACGCAATACCTGTTTGGAAGGCCTGCAAGACAAGATCTTTAGTCACCAGAAGAACTTCTGCAGCTACGTATTAGAGCTCAGATTTCAAGTAAAACTTGTCAGGCTGTCTCACGTCACATATGGACGTGGCATTCAGGGATGATGTGTAACATTATCAGAAAGGTGATGCAACAGCCTCTCTTCTGCATCAGAAAGCACTTCATTATTGGCTCTGGTTCTGTAGGCTCCATAATCGTCTGTCATTAGTCTACCTGTCTACCTGTTGAAAAAACAGGCTGCGAGACAGTTTCCTAGAGATCTGGTCAAATGATGTTGATGTCTGATGTCGGAGTTCCTAACCTTGATCTCTTTGACTCATGACACAGCAGAAGGTGCCTGCTGCTTTTCTTCTAGAGACATCCTGAGTCCTAGGGTGTCTCCTGATTTCTTGGAGTAGAGGTAATCTTGCCTCTAACGAGTATCTTATTTAATGTCATCTTCCAAAGAATACATTTTTTTTGCTGCCAAGATATTTCACTTTCATGAATTTCCTGGGACAAACTGCTCAGAATCTCCAAATCTTTTTTTTTTTCTGCAGAAGCTGTTGGTGTGTAAGGTGTTGTCATGGTTTAAACCCGGCCAGCAACTAGGACCACACAGCTGCTTGCTCACATCTCCTCCCCAGTCAGGGTAGGGAGAAAAGAAGGGGAAAGAAAAAAAGCTTGTGAGTTGACATAAAGACAGTTTAATAGAACAGTAACAGAAGAGGAAAATAATAATAATAAATAATAATAATAATAATAATGGTACAAGGATATACAGAATAAAATGATACAAGTTGCTCTTACCACCTGATGATCGGTTGCCCAGCGTGTCCCGAGCTGTGATTGTGAATCCCTGTCCCCCGGCCAGCCCCCGTTTATATACTGAGCCTCACGGCTGTGGTATGGAATATTCCTTTGTCCTGTCTGTGCTCCCTCTCAGCTTCTAGGGGAAGCTGAAAAAGTCTTTGACTAATACAAACATTACCTAGCAAGAACTAAAACTATGTGTGTTATCAACATTCTCCTCATACCAAGTCCAAAATGCAGCAGCTACCAGAAAGAAAATTAACTATATCCTAGCTGAAATCAGGAGAGTTCCATGTAGGTCAGATGCTGTGTAACATTCACATTGGGGAGAAGCATGTTATCACAATGACAGGAGGCTCTTAGAAGGAGCAAGGAAGTCTGCTAGGTGTACTCATCTGACCAACTAGGTATGGTTAGTTGTCTTTCTGATGCTCTACTGCAGCTGAGCTAACTTCATAAGTCTCTGTGCTTTTTGTCTTGGAAGATCTGCATGAATCAGAGCAATTCAGATTATCCATTAGCTGTATTAAATTTTATTTACGGGCTGGTTCTTGCTTATCTTTCCAGGGAAAATTTCTTGGTATTTTTCAGTTCTACTACAGCCAACGTCATAAGGCATGTAAGGAAGATAGCATCTCCAGGATGGCAAGTGGGCTTTGTCTTTTGACATTCACAGGACTGAGCCTTGCTCCCTAAGATTGCTCCTCTCCATTGTTGAGAGGTGTGAGCATAGTTACCTTGGCACAAGCACCGTTGAACTGGATAACAGATTTTATGAACTTACACTGTGGAACTGCCAAGGTAGAGTTTTTGAGGAATCTGAGCGAGTCTGTTAGATCTAAAGTTCTGTTGGTGGCCGTGTCCAAAAAACGGGCCTTTGACATTAGTGAGCAACTAACTATGGAGGCCTTCACCAAGCACTGCACCATTGGGAAACTGTCAGGAAACCAATGCAGGGTGGCATTCCCATCGGTGTGAAAGCCTGTAATTTGCCTCAAGGTAACTGTGTTTTGGGGGGAGTCTGCCAGAGTTAAATATGAGCATATGAATTGTCGCTCAAAACTCTGGTTACTGGTAAGTAACTTCTAATTGTATACTTTTCAGTGCGTGTGGTGTGTCTGGACACATCATACAACCGTATCGAAAAATATCTTATTTTACAGACATATAGGCAGGTTGAAGGAGACCTAAAAGAACAGGTTAACACTGAGGTGTAATCTATAGCCGAGATGCACGTCACTGTCGAGGAGTGGAAGGGTGCCTTTTAAAATATCTCTTCTTTCTCCATCTTAACCTAGCTTTTTGTAAGATACTAAAGTATAGTAGAGAGTTTGATGCTAACTTTAAATTTTTCTGGGTGCTGTGGGCTTTCAGAGGTTGCTACTTGCTGGGGATCAAGGTAAGTCCTGTCTATGCCACTATGTCAGCTTTTATCACTAACAGGGGAGCTTTCACGAGCAATCCTTCCAAAGGTGGTACGGCTTAGTACTAGTAATTTGCTGTAATGAAACTTTAGCAGATCCTTCCTTTGAATAAAGTTCCGGTAGGTCCAGCCTTTGAATAGGAATCTCTTTGTTTAAAAAAAAAAAAAAAAAAAAAAAAGACAACAGAACATATTGCAGAACATAGCTGCTCTTAAAAAATTGAGCACAATTTTGCAATAACACATTAACTTTTCATAATGTTAAGTACATGTAACTGAAATTAAATGTGAATCGACAGAGTGTTTTTCCCATGTGATTGTGTTTCTGTATAGAACAAAAAGAATCCTGAATTGGCTTCTGTTTTTTCACTGGTAAACAGATTTTTAATAGATTCTGGTTCCCGTTCTGTGATCTGACATCAGGGAATGGCTCTTGAAGCACCAATAAATGTTCTTTTGCTTATTTGTGTTTACTAGAGAGTGAGAAAGCAGAAAGGCTATATCTGATTGAATTGGAGGGTAGAACAGTGATGTGGAATAATGGTAACCCATCATCATAAGAGAGGGTAATATCTGCATTTACTTTACAAGTAGGTACCTGGAAAATTGATCCATTCTTTGAACCTGTTTGCTTTTCAAAACCTGTTGTACGCACTGGTGACATTGGGACCTGAGTGTCTTAATGACTTCTCAGTTGGTGTACCCCTATGTTAGTAAGTAACTGTCCTGCTGATGTTTGAATTTTGTAGATTTTAGTCAGTATTAATCTTCTGCCTCTTACAGTGAAGCAAGCTTTATTTTCCACTGTGATTTGGATGCTCTGCTGGGTATTTACCCTTGTTTCGCTAGTGGGAAGTAGGCTAAGAGCTGTCCATTGTATTAGGTGAAGCCTCTTTCTTTCAGGTGATGCTGATTTGGGAATTTTGTAAGAAATTAAAACTCATTTATAATTTCTGTGGCAGCATCCTTAGTTAGTTTTGGCAATGCAGATTTTAATTAGGTGGGAGAGGACTTTGATTATCTTTTTTCTGTTACTGCTACTTGATGTGTCTCAGGAAAATATTATTTGCTTCTTGGTACATACATTAGTACAAGAGGTTTCAGCTGTTCCCAGCCTTTAAGTTACTGATTTGGTGGGGGAGAGGCATTGTTTGTTGGTTTGGGGGTTGTGTCCCCCCCCCCCCCCCCCGTCAGTATTGGGAGTGAATTGCCTGCAGTAAATTTAAATTTACTGAGAACAAGCTGCATTTCCTCCCCATGTTTTGTGAGTTCTTTCAGAAGTAGTTTGTGCCATTTCCAGTTTATGGCACTAAGGTTCAAAAGTGTTGTTTTGGGAACTCTCACATCTGGACTTGCCTCGGTTTGCATTTATTTTTGACATCTTTAAAATAGCATCGCTATCAAAGGAAAATATCAGTGATATCTACTGGGACAATATTGAGATTCTGTTGAGAAGTTCTCGTGTACTCTTCTCAATAAAGTTTCACAAGGAGTATACAAAGTTACATTACTTTTATGTGAAAAAGAGTAACATCAAATAGCCTACGTGCATGTAATTTAATAGATGTATCTGTATATAAGATTTATTTAGTTATCTCTTAGAACATGATAACTTAAAACTAAGAGCTCAAACCAATTTGCCTCTGAAACTTAAAAGCAGATGAAATCATTAAACACTGGAGTGCTTAGCAAAACAATTTGTGAAGACCACAAATCACCTTTAAATACCTGTAGCCTCCCTGTAGTAAATGAGAAAATTTTCAATCAAGTACCTTTTTCATGCTTACCTTATACCAGTTAGTGAAGACTTGGAATAAGTGCGGGAAACCAAGTGGGGAGCAAAAAAGCAGGGAAGTCTGTTTCTCAGAAAGTGATGGTGTCCTGATATTTCAGGTCATTGTGTAGATGGAGGCCTCAGAACAAACATCTTCTGTTCACTGGCTCTGAATAGTGTATATTAAAATACAAAATTTAGTTTTCAATACTAAACAAATTTGAATACATGTGGTCTTCTCTTTTAGCCAGTGTATCTTAAGGTTAGTTTTATAAACATTTTCAGATGCTAATTTTGTCCCTTCCACATCCAATTCCTGTCTTATTCCAAAAAATAGCACAACAGAAATAAGTTGAAATAAATACAACATTAGAAATAGTTTCGGCCAGTTTTCACATGATATTTGAAAAAGGGCTTTTGCATGTGCAGTTGCATAAAGAAAGTGATAGAATTGCTTAGGTATTTGTGTAGTACATATTTCTGATTGGTAAAGAAAGTTTTTACACTGAATTTGGTAATAAATCTGTACTTGAAAGCCAGCATATCTTATAGTTGCCAGCTTATGAAAATCAGCATTTCTTCAGGAAAACAGTGAAAGCACAATTGCAACACAAAATTAAAAGTTTTCAAATAGAGTTCACAAACTAAATTTAGCCGTTTGAAACGGCAGCCAGAGTTTGCTCTGGATGGCATAAATTGAATTAACCAAATGTTGAAGTTTTTCAAGGTTTTACACAGTTGTTGCTGTCTCATCATACTGTTGTGCATCAAAATAGAAATCAACTCCGTGTCTTGACCTCTTGCTTTGCGCTTCCCCACCTGATTTCTGTTCCCAAAATAGCACTAATAAGGTGAAATAATCTGTCTGAGGAAAGTTGAAGACTCTAGGCGGTATTATATTGCAGGGTGATGGAGAAGCAGCTATGTATGCTAACAACTAAAACCCAGCTGGGTTTTTTTCTCTGGCCCTGGAGCCAGCTGGCACTGAATGAAAGTCTCTGACCTTCCAAACCAGAGCGGACACGCCCCAACTGCCCGCCAGGTCCCAGGTCTGTGCTGACACCTGAAATGTGCTTGGGAGCAGCCCGGAGGAGTGCTGGGTGGCCTGAGTCAGTGCTGATCTCTGATGAGGAGATGGTGGAGTCCTTTGGCACCGCTTCCCTTAGGACCGCAGACTTGGAGTCAGGTTTGGTAACATGGGGAGAGGGAACCCAGGAGGGGAACAAATGCTGCTGTGGCTTCCTAAAGACACTGCCTATCTTCTGGGTCTCTTGGGCACCTTTTTAGATGCCGGTTGATATAGCTGCAGAATAACTTGTCTCCCATAACTTATCTCACAAAAAAAAAAAGTTGGATTAATATCTTTGAACACCTTGTAAAATAGTAAGATAGTTGCTATCTTGGGGGCAGGTTATACAGAGGAGATTTAGAGGAGTTTGTTACCTTAGACCTTCTTGTGCTCCACAATAGTGCTTCAGTTCGCGTGTAGTGAGAGAATAAAGAAAAAAAAGGCTAGAATACTAAACATCCTTTTCAGTGCAGAATCCATGAGAAGCAGATAACTGGTAAGTGTTTTAACAGGTACAGAACTTTATTACAAGCTAATTGTGTTAGCTGGAGCTTGTAAAAAAAAAAAAAATAAAAAAAAAAATCCTGAATGTTCAGGATTTTAGGACAGACATATAGCCAGTCCAATAAAAATAAATCTCATCTGATCCAACCAAGTAAAAACTGTGTGTAGGAGGTGCCAGCTCAGTTGAATTTGTAGAGGTGCACTTAATATTGCTACAATTCCCTAAGAAAAGTTGACAGTAATTTCTTTAACTGGTTGAAAAATTGATTTTTTTGGCATTCAGTTATATGCAAACCTGCTTCTTACATTGTTGGTGGAACAATTTAATCTTCTAAATATTTTGTTGAGTTTATTTTAGTGGAATTTCACAAACTTTTTCCAAGGCATTAAGTATTTAGGTAAAAAAGTGGTACATACACATAAAAGTGGAATACATTATTATTATTATCACTAGTGTGATTTAACAGCTGGAAACAAAAGGAACAGCATGGTGAGGCTGTGCAGTACTATAAAGGCTAGTGGTTATCTTGAACTAAAATTGTTATAACTTTGTTTTAAGATGTAAACAAGTTTATTTTGACAATTGAAAGAATTTATATTCTGGATGTAAAGATGAATTGAGGAGAGGAAGAAACAGTTATTTTTTTTTACTTTAAGGTGAAAATAGTACAAGAAATTACTTTTTCATACTTTGTGTATGAAATATGTATGTATAAGTACTCAGGTGTATGAAAAGTGTATATATGAGTACTGGGAGAGCTAGGAGTGGCAGGGCCAGCTTAAATGTCGGATTAAGTGCATGTTAGTTACTTTTTTACTCTCAACTGGTGTAAGAAGGTTGACTTTCTAGGTACAAATCAAAATGTTTAAAAAAGACCTTAAAAAACAAAACCCAAAAAATCCAAAAGAAGGACATTGTTTTCATCTACTAAAATTTTGAATATCATAAAGACATTGTGGAAAAGGAAAAAAATCAAACACTTAATTTGGGAAGAAAAGATTGTGAAACCAGAAAGGTAGGTTTTGCCCAACGCTTCCCCGTGTTCCCAAAGTTGATCTGGTCTAGTTTAAAGCCCCCCAAAATGCACTTGTAACTGAATTTTTCTGAGCAATACATGTGTACCTTTTGTACTGGCTTGATGTAAGCAGTCTCAAAACAAAAGTGATGTACAGTTTTTCAGATTAAAAATAAAATTTGACAGAAGTATGTAAAATATGAGTTTACATTAATATCTGCATGACCCAACACCCCATGATGTTATTATGTACAGCTTTTTTTTTTGTTTTGCATTTTTGTGGTGTGATGCTGTCTTCCTTGCAATCATGCAATTATTTATATGAATGTGTTTAAGCACTAAGCACGAGATCCCTTTGGAAGCAGGGTCCACTCTAATTGCTCTTCTCCTGTCAGCTGAAAACTGGCTGTGTCTGTGGGGCTGCAGGCGCCCTGCTCGGTAAGCACAGTTGGGGTTATGTTCCTGGCTGGCCACCCTGGTGGCACCGGCTGCTTTGAGCCGGTTTTCTCTGAAGTGGACAGGCTGTATTCATCTATTCTGTATCGCACTTGGCTGTGAGCATCATCTAGGTCTTGTGTGCTGCTCCTGTGACCTCAGGGAATTAATTTTTCTCTGTTTCTTTTAAGTTTGGAGTGTTTGAGACGGCCTACATGGGTGATGAAATCAAGCATGAAATCAAGGATTGTGTGTTGAATGGCGTGAGGATATATTCATTGAGAATGGGAAGCCTGTTGAGAAGTTGTTAACAGGCTGGGAAGGGCAGAGGGAGTTGCGCTTGGTGCAGTCTTACCCGTGCTGGCGCTGGGAACAGTCCCCGGAGTGCAGTGTTCCCAAAACTGTGCCCAGGCTTTGTCTTCAGAAAAGCTGTTTGTAGCAGTGTAGGTGGCCACTCTTTGGTCCTTCATGTGTAGCAGGTTTGATGTTCGCAGGAGGGACAAATGACCGGAAGGAACTGGTATGCCATTATAGGCATACCGACCTGGTAGACCACTGTGCCTCTTTGAATTCTTGCAAAGCTGGTCCTGGAGTAGGTGGTGGAGCTCCTGTGCCATCAGGTGCTAGGGCTTCGGCTTCCTGCTCAGTAAGGATATACAATACGGCACCATTTCTTGTGATTTTAAGGGACAATGTGGTAAATGCACAGCTATGCAGTGATTTCTTCTTTTTTCTCAGATTTGAAGGCATCTGTTATTTAGAAATTACAATGAACCTGTACAGTGCATAAAATGCATGTGGACACCATCTTGTACCTGTGCAGTTCTCCAGTGCGATCGTTAACGATGTGTTTTACCGTTCAGTGACTTGCCTTTGTCTCACTTAACAGCCTTGCATGACACTTGTATAGAAAAATACACATCTTTTTACCTAAGAAACAGCCAAGGATACCATTTATGTAGTGTCTTTTATGTTTTGACTTACTCTAAATTGCATTTACTGCCAGATGAGTTCTTGTCTTACAAACTTGCCATATCTCTCCTTGAACGTCATTTTGTAGTTAATTTATTTTTGAAAATACAGAGAAAGCATACCAGGCTTCCGAAATCTTACAGTAATATTTTCAGATATTACTCTAAAGGATGAACCATTTCTTCCAGCTTAAAATATTAAGCCAGCATTGCTTCAGCTTGCTTTGCAGGGCTTAACTATATCTGCAGTTATGTAAGTTTCAGTTATGTGATATTTCATGGGCATCTATTTAAACATACAACTATTATTTTTAGTTGAAATATAGACTATATAAAGACTTAAAAGATGTGGGATCAAGGTGGACAACCTTGGCAGCAATGGCCTTTGAACCAACAGCAGTGGATGCAGTCATTTCAGCACCAGCAAGATCCAAGTAAGTATATAGAAAGCTTTGTGGATTATTTTTTTTTAATCTATTGTCATTTGAATTTTTGAATCTTTGTTACAGAGCATGACTGATAGTTGCTTTTTTGTAGCTGTTCTCAAGATAATACATTTATGATGCTTTTCTGCACAACTAGAAAAAATAGAAAACATACATCGATTCCGCATATTTTGACATAGTTAATATTTGATATGCAAAACACAGGCAAGCAACCTGAGTTATTGTGGACAAATTATCAACATTTTACCGCTCATACAGATTAGCATTTAGACCTCATGTACTTGTACAGAGTCTGTATTCCTGTCAGTTCTTTAGCCAAGCTGAATCACTTATTTGAGAAAATCTGCTTTTTTATTCAGTGCCTGCGTGGCAGAAGTACTAATGCAGATGTATACACAGAAAAAAACTCACTGGAGGATAAGTATGATACTTGTTTTAGGTTACAGCAGTGATGATCACGATGTCTTGTTTGGATTTTTTTACCCCACCAAAAAAAAAACAAAAACAAAAACAAACATTTTAAACAATAGAACAGAGTGTATCTTAAACTGAGAGTGAGGTGACAACAATTGACAGTATCAAGAGAAATACAGAAATGGATAAAGAGTGTGGAGGTGTGTATTTAATACTCAGGCAGAATGATCAGGCACGCTGGTTTTACATTGCTTTCCGTCATTTCACTTTCTGTAACTTCACTAGGGAGATTTCCTGACTTGATAATGAGCAGAGGACATACTAGTGTCCTCATCTGAGAGTGCAATTTATTTACTTCCTGATAGGAATAGTAGCAAAGAATAAAAGGGGGGAGAGAACTGTAACATAAAATAGTAGTCCAGAAATCAGGGGTTATACAAAGAGTATACATTGCAAAATGTACTTTTCTAACTATGCATCTTTCTTAGCCTTGAATGTTTATTAATTTAGAATTTAAGGCTATATATATTTATTTCTGATACCAAAATGAGTTCGCTATTACTATCACTCGTTCAGTGTTAATGTGAGCCTAAAATATGCCTTATGGCATTTTGAACATATGCAGAGAAACTCTACTTCAGCAAGCATGTACACTGACATTTGCTTTCAGTTTGTTTTACTGTACACTGTGAATAAGTTTTAATGGTGCTCATGGTACTTGCTGAAGGTAAACATTGCCCGTTTCTCTGGAGCAATGAGACATATAATTGAGAAACACTGTTAAACTTCAGATACGTGAATACTGAAATACTGACCTTTTAAATTTCCTGTGTTTATTTTAGGCCAGATTGACTGGGCTGCATTAGCTCAAGCATGGATTGCTCAGCGAGAAGCCTCAGGGCAACAGAGTGTAGTGGAACAACAAGGAATGATGCCAAACGGACAGGATATTTCAGGAATAGAGTCTGGTCCAAACAACCATAATAATTTTCAGGGGGATCCCAACTTCAACAGAATGTGGCAGTCAGGTTTGTTTTCCTTCCCATTCGTTCTTTTTTTTCATGTAGTGAAATCTTATTTTTGTCAGATGTTTTTGGGTGTGAATATGCCCTGTCCCTCACGTTTCAAGATGCAAAACTACCAGTAGCATCAGCTAATTAACTGAATATCACAGCTTCTATTTTCCAGTCAGGTGCTCAAAAAAAAATAGGTAACAGTACAGATACAAAGGTCTGAGAACATCAGTAATCTCTATATAAAATACGTTTTATAATATACACATGCAAAATATTTGTTCTGTCCCGAATGTTGTAGAAAGATAAAATGTGAATTGGAAGTTACATATTTATTTCCCTGGATCTTATTCTTACGTGTTTTGTTGTTTAACCCACTGCAGTAGGAACAGCAGCACTGAAGGCAACAGGATGTCTCAGAATTAAAGAGCATCTGTTGCCCTCTCCTGTAGTGTAATACCTGCTTCTGGCATGATCTTGACATGTAGAATGAGTTCACAGTATAACGGGCAGACACTGGCTTTAGGTGTCTTAAAGTCTTGAAAAAGGAGATGAGCAAAATTCTTTGTGTAAAATAAGTTTTTATTACATGCTTCATATACTTAATATTTTCCCTTTTTGACTCACGTATTTGATTGTCATCTGTGTAATTTTTCAGTTACTGTAAGTTAAAGTTGGTTGAACACTTTTGTTAGTATCAAATATTTTCAGTTCTTTATAACTTTGTCAAAACTTCAGTTTTGGCCAAAAAAATCATTTTCTTTTTAAAACTTCATAATATAACACTGGCAATAAGCATGGGGTAGAGATTGGGTATTTTCTGCTAAGAATTTTTCTGGAGTTGTTTTCTGAAAGATTTGTTATGTCACCACTCTACAATGCAATTTGAAATGTGTGAACAAGGCAGTTAGTAAGCCTGTGTGCGTGCCCTCTGTTGTCTTGGTGAGAACTGCACTTCATGCTTGATTCTCTTAATGATTGAAAGAATAACACCTCCAATTTTCACTGTGACTATTCAAATTTGTTTAAGTGCAATGTTTGATAAAAGTAGGCTTAAAATGTTGTTGGTGGTTCTTACATGTGTATAACAAAGGGAGGTAGCCATCAGGTTTCACTTAAATTTCACCTACCTGCCCTGGGCTTATAGTCATGCGTACAAATTTTAACTTTACTGTGTGGCAGCACATAGAGTGTATTCTAGCTGTACTTCTGTATAGTAAGTAGGCATTTTCACAGAAATACTGTGTCGTTATTGGACAACTTTGTTTTTCATATGATCCTGTGGTGGTGAGTACTTCGTCGGCTACATCTGTGAGGTGAAAGAGAATAATATCTTAAGTGGTATTTTTTGCAAATAGTCACAGAATGGTAAAAGTGAGGAAGAAGTTTCACTGATAATTATAAATGTTTGATGCTCACGCTTGCCAGAAAATGCAGAACAGGAAAACATCTTGGATCTAGGAGTGAGAATAATGTAACACCTTTTGTTCACAGAATCACATATAGTCTAACCCCCCTGCCAGAGCAGGGTCACCTACAGCAGGTTGCACAGGACGGCGTCCAGGTGGGTTTTGAATGTCTCCAGACTGGGAGACTCCACAACCTCTCTGGGCAGCCTCTCTCTGCCACCCTCAAAGTAAAGAAGTTCCTCCTCACGTTAAGATGGAACTTCCTATGTTCAAGTTTGTGCCCATTGCCTCTTGTCCTATCACTGGGCACCACTGAAAAAGGACTGTTCCTATCCCCCTGGCACCCTCCCTTTAAGTATTTATAAGTATTGATAAGATCCCCCCTCAGTCTTCTTTTTTCTAGACTAAAAAGACCCAAGTCCCTCAGTCTTCCCTCATAAGAAAGATGCTCCAACCTCCTAATCATCTTTGTAGCCCTTTGCTGGACCCTCTCCAGCAGTTCCCTGTCCTTCTTGAACCGGGGAGCCCAGAACTGGACTCAACACTCCAGATGCAGCCTTACCGGTGCAGAGTAGAGGGGAAGGATGACGTCCCTCAACCTGCTGGCCACACTCTTCTTGATGCACCCCAGGATGCCATTGGCCTTCTTGGCCACCAGGGCACATTGCTGGCTCATGGTCATCCTGTTGTCCACCAGGACTCACAGGTCCCTTTCCACAGAGCTGCTCTCCAGGAGGTCAGCCCCCAACCTGTGCTGATGCATGGGGTTATTCCTCCCCAGATGCAGTACCCTACGCTTGCCCTTGTTGAATTTCATTAGGTTCCTCTCTGCCCAACTCTCCAGCCTGTCCAGGTCATGCTGTGTGGCGGCACAGCCTTCTGGTGTGTGAGCCACTCCTCCCAGTTTTGTATCATCAGCAAACCTGCTGATGGTACGCTCTATCCCTTCATCCAGGTCATTGATGAATATATTGAACAGGACTGGACCCAGTACAGACCCTGCAGAACACCACTTGTTACTGACCAACTGGACACTGCACCACTAACCACAACCCTCTGAGCTCTATGTATCAACCACTGTTCAATCCACCCCACTGTCCATTCATCTAACCCACACTTCCTAAGCTTGCCTGTGAGGATGATGTGGGAGACAGTGCAAAAGCCTTGCTGAAGTCAAAGCAGACAACATCCACTGCCCTCCCCTCAGCCACCCATGTAGTCATGCCATCGTAGAAGGCTATCAGATTAGTCAAACATGACTTCCCCTTGGTGAATCCATGTTGACTACTTCTGATAACCTTATTTTCCTCCAGATGCTCGGAGATGATGCCCAGAACAAGCTTTTCCATCATATTTCCAGGGATGGAGGTGAGGCTGACCAGCCTGTAGTTTCCCAGGTCATTCTTCTTGCCCTTTTTGAAGACTGGAGTGACATTGGCTTTCCTCCAGTCCTCAGGCACCTCACCTCTTCTCCAGGACCTATCAAAGGTGATGGAGAGCGGCCGAGCAATTACTTTTGCCAGCTCTCTCAGCACTTGTGGGTACATCCCATCAGGCTCCACGGACTTGTGGGTATCCAGTTTACTTAATTGATCTCTAACTTGTTCCTCCTCAACTAAGGGAAAGTCTGCCTTCCTCGAGACTTTCTCTGTTACCTGCAAAGTCTGGGACTACCAAGGGCTGGCCCGAGAAGTGAAGACAGAAGCAAAGCAGGCATTCAGCAACTCCCCCTTCTCTGCATCATCTGTCACCACGGCACCTGTCTCGTTCAACAGTGGGCCCACATTTTCCCTAGTTTTCATTTTGCCTCCTATATACTTAAAGAAACCCTTCCTATTGGCTTTGACATCCCTCGCCAGGTTCAATTCCAAGGCTGCCTTGGCTTTCCTTGTTTCATCCCTGCATACCCTCACAGCATTCTTATGCTCTTCCCAAGCAGTCAGCCCCTTCTTCCACCTACTGTAAACTCCCTTCTTCCACCTGAGCTTTTTTAGAAGGTCCCTGCTCAGCCACGCAGGCCTCCTGCTTTTCTTGCCTGATTTCTTTCTCTTTGGGATGCACTGATCCTGAGCTCGGAGGAAGTGATGCTTAAATATCAGCCAGCTCTCTTGAGCCCCCTTACCCTCTAGAGCCCTCTCACATGGGATTTGTCCAAGCAATTCCTTGAAAAGATCAAAGTTAGCCCTCCTGAAGTCTAAGGTTTCAACCCCACTTGTCATTTTGTGCATACTGCACTTAATCCTGACCTCTATCTTCTCATGATCATTGCAGCCCAGTCTGCCCCCAACCTTAACATCCTCCACCAGTCCCTCTTTGTTAGTCAGTACTAGGTCCAGTAGCACACCTCTCCTTGTGGGCTCCTCCACCACCTGAGTCAAAAAGTTATCATCAGTGCACTGGAGGAACCTCCTGGACTGTACATGCCTAGCTGTGTGGCCTTCCCAGCAGATATCAGCGTAGTTGAAGTCCCCCTTGAGAACCAGGGCCTGCGATTGTGAGGCGATTCTCACCTGTCTGTAGAAGGCCTCATCAACTTCCCCATCCTGATCAGATGGCCTGTAAAAAAAAAAAAAAAAAAAAAAAAAAAAAACCAAAACAAAACAAAAAAACCCAAACAAACAAACAAAAAAACCCCACCCACAACAGTGTCTCTCCTGTTACCCTGCCCCTAATCCTTACCCACAAGGTCTTAACTCACTCTTCACCCCTTCCCTCCCTGAGGGAGAGCTTGATACATTCCAGTTGCTCTCACATGAAGGTCGACTCCACTACCTCATCTCACTGGCCTATCTATCCTAAAGAGAACATAGTCCTCCATGACAGCGTTCCAGTCATGTGAGCTATCCCACCACATCTCAGTAATTGCAATGAGATCATGGTCTTGTGACAGCATGTAGATCTCTAACTCCTCTTGTTCTTGTTTGTTCCCCATGATGTGCGTATTAGTGTATAGGCATTTCAGAGAGGCCAATGAGTGTGTAGTTTTTGCCCTAGATGCGTGGTGGGCCTTCCGATTCTCAAAAATACTAGCACTCTGACCCACAAGTGCTGAGCTACTACCCCCAGGCGCCTCTCGAGCCCAGTTATGTGCCCACCCCCCTTCCAATGTAGTTTAAAGCTCTCTCAATGAGCCCTGCTAACTCTACTCCAAGAACCCTTTTCCCCCTGCAAGACAGGCTTTTCCCATCTGCTGCCAGCAGGCCTCATGTTCTGTAAATCAGGCCATGGTTGAAGAACCCGAAACCCTGCCGGGTAGCACCAGGTTCGGAGCCAGTTATTGATCTCTTGGCTCTTCCTGTTGTTAACAGGAAACAGCATGACAATGTGTTCTGTGATCATTGGGTATATCATTCAAAGAATTTGTTGTTTTCACAGTTTTTTGGGACACTGATAAAGACTGTGCTGATGCAGATAGGACGCAGGTTCCCTTAATTTAGGCAATATCATTCTTAATTTGTAAAAGTAGTCACAGCAGACAAACTAAATCATAGCACGCATAGCTAGCCAAAGTTCTCATGTATTTACTCTGTTTCTATAAAGCTTCATCTTTCCCTGTATCCTTCCAAATTTATTTTTGGATCTAAAAGTCCTTTATGTGCTACTAATAAAAAAGCAAAATGGCAATCTGAAAACCAACTGCATAACGAGCAGCCAATTCATTTTGAAGGGATTCATGTTCTACAAGTGAAAACAGCATCTGTTGTATGCGGCTTGCAAGTTTTCAAGTCAGTTGACTTGAACTAAACTGGGCGTTAAAGTAGTATCAAATGTTAACACATACATTTATAAACAATAGCTCCTGTATGCTGTACTTAAAGGATAAAGAATTCTGTCCCTTAGAATACTTTAGAAGTATTGACACAGGAAAAAGATTTGATTAATCAGCTAAATATGACTTCCCAGGATGACAGAGAGAAAGGAGTGATACAATCTTTGAACATACAAGAAAAAAAAAAAAGTAGAAAAACTACGTTAACCCTTTTTAGTTGCTACAGTAATGGATCTAGTTATGATGCAGATGGGAAGGACAGCAAAAATTAGAAAAATGGAAAGAATTATTCCAGGACTGGATGGAAGGTAGGAGTTAACCTGAGAGGCTAGCTATTAATTCTGTTACTGGTGAAAGTTACAAGGTAGTTCTGTCACAGTCTATGAATATCTGTATAGTGGACATAATTTTTAAACTGTTTTCTTAAGCTTGTGGCCGCATGAGCTTTGTCTTCTTAAGAAGACAAAGTGTATGGCTGCACAAGCTATTAACTCATACCTTAAACCCTTTTCACTCTGTTAGCCAATTGTAACTTATGTTTGAGGCTTTATAACGGTTGCTTATGCTGGAACCTCTGCTAGATATTGGAGAATCCAGGGAATCATCCACTATCAAGACACGAGACTTTGTAAAGCAAAGCAGTTCTGCTGCTCACAAAAACATTTGCGTTCCATAATACATCTTTTAAGTCTACTATGCAAAGGAATAAAATAGCTTGTTACTTTGAAAGTTGAAACAACATAGAAGTAGAGAAGTAGGAGCATTTATTTAACAGTCCACACAATTTGTAGGTGCTATGGCGGACTCAATATGACTGGAAATTTATAAAAACAATTTTACCACATCCCTGTGTCAGTCTAGTTCTGCCCCTCCTCTCCGTTTTAGTTCAGCTACAGCTATTTGTACTTTCTTCATTTAGTTGAAGAAATTATTGAGGCAGTATAATACAGTCTGTAGATTGGTGATTCTTCATAACTTTATCATCTGTGTTGCTTTCAGGAACCTTGTGATAAATGCAAGAACATTTAGTGATTGGTGACTCGTATAAATTGTACTAACTTGGTACTGAATTGTATTCTAAATCCTAAACAGAATGGGGAATGCCTCACCAACCCCCTCACCCACCTCCAGATCAGCAGTGGATGGCTCCAACCCCAGGTCAAATGGAAATTGTTCCTCCGTCTGAAGACAGCAACAGTCAGGACAGTGGGGAATTTGCTTCTGACAACAGGCATATATTTAACCAGAACAATCACAACTTTGGGGGACCTCCCGATAACTTTGCAATGGGGCCAGTGAACCAGTTTGACTATCAGGTGAAACATATTTGTTGCTTTAATATTGTAGACGCGCAGAGTCCCTTCCATGGATGTGTTCCTCTAATATCATCTAGCGGCGACTTTCATTCTTCAGTTCTACAAACATCTACAGAATCTGTTATCTGCTAAGATACATTTTTACCAAATACTTTACAGAAGAGACTTTAGAGTTTTCAGTTCTGTTCTGAGGCCAAAGGGTTTTTTTTCTCTACTAGTAATGAGAAATGGCTGTTGTCTGCGGTATTAAAATGAATAACCGTGTTCCAGTATATAAACTAACATTATGTAGTTTTGTATTAAAAAAGAAAAGGGGGAAAAAAAGTTCAGAAATATATACTTAAATACACTAGATAATGTACCACAGGGAACAGTCCTGCATTTGCAGGGAGATAGACTGGATGATCCATTGATCTTTTCCATATCTATCTACTGTGATTCTTTGAATAAACAATGGTATTTCTAAAAAATCCACATCCAATTTTTTCTTCATTCCTGTATATAAGTTGCATAGCATAATAAATCTGTAGGTGGCTTTAGCACTAATAATCGCAGGGGGCATTGCCCAAATATTTAAACACAAAGAAGTTTTGGATGTTTCCCCTATTTTCAGTATTTTTCTTTCAAAACTTTTGATATAAATGACAAGCTGTACCTGTTAAAACACCTACCTCCTGTTCATAAACCAACCCAAGGGAAGACAGGCAGAAATGTGTTTCTGTATTCTGGCCTACTTTTCTCTATTATTAAATGCTCTTGTTCAGCAACATTGTTCAGAAGTGGACCAATATTTTCAAACACACTAGTTTGTTATAATTTCCTTTGTTTACTATTGTGGGACCAATTCTCAAAATTAATTTCTCTAAGTACTACAGAAAAATTGTTTTGCAGTGAATGACAGGGATGCTTGGCCTGAAATTGTAGTGGAAGAGTGCTTCTCTCACTAGTGACTTAAATAAATAGTCAATAGAACATAATAAAAACATAATAAAAAAAATCTCCTAAACACTCTCCTCTTAAATAGTTTCATTAGGCATTTCTGGGCAGCAAATATTAAAACTAAAACTCCCTCATGTATGCCTCAAGACTTGTGACTTTTGGATTGTATACAGCTTGCTCAGAACCCAGGGTCTGCACTAAACTTGCATATTTATGCATTTAATATTTTAATCAGCCATACTAATAAGATCTGTCAATGATTACTGGAAAGTGCACAGTGCAAAATTCTGTTGGAATAAAAGCTTGAACTTTTCATTTTTGTCCTCATGTTGTAGTTACAAGGAAAGGCTTCTAGCATAGCTAGACTTTTAAACCTTAATTTTGTATACTGTTCATTTGACTGCATGCTCTGTTGATAAGCTGATGAGGAACTGCTGGAGATAGATGGTGGTTATAGGGCTTAATGTTTAGCACAATACGAAAGGAGATCGGTTGAAGCCCTTTCAGCTTCGTTAGTATCCCTGCTTAAATCTAAGTTTACTCATTAAGTATTTAAGGAAAACTTGTTTCTTGGGGACCACAGAAAAAGATATTGAGAGATCTCAGTAGCCTAGAAATCATGGATTCCTACTTGCATGGATTTCTGTAGACCGACTTGCGCACATGCTGTATTTAGTGTTACATGTAAAGAAAAATAAACTGCATTACTCTTTCAGCATGGGGCTGCTTTTGGTCCACCTCAAGGTGGATTTCATCCACCTTATTGGCAGCCAGGACCACCAGGGCCGCCAGGTCCACCAGCACCTCCTGCACCTCCTCAAAATCGAAGGGAACGACCCTCATTCAGAGACCGACAGCGTTCACCTATTGCGATGCCTGTGAAGCAGGAGCCTCCACAGATTGGTACATGTTAACCACTCCTTAATGAAAAAATAAAAAAGCTGTGTCTTGAAAATTTGAAGACTTTTTTTTTTAATAAAGTAAAAAAGGAGGGAAAGAAAAAGCTATTGTAGATGGGGTTTTCCCCACAATCAAATGTGTGGCTTGTTTAGATTGGATTGGGGTGGAGGGTTTGCTTCTTTGTTCTTGTTATTCTTTTTCTTTTCGGGGGGGGAGGCTGTTTTGACCTTACAAAACTGTAAACCTTGCTTATGTAGATGCTGTGAAGCGTAGAACTCTGCCTGCTTGGATTCGTGAGGGCCTGGAAAAGATGGAACGAGAAAAACAGAAAAAATTGGAAAAAGAGAGGATGGAGCAGCAACGTTCACAGATGTCTAAAAAAGAAAAAAAGGAAAGTGAGGAGGCTGAAGAAGGGGATGGCCCACGGTTACCTCAGAAAAGTAAATTTGTAAGTAGAAAGGTTTGCTTTTTGCTCAGGTTTGTATATCCTGAAAGGTATCTTTTTCAGTCTCAAACAGAGACTGTGTATTCCTGGTTATCTCTTTTTCTGCTGCTTAAAGTTAAGGTCCTGCTTTGTTGATATTTACTTGGTGTTTTGAAGTTGTTAATGTCTGAGAGGTAAAAGTATATTATTTGATCTGTAGTAGCAAAGAAACAACGATGAAATTAGGCTTTTTTCTTCTCAGTATTTTGGGAACACGCATAGTCTTTGAAGGTTTGAATTCTAAATCAGTAGGTGGACAAATTCAGATACCTGTATTCGCTAAACTGAGCCCGTTTAGGAAGCCTTGTGTTGCCTTCACTTTAGCAGTTATCTCATTTGTTTGAGGTTCTGAGTACCCGTCTGGTAGTGAACTGACGACTATGTATTTACTTATCTTGTGTGGGTAGAGAGGTACCTGCATGTTTATTAGGAGGGGAGAAAAGAAATAGTTTCATGATAACTGTAATACAGATTTCAGTACAAAGTAAATAATGTTGACTATCATAAATGGAAAATAATGAGCTTGACATCTAAGTTTTTCCTGAAATGCAAGATGCTGTTCTTGTAGGACAGTGATGAGGAAGATGACGATGCTGAAAACACAGAAGCTGTAAGCGTTGGGAAAATCAGCAGAAGTCCATCCCCAGCTCCTCAAGAGGAGCAAAGTGAACCAGAAATGACAGAAGAAGAAAAAGAATATCAAATGGTATTAATAATGTAGTTCTCACTAAGTATTTCTATTTGTGTATGGTTTTGGGGCATGGCAAAGTAAAACACTTCTCTGCCTGATACTGTCAATAGAGGTATAGTACATATCATACAGTAAACCGGGGTTATATATACATGTCTCTTTGTATTGCTGTCTTTCTCATGTAGAGAAGGATATAGGTTATGTAACTCATATTTAGCACAATAGTGGAAGAATGTGATGACTGTAATCTTTACATTGATCATTATTAATTCTGTGGTTTGGCTTAACTTGTCAAATTCCTGAAAACTTTTAATGATTAAATGCACCCATCTAAAATCTATGGTTCAACCTCAGCTCGTGTGAAAGGGAATTTAAGAAATGTATCCTTGCAAGAAGGTGCTAGAAACCTAAGTCCTAGACCAGCAACAGTTTTGCTGTGTCTGCAGAAACTTCATACTTTGAAATCAGTTGTATGCTAATTGTACAAATTGAAACCTGGTTAATGAAGGCCCTGAATTCTAAAAAATTTGAATGTGAGAACTAGCCTGTAGTAAATTTTTGTAGTAAATATGTAATAATAAAATCCTGTATAAGTAACCTCTGATTTTTGCAGGATTGGGTTCAGTGAGGCAGCATACCAGACAGAAAGGTGCTCTTTATTTTTTAAAAGAATAAATGGGATCAGTCTAAGTACATTTCTGATTTACATATGCATTTGTTGTATCATCTACGACATAAGGAATCAGTGCCCTGGGTAGTTGTGTGTAGTACATCTGGATAAACTTCACAGTCAAAGTACAAACTGTTCTGGAAGTTTTGAAATCAGGTCAAATTTAAACAATTTCAGACTTGTTTTTTAAGTCATGTCTGTTGAAAGAAATCATTAAATAAAATGTGCAGGAGAGTACTTTCATAGCTATCAAAAGAAGTGAAGCTCTATAGATATAACTTGAAGATATATAGATATAACTTGAATGCAGCATTTGTACAAGAGGTTTTAGCCTTTAATTGTATATGCAATTTTCTTCAGATGATGCTGACAAAAATGCTGCTAACAGAGATTCTCTTAGATGTCACAAATGAAGAAATTTATTATGTGGCCAAAGACGTTCACCGTAAAGCAACTAAAGGTATGCCAGTTCTTCTTTTTCTTTTTTTTTCTTAGTTTCTTCTTTGAATATTCTATATTTGCATGTCTCTAGAGCATTTAACCTCCATAGTTATTCCCCAAGAACAATTTCAGTATACTGCATTCAACTTGGTAGAGTTCAAATCCAGTAATCATGTACTGTTGTCCTGTGCAGTGTATTGTGAGTTACTTCAGTTATTCCATTTCTTTCATACAATTCATTTATTTAGTTAAAACGGTATCTGTGTCAGTGGCTCTTGAGTTGTAGCTGTTTCTTAATGCTATCATCTTTATCTCAAGTTCTTAGCTGTTCAGAAGTGAAAAGAGACGAACTTTGAGTCCTCAATTAGTAATTCATTTGCTTTCACTATTAACATGTATTGTACTTACATAACAGATTTTTTTAAACATAACTGAGTTATTCTAAGTATGTAACTACTGAAACTTGAAAATTATGGTGCAGATGCTGTAACTTGCAAAGTGATTTATGAGTGTATATTTTTTTTTTTTTCTGTTCACTATTAATTTGCAGTTAAATTCTAAATCTTCGTGGTCAGAAAATCTAGAATTGGTTTTAAATGGATGATGCGTTTTTAATGTTTCTTCTCTCCCTCCAAAGAACAGCAATAGTAGTAGATTTAACAATACCATAGACTCATGACTATGAAATCGTGGCTATTTGTGTTAACATGTTGTTCCTGTTGTTGATGTGATACAAAGCTCCTGCAAAACAGCTGGCACAGTCCAGTGCACTGGCTTCCCTCACTGGACTCGGTAAGTATGTTCCTTATTTTTGAGAGGGCTTAAAGGGGGAGTTTCACTCTTGCCTTGCGTTTCTAGAAATTGCATTTTGAAACTAGATTTTAATTGCCCAAGAATATGGGTCACTTCCCAATAACTTTATCAGCACCTTTGTTTGTTCCACAGGTAATCCTACTGATATAAGTGGGATGGTTTTTGGAGTAAAGGACTAGTCAGTGTGAGATAGTGTATGAGAATCTTGCCCTAATTTTGAACATACATAAAAACTTTAGATAAATTTATTTTTCAAAGTGTGATTGTTTCAGAAGCACACTGCAGTCTTCAGAGAGAGGAATGCTGTTTTATATTTTTCTCCTATTTTGATACATCCAAACAAGAAGGGCAAGTTGACAGAAGAGTAATGTGAAAGTCTATGAATAAGAATACTATGATCTTTGGAATTATTGTTTTATTGAAAAGCTACATAAGCACAGATGCGACCATATATATTACCAGAAACAACACAGGAAAAAGAGATTGAAATTCCAGCTTGAGACACAACAGCAAAAGATCTTGCCCAACATGTTTTTTTATCATCTAAAACATACTACTACAGCAGTGTCAGTCATCAGTTATGTGCTTGTTGTGTGGAATTCTGATGATTAGATTGAATGTTATCATCACAGTATTCACACGTTTTAAAACTAACTCAATAAAGATCATAAGAACCTCAGACTGAAAGAAAGTAAAATATCTCCATGTCAGATGTTTAAATTGACTTTATCATTCTTATCAGTCCAGTAGTTATTAATATCTCTAGGTGAGAAGAAAGTCCATTTCTGTTCCATCTCCATACCTGTCAAAGTGCAGTGTTTTCTAAATCAATGTAGAAAACTTTATATGGCATTCAGAATGTCTGTAGCCTTGGACTACGGAGGCGGTTGAAGTCGTTTCAGAGATGTCTTCTGGGAAAGGTCCCAGGCATTTTCTGTGCGGTTGCTGATACAGAGGCAGGCACTGTTACGATCTCTGCAGGGAGCTTTTTTGCCCTTCCATACAATGGAAAAAGTACCGTGATCACAGTGGTTGCTTGCCGAAAATAGACGAGCTGTTCCAGAAGGAGTAGAACCAGACAGTGAGCATCAATGCAGATATGGGGGCCTTGATCACACCAGTCAAACAACATTGGCACTTACCAGAATAAAGTGACTTCTTCAGAGAAGAGGAAGTGGAGGAAGGGCAATGTTACTCTCCTCTTTGCCCCACAGAAATATTAAGAACAAAGCTTAATCTTTCCTCGTGATAGACTGGACTTTATGCACGCAGGTGGACTGGGTGGTTATGGATCAGGAGACAGTGAAGATGAGAGGAGTGACAGAGGCTCTGAGTCATCTGATACTGATGATGAGGAATTACGACACAGAATCAGGCAAAAACAGGAAGCATTTTGGAGAAAAGAGAGAGAACAGCAACTACTACTAGAAAAACAGCTAGAAGGTAAGTCATGTAATTCTTACTATGCTGCTGTGTATGGACTTTACTACTTAGTATATGTAAATTGGTGGGAGAAAAAACGCATTTTAAGCCAGATTTAGAAATAATGTTCTTTTAATTAAAAAGTTTTAGCAAAAAAGATCTTTGAGCTACTTGATCAAAATGGGGTTTGCTGCTTTTCTTTCTAGTAAGAAAAAAAATCCATGTGGGGTTTTCCCTAAACTATTCTACTTCAGTATTAAAAGAGCAGACATGGTGCATATGTATGTATATGCTGTAGATACTATGCTATATAAATAATAGTATCGCTTTATAAAAACGCACATGTGCGTATAATGTATTTTTAAAAAATTATTAGCATTTCCGTTGTGACTGGGGGATAATTTCACCCTTCTGCACCAGACTGCAGTTTATACAAACTTGATTCCTTAAAGTTGTACCCTCTGAAGTATATGAAGCACATTTCACGTCATCTGAAAAACTTGCTTTCCTGTTACATAATCTTGTGCGGCGAACCTTTCAGAACGTACAGTGGAGGCTGCAGTTTCTTTGAACTCACGGTTTGCAGTTGTAGTTGAGGTTTGTGTCCATATGCTGCATCTCCATAACTGGGTTTTAATACCTAATACTGGGTAAAGATTATTGAACGCAGTCAATTTGCACTTAGCCTCTGGGAAGGTGACAGGATTGATTTTAAAAAATAATAATAAATCTTGTTTTTTACGTCTGCTTTTCCATACAAGGTAAGGTTTGTCCTTTTGTACCAATAATGTAGGTGAAAACAGTATTACAGTCGTCACCTTGCACTGCTGAAGAGCAGTCTAGGTCAAGAGATGAATACAATGGTAAGAAGACGTGATCTAAGTTCATAAGCTGGAGGAGGAAGAAAGCGCTATTAAGATAGCATACTTTTTTCTTATTTTGAGATGGATGATTTCCTTCTTTTACTTTTTATTTTAAAGGCCTGGAAATAAGATATATGGATCGCTTAATCAAAGGCTGAACTAGCTAAACTTTTGGTTTCTTTAATATTCCTGTCTCTCTCTGAGTATTTTAAGATTTATGTATAAAAGGATAGCTGTATGAAGAGTGACTGAGTGGTAGCCTATGACCTCTGTCTTCCAAGTTCAAGAGGCCAGATGCCAGTTTGCGGACATCTGCATGGGGCTATTTACAGAAATATAAATCTAGAGTAAAGAAGCTGATTCTATACATCCAAAATACTGAAGAATACTAAACGCAGGATCTCATTTGTAGCCGTGTTTAGGAGAGGCAGAAGATTTCTGATATACAGTACAGCATCTTCTACTGTACACAGACTTCTGCCTTCCCTAATAACTCAGGGATCAGATGGAATTGTTTTCTGGGTTAGATTTGACCATCATAGAATGGTTTGGGTTGGAAAGGACCTTTGAAGATCTAGTCCAACCCCCCTGCCATGGGCAGTTGCCATTTGGATCATGCTGGGTTTCCGGATGCGTTTTTATTCCCCAAGTTAATTCAGAAACTGATGGCCCACATCAAAAGGCCATTTTTTTGGCTAAAAATGTTGTACACAAGTTTTATTTTTTCTGGGTTACATTAAAAATGGGGAGGAGAGATAAACTTGGCCAGTGATGCAAAGGATCCTAGGTTGAATAGAAATAAGTAAAACTTTTTTTTTTAGTCGGAAGCCTCTGGAAAATGCTCTAAGAGTCTAAATTTCTTTATTTTGCTATGTGAAAATCTTGGCGTGATACTTTCAAGAAATGTATTTTTAATTCTTCTGTTGTCTTCTTACCACGTTTATAGTATCTGCTGATCACCAAACTTACATATAATCCCAACTGACATTAACTTTTTCTTTTGTAAGAGCTTCACCATCTATCTGTATTAAATGCTGTGGTCTTAACTTTTAAGCTGAGTCTTAAGCAAAGAGTTATCGCCAGGTCTCCTTTTTGTACTATTTGTCTCTTGCTTAGAATTCCTAGTTAGCATTTAGGACTAATCTAAGTTATCCTTGGAAAACACCATAATACTAGTATTTTCTTTCAAAAACCAAACTTGCATCACTACAGCAGAAGGTACTTCTCTACGACTTTTTTGGGTAATGAGGCCTGTGACACATAGAGCTACAGCCAACATTGCTCTGTGGTTGAGAGGCCACCTGTGCACTGTGTGGGAAATACAGCTTCTTCAGACCAGCCAGTGATTCCCGTCGCAGATGAACGGGGCTGGAAGGAAGGCAGGAAGTGTAGGTACAACTGGAGGAGTATTGTAGGAGGCAGAAGGGGAGAATCAGGTGTGCCAAAAAGTTGCAGGAAGAAAAAGTATGTGTGTGTAGATGAATTTGGGAGTTCTGGTGCTCCAGGATATTTGTTTGAGAACTTCATCTTATGCCACTGAAACATGAAATTACATGAAGCACTTCTAAAAGTGTCTGGGTTGTATGCTTTTTCTAAACCAGGAGGACAACTGGTTGGTAGGTAGTTGGTATGGTGGCAGACAGTGCATTAGTTATAAGTATTATGAAAAGTGCTTGGAAATTTGGTTTTGCCAAAAGTAACAGCATGGAAATTATTGACATATTACTCCAAATTAATTGCATTTTTCTTTTGTATACTTTTTTCTTTTTTCAGAAGAAAAGCTACAAAATGAAAAAATTTCTAAGGAGATGAATGAATTTATCAACAAAGAGCAAAACAGTAACTCGGTATCACAGGAGGCAAAAGAACTTGAAGCAGATATGGTTCATGAAAAGAAAAGATCTCCAAACGCAATTGCACCTGATCTAGAACTCAAAAAAGAGGGTAAAGAGAGGACAGGAAGGAGTGGGTCAGGAAGCTCTAGCAGTGGTAGCACTAGCAGCAATAGCAGAAGCAGTAGCAGTAGCAGTACTGTATCTAGTTCATCCTATAGCACTAGCTCAGGTAGTAGTCGCAGCTCTTCGCGTTCTTCCTCTCCTAAAAGGAAGAAGAGACACAGTCGCAGTAGGACGCCTTCACATAAAGTTAGGCGCAGTAGAAGCAGGAGTTACTCCCACAGAAATAGGAGAGAAAGGAGTAGGAGCAGGGAGAAAATAAGGGAAAGGAGAAGATCTAGTAGAAACCGCAGTGCTGAAAGAGGGGAGAGGCGAAGAAATCGGAGTCCTTCTCGAGAGAGAAGCTGGGATAGGCGTAGAAGTAGTAGCCGTTCAAGAGACAGGCGAGCCAACCGTGCGAGCCGCAGCAGAAGCAGGGACAGACGTAAAACTGAAGACCAGCGTAGAAGCCCTACTGGAAATAGGCACAAACATAAAAGTGAGGGTAAAGATCAAGAAAGGAAGAAGGAGCAGAGCGGAGGTGTAGATAAAGACAGAAAAAAGAACAGAGAAAGAGAGAGAGATCAGGAAAAAAGAAAAGATAAGCCCAAAAAAGAGGAAAAAGAAAGTAAGGCTGGCAATCATGACGACAGTAGATTAAAGAGGAAAAGAGACAGCGAAAGAACTTTCTCTCGCAGTGATTCAATATGTGTGAAAATAATAAGGCAGGATTCCAGACAAGAAAGCAAAAAAATTTCTACCAAAGATAGCAAAAAACGGTCAGGCTCCGAATCTAGTGCGAGGAGTAGTTCTGAATCGCCAGGAAGCAGTAAAGAAAAGAAGGCTAAGAAATCGAAGCATATTCGATCATGCTCCATGGAGAAATCTCAAAGGTCTGGTAAGAAGGCAAGCCGCAAACACAAGTCTAAGTCACGATCAAGGTAGTATACTTTTTAAGTATTTTGTCTGACTTTTTTTTATTATTATTTTTTGCTATTCGTCTTCATGTGTACGGCATATGAACTTTTTTTAAATAAAGTATGGTATTTATTAAATTTTTTGTCTTAGGCAAAAGTAACTTTGGAAAAATCTTTTAAAGCTATTAATTACTAAGCCTAAAGTGTGTGGGGGTTTGGGGGTCTTCTATTTTTTTCCAATTAACTTTTTCCCCCTTTTCCTTTATTTTTCAGATCAACAACTCCTCTTCGTCGTAAACGCTGAGGAATTTATGGCACCAGTGCTATGACGTTTAAAAATTCCATGAGTTATAAAAGGCTTGTCTCATTATAGAGGCACATTGTGGCTATGTAGGTGAAACCAGAATCCTTTTTTTATCTGTAAATAGGTGTATTTTTTCCAAATGCTGCTCAGATTAAATACCTAATAGGATTTCTTTGTATTACATTTTTTCAAGAACGGTAGTGCTTATTAAGAATATAAAACATGCCATTCTCTTTCAGCTGTAATGTTCTTAAAATTACTATTGAATGTACTGTGATGTCAATAAAGCTCTTTAGTTCATTTTTTGTTTAAAATTCTTGCACCTGAATTTTGTGTTAAATTGTAGAAAGTACTTTTTTTTTTTTTTTAAGAAAAGAAAAAGGCAGCTTTTTTGGTATAAAAAAATTTTTAAAGTACTTGAAAAAGATTTTAACGTAAAACACTTTAACGTTAAAGTATGTAATCCATGGGCCTGATGAGATTTATCTATTGGGGGGTGTGTGGAAGAACAAAGAAAAGACATCATATTTTTTTCTTTAGATATGTGTAATAGATTTTTAATATTCCTTTTCATTTGGACTAGCAAGTAATATATGCTCTGTGTGTAAAATATGGGTCACTGTAATACAAACTATACTTAAAACAGGCTGAGCCCCATTAGGAATATGTGTGACTAACTGATCTTGTGTGACAGTGTTAAGCTCTGGAACTATATTCCTCACCCAGTTTTCAGAGAGAACTTTCTGGACTTTCAGGGATATTACAGGAACAAGACTCAGTATTTTAGATGTTTTTATGGAATATATTTATAAATGGCACTCAATACACGTTAGAAAACCGATAATAGGTTAAGTTTTACATTTTGGCACATGCATTAAATGTGTAGTAAACAGTAAAGCTGGATATTTTTGTTAGTGTTATGAGAATTGTGATTCCTGCAAAGCCAATACATTGATTAGACAGCAAGGTAACTAAATTTTTGGTTTTAATATCACCCTAAAGTGAAAGGTCACTGTGATTACCTCCTTCAGGAAATGAACTATTGCTGTTAGTAACAAGAGTGTGAAATAATACTAGTTAAAAAAAACAACAATGCACAACCCTAGGCCAGTGACTGTTACAGAAGAACATTAATTCAGGAAGAGACTGGAGATCTGTGCCTAGAAGGTCTGGTATGATACCAATTGTGAAAAAGATAAAAGGCTTAACATCGAAGTATCATCTCTTTGGCTGTATTGTCTAAGAAAAAAACTATACTAGTACTGGCAACTTGCAAAGCATGTCTTCATGAACAGATTAATCCGTTTACTGAAATTAGAATTCAGCTACGTAGCATTTTTGCCAATGTAATTTTTTTCATAAATTAGATGCAGAAGTAAACTGCTTCAGTGCAAAGAATCACATTTCAACTATACATTTATTAAGCAAGCTAGTGGCTGGTGAATACATGCATGTTTATCAAAACACTGTTACAGAGAAATAATTAGTTAATCAGTTATAAATAACTCAATTAAGTCCTTTTACATAGAGTAAGCAGTCACACCTATTAGCAAAATAAGGCATAATTTGCAACACGCAGGTTTTACTTGCATTGGTATGGATATAAATAACAATGTATTGATCCAATCTCAGTACACTATTGGCTCTGGGTAAAAGAAAGGATTTTTTTGAAGAATGCCTTAGAAGGATTTCTTGAGAGAGAGAATGAAACTAGAACTGAGTTTAAGAAAATTTATTGAGGAATACAGTTTCCATGATGCATTGAATTTGATTTTTCAGTTCAGACTTTATATTCTCTGTCTAATAATAAAAAGGATTGTGTATGAAAAGCTTTATATACTCTGCCAACAACTGGAATTCTGTCACTTCCTGTAAATATGAAAATTATTTTTTTGACACAAATGCACTTATATGGGTAGTGACTGTATGCCAATAAAAAGAGCATACGATCTCTATTTAACTGTTTCAGAAATCTTACTAAACAGCATACTCAGCACAGCAGTAATTAAAAATACATCGGTACTATGTCAGCTTCACATACATTAGACTTCTTGGTGTTTCAGTAGCTCCCTTATGAATATTTTTAAATGCTAAAGGCTAAAATAACATCGAGTCTTTAATTCAATACATCTGAAGTGGTCTTAAATTAAAACATGTGCAAATATAGATATAAAAAAAGGAATGTATCATTTTGCAAAAGCCTAAATTGGGTTGTTGCTCTATTCTTTTATATTTTTAAATAAACACCTGACAATATTTCAGTACTCGTGCACTGTAGGAGAACCAAAACATACAATTGTGAATGTCATGCAGCCGCTCTGAGGTAGTTCCCTTGAAATTTTTTTTTTTTAATAAATAAGGGAGGGTGTGGAATCCAGTGAAAAGTGGTTCCCGTGCAAATACTGTTTGAAGATGAATACAACAAAACCAGCGTGAGTATGTACCCCGCAGTACCCGTTACACCATCTAAGAACCGGAGCTGGCTGTGGCCATGGGTAGGCCAAACAGGACCAGTTGGGTAAAACACTCTAAAGACTGAGCAACTACTCAGTTTTTGAAATGTGGCATGGTAAATGGTTTTGGAAAAAAAAAAACCCTGTTACCTGTGTCTTTGAGGCCCTGTTTTGTGGGAGAGGTTAGAGTCTAGGCTGCTGCATTTAACTGCTGTTATCTTAAGATCTGTGTTTAATAATAGAAAAATGGAATAGCTACCTCTTGTTTAAAACCAGCCTAGCCTGTTAAGTAAAATACTTGCCATTGTGCATGTATTTAATTGCTTGTTACTAAAATTTTTAAAATCGCAAATATAAAAGCTATGTAAGGATTGGCTCTCTTTCTCCAGATTTTGCCTTCGCTTTGCTAAATAAATGAAAAGTTATCAATTAATCTGCATAAGTAATATGCAGAAGCATGCTTTGAAGGAAGGCTTAGTTTTGTGTCTTGGGAAGACTGTGTGTCTTGGGCGTAAAGGGCTTCCTTGAGCTCTGGTTCTTTGGTAGCTCTGAGGTGTTATTGATGACTGGTAAGTCCTCTGCACCGTGAGCTTTGCTGGATGGAAAGTGAGTGAGTAGGGAAGTGGCGCACACACACACACTAGGCAGGTTTGCCGTAAATTTAATTGCTGCCAAGACAAGGTTCTTTGACACCTTTAGTCCTTATTTAGTTGTTGTTTTTTTTTAATTTAAAAATAATGCAAATTGACTACTCAATCAATTATACTCATTTTACAGGATACCTGTAAGTGGGCAGATTTCAAGCAGCGAGGGTGTTAGCACCGAGCAAGGTCAGTCAACAAAACCGACTGGTGTTTGATGGAGGAAAGAGTGAGTTAAACCACAACTGGTTATACTGCTCCAAGCCTCCTGCTGCCTGGAGGGTGCTCCTGCCCCTGGCTTTCTGTACGCCATGCCTCCTGCCTGCGGATGTCATCTGCCTGGAGAGCACGGGAGTGCTGCCAGCAGCTGCATCCATGGCTCATCTCTGCCTTGCTCCACACTGCTGCCTTCCAGCCAGCTTTGGTTTTCATGGGACTTTCTCATGAGACCTGCTGCTCAAAGTGCCAGAAAACAATTATTTTTTTTTTAAACTGGCTTAATTCTTTACCATTTAAGCATGTTAAACTAGCTCACTGCGGGGATCTGAAAATGCCGAAGCCAGCCAAGAGGGGAAGGAGGAAGGGAAGAAGAGCTCCCAGTGCCTGTCAGCTCTGAAGGGCCGGTGCTGCTCGCAGCAGCAGCATATGGATTCAACCCTCCCTGACTGGGCAGCGGTGCCTGGGCGAGGGAGCAGGGAAGGCAGTATCCCTCTCCCTCCTGGGCGGCTGCCCGGACTGCACCTGCAAACCATGAGACAGCAGCAAACCAGCCTGGAGGGTTCTCAAGAGGAAATAAAATCACTGCATTAATTGTCAGCAGCACTTCCAGGTGAAGCCGTGGCGACACATGCCACAACGCATCCATGGGACAATGCGGGCTGTATCAGCAGTGTTGCAATGCACACTGCATCGGGACACTGCAGTGCTTCACTGTTGGGAAGGGAAAGGGAAATAAAATGGGGTTTTTTTGCTGCTGGTACCACATCTTAAGCTGGAATCTTTTTATAAAAAAAAAACAAGCTTGAATAAGTGCTTGTAATGGTCTGTCCAGCGTTTTGTTTTGCTTCCCTTACATTGTATAAAATATATATAACATTTTAATAATAAATATTATAATCATAGAATGGTATAGAGTTGGAAGGGACCTCAAAGATCATCTAGTTCTGACCCCCTGCCATGGGCAGGGACACCCCCCACTAAACCAGGTCACTCAAAGCCCCATCCAACCTGCCCTTGAACACTTCCAGGGATGGGGCATCCACAGCTTCTCTGGGCAACCTGTTCCAGTGCCTCACTACCCTCACAGTAAAGAATTTCTTCCTAAAATTGAATCTAAATCTACTCTTTCTCAGTTAAAAACTGTTACCCCTTGTCCTATCACTACTTGCCCTTGTAAGAAGTCCTTCTCCATCTTTCCCGTAGGCCCCTTTAGGTACTGGAAAGCTGCTATAAGGTCTCCCCGGAGCCTTCTCTTCTCCAGGCAGAACAGCCCCAACTCCTTCAGCCTCTCCTCGTAGGAGAGGTGCTCCAGCCCTCTCATCATCTTCGTGGCCCTCCTCTGGACCCACTCCAAGAGGTCCATGTCCTTATGTTGGGGACTCCAGAGCTGGATGCAGTACTCCAGGTGGGGTCTCACGAGAGTGGAGTAGAAGGGCAGAATCACCTCCTTTGACCTGCTGGCCACGCTTATTCTCACGCAGCCCAGGATGCGTTTCGCTTCCTGGGCTGCGAGCGCACATTGCCGGCTCGTATAAATACCTATAAATAATTTTTATAAAAGACTCTAACCGGCGGCGCTGCCCGCGGCCGACCCCCGGGGAGGGGGGGTCGGCCGGCGGTGGCAGACCCGCACCGGCACCGCGGCCACAGCCGCGCACCACCGGGCTGCGGGGCCGCCGCCGGCGCCTGAGGGCCGGGCCGAGCCGGGCCCCAGCGCCGGGCGGAACCTTCCCGTCGCCCTCCCCGAGAGGCCGCCGGTACCCTGTGGCCGCCGCACGCCCGGCGCTGGCAGCGGGGCGGAGCGGGGCGGCTGCGGCGGCGGCTCTGCGACGATGTGGGGCGGCGGCGGCGGGGCGGCCCGCGCCTTCACCCGCGCCCTCGGGCGCCGGCGGGCGGCGGCCGCGCTGCCGGGGGCTGCGGGCGGTGAGCGGGCGGTGCGCGGAGGGCGCGGGTGGGAGGGCCTCGGGCCCGGCGCGGTGCCCGCGGGCGGCGGGGCCTGTCTGTCCCGCCTCGCCCCCCGCGGCTGTGGCGGCCTAATGGGGCGTCGCTTCAGCGCTCCCTCCGCTTCCCACCCCGGGCAGCAGAGCCCCAGCAGACCTCCCACCGGCTCCGGACTGGCGGTTGCTTCTAGCGGCTTCTCCCCAGTCCCGCCGGCCGGCCTGGGCCCGGCGGCCGCGGCCTGTTCTCTCTCGGGTCGCTCTCCTCCCGCCGGGCCGTGTGCGGGAGGTGCTGGCGGGTCCCCCCCAGGTCTGACAGAGCTCTCCCCCAGCTCTCCCCCGGCCGCCTCCTGTGCAGCCCTTCGCCTCAAGTGTCTGTAGATCTCTCCATTGCTCACTGCGGCCTAAAATCACCTTCGGGGGAGCCGTTAGCCTGGGGGCGGTGAGGTACTGCGAGGTTTGGGGGTTGTTGGTGGCCCAGGCAGCGACTGGGTGGTGGGTGAGCGTGGGTCAGGCCTGGGAGAGCCGAGCCGTGCGCTGGCAAGGCGGGTGTGGAGAGTGTTTTTCCAGGGGGTGTCCTTGGCCCGGCTCTGCACCGACCGTGAGGTTTTCTTACTTGTGTTTCCGCACCAGTTCATACGGTACAGAATGAGTGTGCAGCTCGATATTTCTTATTCCGATCTGTCATGAAACAGGAATCGGAGCCCAGTGTCGATAACTCTTAAGTGTGCGTGCCTGTGCACAGCTTGTGGTCAGCGTACACGTTTTGGTGGAATTCTCACGAACCGAAGCATTTCAGCCGCCTGAAAAGTTCCTTTTCATTCAGCCTCTGAAAAGTGTCATCGTACACAATTTGAGGAGTACTGGGGTGGTGAACTAGCATATGGTCTTTTATTTAATCCCCATACTCCCAAAGTATGATAGTGAGCAAATGTGTAAAGGTTTGCACAGTTAGTGGTGGTGTTCTAGCGTGGCATTGTTAAACTGGGTTTTTTGCCTGTGAGCTCCTGTAAAGCTGATGTTTTCCATTTGGTTGCCTTTCTTTTATTTATGCAGATGACCATGCTGATCTGTCTTTTCAGACAGGCCTGAGAGGTACCCTTCAGAGCTACAACTGGAAAATACAGCTGAAATCCAGTGGTGCTCTGCCTGTCTCTCTGACTGAAATAAAAAGCAGCATGTAAGTATTGTATCTAAAATAATCCTGCGTGACAAGGACTGTAATTTTCTGTAACAATTAATTTTACTTTGTGTCAGTGTCACGTTAAGTAATTTTTAAAGCTCACGAATGTTTAAATGTTTGATGTGGCCTATTTTTGTTTTATTAATTACTAACTGAAAAATTACAGGTATGCAGCCACCTGTTTTGGGAGATATGTTATACATACAGTGTATAAAATCTGTTTGTTATTAATCAAGTATAACTAGAGTCTCTAAAGGAACATGAGTTTTATCTCTTTTTTTCATTTTCTGATGGAGAATTTGTTTTTCCCATATTTCAGCTGACATGAAATATCGGTACTAGTTTCATGACATTCAGCTCTCATTATTTAGGCCCACCATGAAGAGACTTTTCAGCACTTCACACTCATCAGTGGATTCAAAGGAAATGAAAAAATTCCAGCTCCTCGCACATAAGTGGTGGGATGAAGAAGGAGAATACTCAGCCCTTCATTCTATGAATGATATTAGAGTGCCATTTATTAGGTATAGTTATGAAGACAGATATTTTTAAATATGTACTATTTCTGCATAACCTCCGAAAACATTGTAAAAGAAAACAATTACCAGTACTTAAGATAACTGCATACTGCACCTACTAAACCACCTTGTGTGTTTGGTGTTTGCCCTTAATCACGTCCCTTTACTTACAGAGATACTCTGTTGAATATGAGTAGTAATTATCATTTGGGAAATCCACTTTCTGGAGTAAAGATTCTCGATGTTGGCTGTGGTGGTGGTCTGCTAAGTGAGGTAAGAAAGAGTGTGCTCTGGTTTCTCTTGTTAAAAAGCATACAAAGTATTTGAATTGTTTTACTATTACACTGCTTAATTTCTAATTCTCCAAGGAGGAGCTTTTCTTTTCTATGATATGTTAGTTTCTGAATGTTTTGGAGTAGTTTACAGAAAGGGAGGTACTTGGTAATGAGAAATTCTAAAATACTGAGGTTCATCAGAAAAATAAGATTTCAAACACAGTAAAGAAAAGGAGAGGGGGGAAAAATGATGTAACTTTGAGTATTCCTCTGGGCAGTCACAGTATGACAACTTTTTTTTTTTTTCCTTTCCTTTGAGCCTAGGTAAGAATACTTTAATCATGACAATCCTCATTACCAAAGAAGTATTTTCTATTATAAACTTTTTCTTACACGTTCATTTCTTTGAATTGCTAATCTTCAGTTGTTTTTTTTTTTTTTTTTTTTTATATATTGGGTGTGGGGATTCTCGCCTTTGCTTTGATGTCATGGGAAAAGCATGGAATAGTGTCAAATACCTGAGACATACTTCTCTATCAGGAGAGATTCTGCTGGTACAGGGGCTGATGTTACAGCTGCTTCCTGGGGAGTCTGCTTAAACTTGGGACTGAGAAGTAACTATTTTTGGTGGACCCCCTTGGCCAAACAGTGCTGTATCCTATCAATAGACTAGGGATGGTTTACGAATTTAGGATTACGGATCTGGCTGAGTTACTCTGGGAACTTCATCAGCGTCTGAAAAAGGGTCAGATGCTGAATCTCTCCCCATGTTTTTCTTTCATTCTGAGCAAAATTCTGTACTCTTGTGAGAGCCCTCTCTCCGACAAGGCTGGCAAAACCAGTGTGCTGCATCACCTTCTCAGGCTGAACAACAGGAGAATTTCAGGTTGGAATAACATACATGTGGTCATGTTCTGCAGCCTGTTTCAGTTTCAGAAGAGGTGATGGCTGAGGTGTTAACCTATGAGTAAGAAGACACTGGAGAAACTTGAGTGACAGCCAAGCCTGATGCTATCCTAGTAAACATCAGTGTTTCGTTCTCAGCAGTGAGAAAATCCCAGAGATAATCATATATTAAGTAACCATTAAAAAGATATGAGGATTTACCATTACAGGTGGATGTTGAAGAAAGTAATGACAGTAATTAAATACGGCATTGTTTTCCCCCCCTCTAAGTACTGTGTTGATTTTCCCACTTTGTTTTTCCTCTATCGGGGTAATAGTGGAGGAAATCTTTATTTGGCGTAACAAAATGGATTCGGAACAATTTATTCTAAAAGACAATTTAAATGTGTATATTCCAGTATATAATTTTCTAAGAAAAACACCACCTCCCCAAACCTAAGGAATTTCTTGCTTTAACAAACATTTAAAATAAAACTGCTGGATCAGAGCTCATAATTTACTGTTGTTTGTCTTATTCTCTGGTAGCTGTTTTATACATCGTGTATGGATACTGCAAAGTTGCAGAAACCTTTAAGTAAATTGTTTTCATGCAGAGAATAAATTATACTCTGTATTATTAGCCTCTAGGTAGACTGGGAGCTTCAGTTACTGGAATTGATCCTCTGGAGGACAACATTAGAACAGCAGATCAGCACAAGTCATTTGATCCAGTCCTGGCCAAGAGAATACAGTACAAGTCCAGTTCACTAGAGGAGATTGTGGAAGAGTCTATGGAAACCTTTGATGTAATCGTAGCTTCTGAAGTAGTGGAGCATGTGGCTGACCTTGAAATGTTTATCAAGTGTTGCTCTCAGGTGTTAAAGGTAAGAGAGTTTTTGCTTTCATTATTGGGAATATTTATTCTCTTTTATCATTAAGGCTTTCATTTGAAGGCATGTGAAAACACCTACATCTGCATTCATTCCTCCACCTTGAAGTGATGAGATCTGAATCATACTCCAGAGGTGCCTTCCATGTTGCAAGTACATCTTCCCAACTTCAGTAACCAAAGTTAGAGGAAATTTATTTCCCCAGCCCTGCCTTAGAAGAAGGTTAATGGCATTACCTAGCATTGCAGTTTTGCTTTGCATCAAGACCTTAAGAAATCCGATTGCATTTGATTTCACTTAGGTGAGAGGAAACATGGCAGTGCTGCTGTTGATCTATGGCTATGGCTCAGACTGCATTGAAATTGACTATAATGGTGTTTCTGACTCACAAGATTCTATTCCAGCTCTAGCATCACATCAGATGTGCTCCTGGATTGCTTTTAAAGGCTCATAGGAATGTTTGGAGATAATCAGGTGTTGTTTTATTCCTCTTGATATTATTTCATTTGTAAAGAAGGGTGGTAGGCCCAGTACACAAGCAGCAGCTTTCCTTTAATCTTTATGGTTATCAGAAGGGATATAGATTATTTCAGTGGAACGCTTAACACTTGGAACGCTTTCAGGCTGCTGGGGATGTATAAATCATCCTTTATTTCTACCAGTCTCTTTTAAGTAGTTAGAATTCATTTCTGGCTTTGTTTTTTGACCTTGTAATCATTAAAATAAGCATGGCATTCAGCACTCTCAAAAAGTAGGCAGTATTGCATATTTTACTTTGGTTTTAATTTAAAAAAGTGGGGGTTTTTACATTAGGTATTTATATGCCTTAGTACCTTTTATTTATCTATTTCCTGGGCAACGCTATGTTATAAGTGACTTTGTTAGATTTTTGGGGGCAAGGAAATGGTTATTAGACCATCCAAGACTTTGATTATGTTGACTCTTTGAGGACTACTGAGTCATACTGTTAGAGCATTATATTCTTTATTGTATTTAAATGGTACACTTGTAAATACCTATCCTGGGATGAAATTAGTTCTTACTCTTGCAGCATGTAGACTTGTAGATAGACAAATTACGTGTTTTAATGTGATTAAATTTACTTTTTTTTTTAAATTAAATGTTCTTCTAATTGAACATTTTCATCTTTTCATTAGCCTGAAGGTTCTTTATTCATTACTACAATCAATAAAACGCAGTTGTCCTATGTCCTGGGAATTGTGGTTGCAGAAAAAATAATAGGCATTGTCCCAGAAGGAACACATGAGTGGGAGAAGTTTGTTCCCCCTGAAGAGCTGGAGCGCCTCCTGGAATCAAGTAAGTTGCAGGCCAGATGATGGGAATGCAGCAAAATAGCCAAATGCTCCCTGTAGAAATGGCAAAGGGATAAGCTTGGTAGGGTGAGTGCTAGCAACAATACACAGCTTTTCCTGTGTGAGTTACCAGTCATATATTATGAGTATCATTTCTGGATTAAAGACACTGCTGCTTGCTGGATTTTGCATAAAATAAATAAACTGAGTGGAGTCCTAAGAATGCAGAGATTACTTAAACAAAATCACGGTTACAGCTGCTCTCTGTTTGATAGCCTAAGCAAAAATGCCAAGGTTTTCCATCGTGTTCTGGTGATAGAATGTGTGCTCTGACGTGGTTCATGCCCTCTAGGTCTGGTTTGAGAAAATAACTGTATTGGCATTCCAGAGCTGCGCTGCTGCCACTACATTGTTTGTTGTCTTCCTCTTGGGAGAAGGTGTTTTTATTCTTGGTTGCCGTTCCATGTTCTTTGTTCATATTATGTTACTAAAAGATTTCTTCAAAAATATGAAGATGAAACCTACCACAAATTCATTAGTCAGTTCTTGAGAAACTAGGATACTGATTTGAAGAAATAATTTAATTTCCCTGGTTTGATTGCTTTTAAAATAGACAAAGCACCAAGCTGGGAAGAGTCCTGCCCGGTGCCCTCCTTCCCTGCAGATGTTTTAAAACCCTCACACCGAATACTTCACTTTGCTTTAGTTCACTGTAAAGAAGCTGAAGTATGAGTTGAACTGTTGTCTTGGCATGGTCTTCTCCTGGCACTTTGAAGTGATGCCATAAGGAACATGACTAATACTGTGTCGTGGTTTAATCCCAGCTGGTAACTAGGACCATACAGCCGTTCACTTACTCCTCTCCCAGTAGGATAGGGAGAAAAGGGAAAAAAACCCAACCACCCCCCCCCAAAACCTCATGGGTTGGGATAAAGACAGTTTAATAGAACAGTAACAGAAGAGAAAATAATAACAATGGTAAAAAAATATACAAGATCAGTGATGCAATACAATTGCTGTCACCACCCGATGATCGGTTGCCCAGCGCATCCCAAGCAGCGATCGCAGATTCCTGCCCCCCATCCAACCCCATCTATGTACTGAGCCTGACGACTATGGTGTGGAATATTTCTTTGGCCAGCTTGTCCTGTCTGTGCTCCCTCTCAGCTTCTATGGGAAGCTGAAAAAGTCCTTGACTTAAAATAGGCATTACTTAGCAACAACTAAAACAGTATGTGTTACCAACATTCTTCTCATACCAAATCCAAAACACAGCAGCTACTAGGAAGAAATTTAGCTCTATCCCAGCTGAAACCAGGACATACTGGTTCACCTGCTGGTGGTTCTTTTCGTTCTCCCTTTCAAAGGAGAAGCAGGTGCAGTGGAGTGATTTGTTTTGATGGGGTGTTTGTTTTCCGCCTTCCCTCCCGTATCCTGCTGGAACACAGCAGAGCCATGCAGTGAACCGAGAGCTGCTCAGCAGGGAGTGCTAAATCACTCTTTACTTGCACTGAGTCCTTGATGGCATTCTTCTACCTCTTTCTTATATTTTCCACTCCTAAGGGGAATTGCAGAATCCTTTCAAAGACATGCTCAGATTTTGATTTTGAAATGTGTGATGTCGATCTGAAGAATGTCTCCACCTACAGAAAACATTACCAGTCACCCAAATGTGGTGGTGTGGTGTGAAGTTGGGGTTGCTAGCATACAGCTTTGCAGTGCCTCATCATAAAGCGTGCTAATGGTCTGTGGTCTGGCACAGAGCTATTGCTGCTACTGCCAATAGTGGGACCCACTGTCACTGGTGATGTCTGTTGCCTCTGCTTGTGGTGGGGTCTGACAGAGGCCAGCTTGTAAAGCACTGCTCCCCAGCTTGGAGGAAGAAGCGTGTTTCAGACCTGCTGTTCTAAAGGGTTTGATGTTGCAGTGGCTTACAATATTTAAGAACATCAGTTACTTTATGCCTCTTTCTTTTCTAGATGGCTTTTCAGTCAAGACTGTGAATGGGATGTTGTATAATCCCCTCTCGGGGTCGTGGAGCTGGATGGAAAGCACGAGCGTTAACTATGCAGTGCATGCTGTGAAATCTGGGGCTCAGGGACAGTCCGGCCCAACAGACGCCCTGTCAGAGCTGGAAAGTGAACAGCCCTCAGCCACAGCTGGCACTGCCGTGTGACTCTCTGAGATGGGTGGTGATGGACTGCCACCAGGAACAGAAAAGAAGGTTTTACCCATATAGACCTAATAAAACCTTTTTTAAGAACAAGCTTGCTGTTTGCATTAATAATGCTTATGCTGGTTTTGGCCAAATATTTTAGGGCAGTCTTGGAAAAAAAACAGCAAGTGCCCATTATCTCAGGAATCATTTAAGATTGAAATGAGCAAAAGCTTTTAAAGAGTAAGTATTTATATAAGAAAGTAGTTTGAAATTGTTGGACACGGAAATGCAAATTATTATGTCAGGACCTTGAAGGAAGCTCTTGTGTGATGGCATTTTCAGTCCTACTAGGAAAACTCTGATCTCCATAGAATAATAGCTTAAATGTAGAATAAATTTAAAAACGCAATAGGGTATGATAAATAAAATGCCTTAGATACTTAAGTTACTGAACTGAGTCAGTTAAATTATACAAAATACTTAAAAACCACAAACACTTGTTTCTATATTATGTCTTGTCCCTGAGAGGAGGAGAAAAAAAAGAGAGCAGCAAACCCTTTTCTGTCAGGTCATGCTATTTCTACAGTTGACGTGAGCTAACTGTGCAGGGGTGGAAGAAGAGTATTCTAGACCAGAGTGCCTCAGCTGTCAGAAGCCTCTTCACCATAAAGGTACTTGTACTTGTATCTGTGCCTGTTATTTCACCTTTCTGCTTCCACCCAAATAAAGGGAAGTAAAGCTGCAGGTAAAATTTTACTAAGCAACCAGAGCTTTATGCTAGAAAAACGATACATTAGCAGTCTCTCCTGGAATTAAAGTGCCATACCTGCTTGGTCTGAATTCCTAGTGCCAGGTTAAGGAAGTGTTGATCTGCAATGAAATAGCACTTTCTAAATAAAGCATCTTGTGTGTATCCATGATTGTATCTTGTTCTTTCTCTCTTCTCCTCTTCCTCTCAGCTTGTATACAGGTAGAGAGGTGAGCTGGCTGTGTTTTTCTAACTTTTAGTTTGCAGGGATTAAAATTAAACTTTTTTTTTTTTTTTTTGGTTGTTGGAGGGGGTGGGGATTTTTGCTAGTACTGCAGTTTTCCTGCTGGACAGGTTTGCTGTGCTACAGATTTGCATTCTTGCTGCTTTGTTGCATCTGCGTGATGTCTTGGTATCCAAGTTTCATGCTGGATCTGACAGTGCACGGAAGAATATCATTAATTTATAATGGAAAAAATAGTAATTCATAGGTATTAAGACTGAAAAGAGTTATCTAGTGTGATCACTTCCATGACAGTAAATTCTGCTTTATAATACCTATTTGGGCTGTAGCTTGGCTTTGAAAAGATTCATCTTCATGTAAAGAATTGAGTGATGAAGAAGCCACTATATCGATAAGTAAATTGTTAGAAAAGTTGATCAGTTGAAGTGCTGTAACTTCAGGTCCCAGCCAGTGATGTCTTAACATCTTAACTTTTTAGGTTAAGGACCTCTCTGCTATCAGCCGTCTCTGTCTTGTAAACGTAGTTGCTGTGGTTTTGAGTCAAGTCACCCCTTAATTTTCACTTAGTTAAATGGACTGAGATTATGTCTACAGCTGTTTACTGCTACAGTGTAAGTTTCTGAGTTTGTATAAAATTTTGTGGTAAACAACCTTTTTGAAGCATGACCGTGGAAATGGACGCAGCATTTCAGTAACAGGTCTCACTAATGCTGTCTGCAGGAGGAGTGCTGTCATTCGGCTTCTGCCTGAAGTTCTTTTTCACAGACATCTCTGCTCCATCGGCCATGACTGCAAAGCAGCACATAGTGTTCGGGAGAGGAGCGACGCTGGGAGAAAAGTGGAGCCGGAGCAGATAACCAGCAGGCTTTGTTAGCAGTGTGTTAGCTAGCAGCGTGTTCAGGCATGCGAGTGAGTTCCCCTAGCCAAGTAATCAACTTCACTCTAAATTTACAACTATGGGTGTTTTAAATTTTTAAGTTTAAAATTTTAAATTAATTTTTTAAAATTTAAATTTTAATTTTTTAATTAATTTTAAAATTAATTTAAAATTTTAAAATTTTAATGGGTGTTTTAAATTTTACCCATAGTGAATTGAAAGAAACAGTATCTGAAAAGCACTGAGACCTGGACAGATACCTGGGCTAGATCACTGGAAACATCCCCCAAGGGGGAGCAGTCCCCCATTCATCTATTTCCTAAATCCAGATGTTTGTGTAACCAGCTGTTATCCCAGCTTTCTTATCCTTTCCTTTCTTCCCATTTGCTTGTTGCTCACTTGTAGTTTTTCATTAAACTGTGAGCTGCCTGGGGAAGGAACTGTTTTTTTCACTGCTATTTCTATCACACTTAGCACAAAAAGCCTCTGATGCTGCTTGGGTTCTCTGTCCAGGCTCACAAGAGGGCTCATGTACCAAATTAACAGTGGCTGGCATTTAAGCAACAAACACACGGGCCTTGTTGTCCGTGGATACTCCGTGGATAAAAACATGGATAGGGTTTTGACAAAAATGTTATCGCAAGCAGCTGCCCTGCTGCTCCTACGTGTGTATAGGAGCCCTGTCAACCTGGGAGAGTTTAGTGAGTGGTGTGGGCACAGAAGTGGGGACTGCTTGAACAGGTCCTCATACCTGTGACATGTCTCCAGATGTCCTGATGTGCTCCATCCTCAGTCTCTAGCCGTCCATTTTCCTCTCTTGCTGGAGTATCCTTACTATTCTGGCTGTATTTCATCCATCTGGTTAAAAAAAACTCTATTTAAGCTAGAGAGTAAATGATTGCACTAGAGAGAATTTCAGTGAGATAATAAACAGTGCAAGAATATTCTATACCTTGCTTTTTAGCTGCTTTTTTTTTTTTTAACCTTGCACTATTCATAAATATGCATCTCTGGCACAGTGTAATCCAATTCAGTACTGTGCGCTGAATACATACTATGTATTGATGCTGCACAAACTTTCTTCTTAAAATCTGTGCATAGGAAACCAATGGGGACTTCATGCTTTTCTTAGCCCAGTTGCTGTGGAAATTTAATAGGTGCTACTGAAATGGACAGAATTTAAGTCAAATAAATTTGCAAATCTTTGACTTCCCTATTGCAAGTTGTTCAAGAGTATGGAGCCACAGCTTTGAAACAGGAATAGTAGTAGTAGTAGGTAAAAAAAAGTAATGTTATAGCACCAGGCACACACCTGGAACAAGGGGTGAGGCAAGAGCTGATCCTTGCCTTGGGATCAGGGAAAAAGTCATATTTGGGGCTTACTCTTTTTCAGCCTCTATGTTTATTTCTGGTTATGGCCTCTTGACTCTCCTGTTCCCCGCCATTTGTTTCTGCAACACAACAAATCAGAGCAAAGAGCCAATCTGGACAAAAACATCCAACAGAGCAAACAATGGTGTTCTGGGTGGTCTCAGCTATTCAGCACTGTTGTGGCTCATTGTGTTTTCTCATCTCTTCCCCCATTGCTCCACATGGTCCCAGCCCTTTGCTAAGACTGATGCTTGTCCAAGTTGTAAATATTTTTTCTTTTTCTTTTTTTTTTTTTTTTTCCCTTGAGGTGCTGGTGGTGGTTTTACTGTTCAGAATTGCTGAATTTTCCTACTGCTAAGGACTAGGGCCAGCCAGGAGGTAAGCGCTGGGAGCGTGTAGCCAGGGAGAAGGTAGGGCAGAACAGCCCCTTGAGGGGCAGTAGGCTTTTAGGTTGGCTCAACCTGTCTTGTGCAACAGCACTTTCAGATAATAATTGAAAAATTAACTTTAGTCAAGCCCAATTTGAGTAGTATGAGGAGATTTGCATTTAATTTCCTTTTTAAATAAAAACAGAACTTTAAGTTTCCACGATGTCCTGCTACACTATCTCATCGCCCCACTGTTCCCTGGAGGTCAAGTGACGTTTCATGGCGATTTTTGCAGGACTTTACAATTTCTTTACATACGTTTCCACAAACACCCTGTGTCAGGTTTCTAGGGAATGGAAAAAAGGAGGGAGAAAGTAGTGGTAAAGGGAATGTGTAGTGGCTGTGAGTAGAGATAAGAATAAAGACTATCTCATAGAAAGTTTTTCTGAGAATGGCTTCTCAAGTTCTTTCATAATCTTTCATTTTTCATAATATTGAAATCTCAGCTTTAATTAAAAAAAAAAAAAGCTAATTTTCCACACGCTTCTAAGAAGTGCTTGAAAGGAATAACCACATGCAGTCTAGAGGTTCAGAAGCTTCTGTAATTAGCCAGCCTGATGAAGCAGACTGCAGGAGAAAAAGTGGGACAGAACATGAATCATCATGTGAGTGTTGATACTGTAGTTGGAGGGATCTGAGAGGCACCCAGGAGTAACCGGAATGGGGGACAGCATTGAAACTGTAGAAGGAAGACAAGCGATGCCTGGAAGATAAATTTGATTCCAATGGAGATGAGAAGTGTGAAATAATGGTATACAGGGCAGTCAGGTTTGAGCGTGCCTTCAAAGAGGAACTACTGATGGTTGGGAGAGTGGCTCTGTGTCAGGTGGAAGCAGAACAGTTCAGGTATTCACAGCCTCCCACTTGGTTTTGCATGTTAACCTCCAGTGCCTCGTTCCAAATGTCCACCCCCTCTGCAGAGAAAAGGTGGGCTCCTCACTTCAAACTGAGTATCGGTCACTTCGTACTCGTGGGTACCTGCCAGCTCCCTCATTCATGGTGCCCCCCATGTTTGTGTAGAGGATCTCTTACTCTGCTGCTTGCAGATGTATTCCCACTGTACTTCTTTGCATTTAATTCCCTTTATCAGGAACATAAGCTAGAGCAAAACTTCTTCACTCTCTATCCCAAGATGCCCACAGGTAGGAACAACAGTATCCTAAAACTCCAACACTGTTGACTTCAGTCCATGTTTGTTTAATAAAATTACTAACAGTAACTTGTTAAAGGGGCAAAATGCGGAAGCCCAAATGCATAATTTCTCTTCCCCATCACCTCCCCTTTGAAGTCCGTAAACGTCTCAACAGCACTGCCTGTCCCACACTGCCTCTGCTGGGCTTTGCTGAGCCCACGAGGGAGCAGTAACACTTAGTGTGTACAATTATCCCTTCAGTACCTCTAAAGCAGACTTTGTGGTTTATTTGGTTCTGTGCTGCCTCAGAATAACTTCCTATTTTTCCAGCTCGGGGTGAATTTTGTTGCTTTGTCTCCTGCTTCATGATGAGTGACCGAAAAGAATGCTTTTTAGGTAATGCACTGTCTTACCATCATAACCACGCATTTTCCCCAGCCCCTTCTCCAATGGAAAGCAGAATGCTGCTTTTGTAACCCTTTCAATATCGTTTGATTCTGCTTAGGCTGAACAGTACCATAAATATGAATAAAAAGAACATTATTTTCAGGTGAATAAAAATCAGCCTATATTTCCCCTGGTTCTTCCAGCTTATAGGAGAGAATGCTAATTATTTAAAGTTTGTGCTACCAGTCGACTTTACTTGTATTGACACACATTCAATTTTCTTGCAGCAATATAAAATGATGCCATGTCATGTACAGAAACTCTAGAAGGGCTGGGATTTCACCTAGGATCTAAAATCACCTGATCTGTCTTGACTTCCACATGCATTAATTGCACAGCCACCTCTCAGTGCATTAGATGTTCAGGATATATACTTTGATCTGCATTTTATCGTGCTTTTATTCCCACATGGAGTCACTCCAGAGGTATAATCAATATTCACTTTTTCTAAAAAAATAAAATTGTTTTCTGCTTAAGGGGATTGTGAAGACCATTAGTGTTCCATTAATAAATCTGAAACCTCTGTTGTCTCCTCATGAGATATGTTACCTTAAAAAAAACACAACCCTGAAACAACCTGGGGATTAAACTGCTAATATTGCCTTCTACAGTAGTTGTATTACAAAAATGTGCAATAATAGAAGATATAGAAAAAGATCTGTGTTTATTTTCCTAGATTAGAATAAGCATATACAACCTGAAGACATATAAAAAGGAAACTAAGCAAAACATACAATAAAAATGAGACCTCAGAAGAACGTATCCAGCTCAAATAAATAACTGTAAGTTAGCAGATACACACTGAACACCCTCTGATGAAACATAGCCCCAGCATTGAAATTTGGGGTTCAATTCCCACCTTTGCCTTCCTGCAGTCAGAGAAATGGCAGCTCGGTGCCTTACCACCCATGATCCACCTTGAAGTTACGCTTTACAAAACGAATGGGACCTGGCCACCCTGCGGGGTCTGCCCTGAGGGTGCTCCCTGCCCCACTCCCAGGAGTGGGGGAGGATGATGTCTGGCTCACCCTGCTATGGCTGCTGAAAAAGTACCCAGGAGACACCTTATTTTTTCCTTCTCCAGAGGAAGCATGAGACCCCAGATGAACCTAGTTGCTAAAGTTTCTGAAGCTGTAGTCAGGGGAGATGATGTCCCATTGGAAGGATGAGAAAGGGAGGAAACTACATGGACTGAAGGCCTTCACAGTAAGTAACGGAAGAAACTTCAAATGCCCTGTCTAGGCAGGACAGCGTTCCCATGCGGGTTGTGCAGCATCCCTCCCTTATTGAATCCAACCTGCAGATAAGAAAAAAGCTTCTGTCTACAGCACCTTTTTTTCAGAACCGAATTCACAATAAAGCAAAATCCTGCTATCTGCTATGGTGCTCAATCAGTTCGCCTTCTCAGAGGATGCAGACAGCAAACAGGCCATTGGCTCTGCTGCTGTCTCTCCCATCTGTCTTTATTTCCAGAGCTCTAAGGAGATGAAAGCACAGCCTTGGTCTCAAGGATGCATCCACATCCTCTGGAAGGGGCTCTCCTCCTCCCTGTTTCCATCCCGTCTCATTGTCCTCCCAGTGCCTTCAGCTGGGAGTTGATTTGCAGACAAATGCGTCATGCTGGAATGATCTCCTCTTCGCATTTTGTGGTCCTGTTGCCCTGGATTGACAGGGTTTGTGCTCGCTAATGGGACATTGCCCCAATTTGCAAGGTCTGCAGCAGCTAGCGCCTTTATCTCTGTCATTACCACCTTAGGCAAGTTGCTAGCTAATCTAAGGCAGACACATTAAACAACTTGTTTTCCCATAAAAAACAACACCTCTTACTTAACAGAGTTATATCTGGAGACTGTATGCATCTTTTGAAAAGAGTAAATACAGTAAGGAAAGGAAATCTGTTTTAGGAAATCTGCAAAAACTTCATATATCTCTACTGTTCATCGAATATGAACTGAGATGCCAGCCCGGTCACAGCATTATGTACTGCAAATCTTAATTCTTCTGATCAGAGGATGTTGTAAACTGGAGATGGAGAGCACTTACAAACGGGTAAAGACTGGCTGCCACTGCACCTGGCTATGGTAAGCAATCCGTAGCTGGTTCCAAATGCTATTCTGCTACCGAGCAAGTTTTCCATGAAAGATCTGACTATAAATAAAGTGTGTAACCGCCCCCATGACATTATGAGGGTTGCCAGTCATCCAAAAAGCTTGTAATAAAATAAAAACAACTAAAGGATTGTGAGACTGTAGGTCTGTCAGCTGAGTATCTTTTTCTGTTTATCTGGCTCTGTATTAATAACTTACGGATGTGACCAACTCAGCAGCAATCTGCCAGCTGGAGTATTTACACCTGCAAGTATTTCCACCTGCAGAAAGCAGGGGGGTTCATGCAAAGCCATTTTTTGGTGGAAAAAGCAAGGAATGCTCAGTTATTTACATCATTTGGGGCAGTCTCAGAATATGTCTCACCTCTAAAGTGGCTTTGTTTACCAGAAAGGGCAAGGTAAACTCTGGGGAATTGCTGGAATTGCGCTTAATGTGGACTTAGATATAGGTACTTCTGTATAGCACAGAACAAGTAGTTTGGACTCTGTATTTGCATTTTCCATGTATTTATGGATTTGTATGTCATTAAAGTTATCATTAACTCCTTTTCTAAATCCAAATCAAAATGCATCATGACCATTTTGCAGCTTTACATTGGCTATTTTTATCTGAATAATTAAAAAGATGGGTCTATGAAACTCAAGCTGCCCAGAGAGATCATGAATATTACAACAAAACCAATCCTGGCAGCAGTCAGCAATTATTTCAGAAGGATCTTGGAGAGCCTGCTGGCAATGAAAAAGCCTTTTTTCACCCTCTTATAAACTCAGCCCTCACCACAAAACCCTATTAAATTATGTCTTCTGACAAGGACTCAGTAAGTTTGGGCTATTTCAAAGAGATGGAAAGCATTTCTGTATCACCAGAGGATGCCCTGCCAGTACACAAAGTGAGAATTGCACCTGAGCAGGGGTGTCACTCTGGCTGGGGACAACCCATCACTGCACATGGGGACCATGAGGCGCTTTCGCTTCAGGCAGAGCAACTTGTAAAAACAACCCGTACTGATTAAGGGAGCTGTTGAAAGCTCTGTGCTGCCAAAACTCTGGCTGCTTGGAAGAGAGAGAGGCAGGGAGTAGAAATCATGGGTGATACTGGAGTGGGAGACAAGCAGAAAATGGGTGGCCCTAATTCTTGAAGCCCTGGGGGAGATTTGACAAGTGATGCTCTGTGGTTCAAACCCAGTTAGCAGCAGTACAGGAAAGCAAAACTCGGTCCAATACATTCAACATAAGCCCTGATTTTTAAAATGTTTAGTTAGTTCTCAGCCAAAATACAGATGGGGCAGCTTCTGTGGTGGGACTCTGCAAAGACCCATCACAACCGCTGGGCTCAGAGCGCGGTTTTGACACCTGCCACCAGCTCCACAGGCAGCCTGCCGTGCTAACTATAGGCTTTTTTAAAGAGGAGCAATGACATCACAGAAAAAAAATTAGATTCATGTAATGAGCAACAAGAGTTTTTATACCAACATACAGAATCTAGTAACACTAAGTTTATTAGTGCCTCCCTGCCCCCAGAGCAAAGTGCAGACTTCAGAAGAAAAATTTGACTTGCTATGTAACAAAGTAGGCTTAGATTTACGTTAACTGGAAAAAAAATCTACTTATTTTATTCTATTATTCTCTCTTCCTTTAGGCTGCTGCACTAGAAGAGATTACAGATAAAAGCGTACTTTAACGTATTAGATCTTGTTTTGCTCTGCACAATGTATCTGAGGGATGACTGTTCCAGACTGTGCCGTGCTCGGTGCGTATTTGCAGCCAGACAGGCATGTGGGTGTGTCACTGTTAGCTCTTATTTTCCCCACTCAGAAAAACCCGAAAAGTGGTAATTTAGTGAAGATGCAGAGCTGGATTCCCACTCTCCCTGACTGCGAGAGCAATGTGGCTGCCAGTCCAGCGTGTATCACCTGTGAGCTTCTTTGAGACAAAGGTGGGAAAACCCAAACATATGCCAGGAACCAGTCCGAGCCTGCACCATCTGCAATACGTGGGAGCAGAAAGCAATACCCACCACCAGACGAAGTGCTGTGCCTTGGGTTCCTGAGCACTACTGCTGCCTGATAAGCCTCTCTAATACAAAGTCGTTAGTCACAGGCAACAGCACTGCCTTGCGAGGCTGTGCACCTTCCCTGGAGGAATGGACACTGCCTTCTTCCACAGCCAAGGAATAGGCGGGCTGAGAACACACAATTTGCTGTTTTGCCCGTGGAGAAGCTCAGCTACCAGACTGCCAGGCCAAATGGATTCAGTACCTGCTGGCAGGAGACTTTGAAAGTGCAAGGCAGAGAGGCTGGCAGAGCACCGCTAGTGAGTCAAGTGTGTGGCACAGGTACGAGGATACAGAACTTGTGTTTTATCCATGTTCTTTATTTGCTGTTGTTAAACTGGCTACCAAGATGTGACACTCGGACATACACCTGTGTTGGACAAGTCTGGTCAGTGCCATGCAGGTCGTAAGCAACCTCTTAAGGTCTGGTTTACCAGCAGGACAAGGCTGCCAGGGTGTCTGCTGGGGTCTGTATCCAACACCCCCCTCCCGAGACACACAGGACCTGCAGCTGGGGCTTCCCGCACGGTGCCATCACCGTGCACTGGACCCCTGCAACACCGCACCCAGAGCAGCAGTAACACAGCATAAGGTCCTTGTCTGAAAGGAGGGTGGCAATCTCCTTGCTGAACAAATGTTAAATATCCGACTAAATAATAATCCTGGGGCAACCAGTTTGCCTTACTATCTCCTTTGCATCTGTACAGCAGCTTAATGCCAGCAAAGGCACAAGCGGAACTACCAACACAAAGCATTGACTTTCAGAGCATAAATTGCAGTAGAACCTCCTTCCAAACACCAGGTTTGCCTAACTTGCCTGAGGCAGCTCCTGGAGGTGAATGGTTTCCTCCCTCCTTCCCACTCTCCTCTCCCCTACAAGTCTTCCCTGCTTGTGCTTGGCCACTGATTCCAAAAGCAGATTTTAGGATAGCTCATTTGCCTCTGAAAGTCAAGCAGTGGCAGCAGCTGGGATGTAGATGGCCAGGACCTTTCTTTGCCCTCACAGAAGCTTACATCCCATCTGTAACTGGATCCCCCTTATCTGTAACACAGCAAGCAATTCCCTTGCAGTAGCAAAAGCTGAGACCAGTTACCAGGCTGTGACAGTCCAGATTTATTAGGCTGACTGCCACTTGAAACAAATCTTCAGCCTGAGATTTGCAGGTGCTGTAGGAGAGAAAAAGCACTTTTCTTCTTTGTCTCTTCACTGCCCTGTTGTAAGAATTTAACAAAACCTCATGCTGCAAATCATCAGCTGTGACATGAAGTGGCTGCTAACTCTCACTTTCCGCTCTTACTTCACTACCTGTACATCACTGATAGTGTGGAGCAGCCCAAAAGCTGTGAATAAGGTGCTCAGCCCGCACCTCACTAAGGGTGAAGGCAAAGGAGCTCAGCAGGTTTTGGAGAGAGCAACCTGTTTGTGGAACAAGATTTACCAGGTCCCTGGGACCTCTCTGATCCCATTAATTCCTGAGAGCAGGGCGTCAGCACAGTATCAAACACGTGGTATGTATTAAACATGGGGCTCTTGCACTGTAGCCTGTGGTTACTGAATACCCATAAACAACAAGTTAAAAGTGAGGAATAAAACAAAATGCTGCAAGGAGCTCCAGCAGGGAAGTGTCAGAGCACGGCATCCTTCCTGGTGAGCGCAGGCGGGAGGCAGAGACCATTGCTCTCACCGATGTTGCCCAGCAAACCTGAACACAGAACTGGCCGCTGCTGGCACTTGGAGAAGTTGGCACACGGATCTGAACCCTAGGGCTTTGCTGAGGGCTCTCCTCTTCCTTGTCTTCCTCCTTTGTCTAATCCATCCCACAACCTGAGTTAAAGCATCTACAAAGCCCCGGTCATAGACTCCGTCTGTCCCCTGCTGGACACTGGAAGTTGCTCCATTTGTGTGAAGAATTCAGGTCACTCCTGTTGCCCCTGATGATAAAATGAAATGGGAGCTTTTTGGAGCAGCTCCATACACACCACAGCATTTACAGGTGGACTACGCTATTTGGGCAGTAGTATTAATCAGAAAACGAAGGGCATTGATAGCGTTGTAGGGTCAGCGTGCTGTGGGTGTTTGGCAGAATGTAATGTGAAGTCCTGCTCACACCGTCCCCAAAGGCTCCCGCGGATGCAGGGAGGTGGTGGGTGAGGGGGTGCGGGGGCCCTCAGTGACAGACGGACGTCGGGGGACACCCTGTCGGGTCACCGCGCTTCCCTTTCTGCTTGTAAAGGCCTTCTCCTCCGTCACCTCACCCACCGCCAGAAGAACTGAAAGAAAATTGGCCACCGGGTGTCAGTTGTCTGGAGACACCTGCGGCCAGGCAGCGGGATGCCATGGCGTGGTGTCTTTTTATCCCAAATAAAGCGACCAAATACCAGGCCTATTCCTCCCCAAAGCAACGGGGCGGTGATGCCCGGAGCAGCGGACCACGGGTATTTTACCAAGGCCGGCTCACGGGCAAAACCCCAGCCCTTAAAGAGCGGCCACCATTCACGACTTTCTCCCTAAATTTTGGACGGCGGCTTCTCAACCCCCGGCCCCGCAGCCCTCCCGCCCCGGGCCCGGCAGGGGCGGAGGGGGGAACGCGGCCGCCTCCGCAAGAGCAGGCCCGGCCCCCCCTTCCCTCCATCCCTCCCCGCCGCCTTGCGCAGCCGCGCAGCGACGGCTGAGGGAGCCGCCGGAGCCGCCCGGCGCGGCGCGGCCCTCCCCGCCGCGGCGGCTGGGCTTGGCAGGGCAGGGCAGGGCAGGGCCGGGCGGGCTGGGGGGGGGCTTGGCGGTGCGGCGGGGGATGCGGGGCCCGGGCGCAGCATGCTGTGGGGGGTGGGCCTGGCGGCGCCCCGCTCCTGCGTGGCGGACCTGAGCCGCAACCGCAGCCTGTCGCTGGGGTGGTGCGGGGGGCCCGAGGAGCCGCCACCCGCCTTCTATGGGGGGGAGATCGTCGCCTTCCCGCTGGCGGGCGGCGGCGCGGGCGGCACCATGGCGGCGCTGGGCTCCGACTCCTGGTGGAAGAAGACACTGTACCTGACGGGCGGCGCCTTGCTGGCCGCCGCCGCCTACCTGCTCCACGAGCTGCTGGCCATACGGTGAGGCGGGGAGCGGCGGCGGGGGGAGCGGAGCCGGCGGGCGGCCTGCGGCGGGGCCGGGCCGGGCCGGGCCGGGCCGGGCGCTGCCCCCTGAGGAGAAGCGGAGGGCGCACTTACCTGAGGGGAGAGAGGGGGTTGGGGCCTGCGTGTGTGTGTGTGTGGTTGTTCTCTGCTTCATCGTCGTTTTGCCATTTACCTTTTTTTCTTTTTTTTTTTTTTAATGCTTCTCGCCGGCTCTGGATCCGAGGAATCCAAACGCTGCAGCAGCCCATTAAGGGAGGCTCTGCGTGTCGCCTCGGCTGTCTCCTTTGTCTGTTTAATATACTGATGTATCATGCACCTGCTCGTTTTGTGTTTGCCTTTGTCTTTTTTTTTTTAATTTTATTTTTCGGTTTTAATTCTCTTTCTTTTTGGACAGGAAAGAGGAAGAGCTTGATTCGAAAGATGCTATTATACTGCATCAGTTTTCAAGGCCTACCAATGGTGTTCCAAGCTTATCTCCGTTCTGTCTGAAAATGGAAACTTACTTAAGGATGGCTGATCTGCCCTACCAGGTACATCTCTGCAGTTTTCCTTTACACTGCAGTTTGCTGTCATTTCATGAAATGCCAAATAGGCATCCCCTCTCCATACCCGCCCCCCCCCAGTCTGTCTCACCCAGGGAGATGTAAACATACACCTACAACGAGGTGGGTACACTGATGCTTTTTTGTCTCTGCTTAAACTCAGTGTATAACCTTTAAAGACACGACTTGAATAACATTGGTCTGCAACAGCTCTGGATTTAACTGGCAAAGCTAAGTGAATGTTAGAAGTTAACTTGGCTGGAAATGCTGAAGTGGGAGAGTAGTCTGGAGTTTATATAACACATTATTTGGTCTTTTTTAATTTCACCGTGCTAAAGAGACTGGGATTAGACAGCTGCAGCTCCTTATTTTCCTGGAGGGTTTCTCTCTGGAGCTCTCCTGGGAAGATGTGCCTGCCTTTTACTTCACCTTCCATTGCCAGTGTGTCCCCTCCAGTGAAGGGAGACAGGATTGCTTTTAGAGGTCATGAAGGCTGCTTCTTAATTGTGGCTGGGTGCCTCCTGGGCCGTCTTCCCACAGTGGACGAAGCCTGAGTTACTCCATTGAATGAAAGCTGGGAGAGCAGGAATTTGAATGTAGCAGTCTCACCTGTTAGCATCAAGGTTCACTTGTGACGCTGTGAGTCTGGCGTGTGCCCTGTTGCAGTGCCACAGGCTGTACAGCCTGAAAGCTCTTCGAAACATGGGACAGGTTTTTTTTCTGTTTGTGTAAAGTATTGAATATACGTAAGATGATACAACAATGGTGATAAATGTAATGAGGATCTTAGGTAGAAGTGTCTCTCTTTTTCATCTTTTTTTCTTTTTTCCCCCAAGTGATATAAATTTGGCATCTTTGTGTCAAAGAGACTGAGCTGTGGGTAAGTTGCATGCTCACCCCACATGAGTTCAAGTCACTTCTAACTCCTGCAGACCAAGGTATTAGGAAGAATGTTTCATTTATGTCCAGTGTTTTACAGAGGAAAAACAACCATATTACAATTATTTTTTTAACACATTTGTGCTTGATATTCATTCAGTTTTGTATGTGATTAAACTCCTTTACATCGGAAGTGAAAGAAAACCTAATTAGTACATTTTGCTTAAATGTTTAAAAGCCCGAACTTAATGTTCATTATCTTACGATTTAATGGTACTTGAATCAGATAATTCAGAGCATTAAAGAGCGAGTCTTCCATCCCATGGTTTGTATTTTCCTCATTTAGATTTACAGAACCTGCAAGATAACTGAAGTTTGAACATGTCATTGGAGCAGGATGACTTAGTGCACATTGCTTCTCCACCTGGAGTAATTTTGGGTAGAAATTGCACATTTGAAGGGAAACCGATTTTGGTGAGATCTGTTTTCTTTCTGGTGGCTGTTGATGTGGTTCAGAGGTTTGCACTGATCAAAGTTGCTCTAGTGGAGAGTAGTTAAAGCAAGCTGCAGTTATAAAAGATGGTTGCGACAGGATATGGTCACTTCTAAAATATAATACTGCGCATTTGTGTGATTCAAGATGGGGTCGTTTAGACAGCTAATGCTGGGTGAAAGTGACTCACCCAGCTTTTTGGAGGGAGAGGCATTTCCAGAGGGTTATCTTCTCTTTATTCTCTGTACTGCTGGTCAGCATTGTTTTTTGAAGTTGCGCGTCTCTCTCTCTGTCCTTACTACCTGTGAGCACCTAAGCTGGCACAGGTCAGCAGAACCACGAAAAGCAACAGGCCTGCCTTCAGTGGCTGGTGGCTCCCTTTTCTCCCTTCCCGCACGTGTTTTTCTATGGCAGATCAGGCTGGGCCAGAGCTGGCCTAGCTGGAGCCATGGTTTAGTTTATTTGCTTTTAACTCGTCTTGCTTCACGTGCACTGTTGCAGGAGCAGGAATGGGTCCCACAGATGCTGGGAACGCCAGGTTGCTGCTTTTAGCCATGCTGGCTTATATGGGTTTAAGGTGTTTGTTGGGTTACTGACCCTATATAGGGTTTTAGAGGTAAGTGTGGTAGAGCTAAGGAAAGGACGCAGCTTTTTTTCCGGAAGGGGCAGATTCTGTTTCTGTCATTGTGTTAGGAGTACGGTGCTGAGTTTGGCTCCGGTGGAAGGAGGAAGGTATAGATGCCACCATGGGATTAAGAGGTAGGGGAACAGGAGGGGAGCCAGCAGGCAGTGCTGCTCTCAGCTAGAGTTATGAAGTTTCCTGTACTTGGACTACTCCACTACCTGGAGACTTTTTTTTGGTTCCCTCGTGGCTGTGTTACCTGTAGGACACTGTAGGTGACAGAGGTATCCGATGGCCCCCCTGGCAGGCAGGGGTGTGGGTGTGCAAGGGGGTATGGCTGGATGCAAGAGGAAACATCTTCCCTGCGTGATGGTGGGAGTGGTGGCGGAGAAACAATGGTGCTGTGGGTGGCAGCTGGTGCTGGGGCTCGCCTCCAGAGACTTGCTGTGGTCATCATCTTACTGGGGAGGGGATGCTTCGAAGGGAGGGTTGTGGAACAGGGTGAAGAAAAGGCAGCAGAGGTGGCTAGACTGCTTTTACTCTTTCAATTCCTTGTGTTTGTTATAGTGCATCAGACTATTGAATAATGTGTTGTGTGTTACACAACATGCTTTAATGGCATGTGAGAAGTGAAATTGGGTGACGCGTTCCTACCTTACTCTCATCTGAATTTCTCCCAACAGATGTACTCTTGTAGTGTGCTTACGTTTTCTTGAATCTGCCTTTCTAGGTGTGAGTTCTCCATCAAAAATAATTTGGCAGCCCCACCCCAGCTGGACTGTCATAGTACCTGTCTGATTTTTCAAAATGTTTGATGCTTTTCTTGATAAAGCTTGTTTTGAAAGAGCCCATTCTGGGTGTTTGTGGAGGTGTTTTGGGTGTTCTTTGATTCCTTCACAAGTATGAAGAGCTGAACATTTATATAATCTGATAAGTAATTAGCACAACAGAAACGTGCTGTTTTCCTGCCAGGTCTGTGAAGATGGTAGCTTCCTTTGGAAGAGACATGAGTAAAAGTAAAAGAAAATGTGGAACCTATTTTTTTCTGGAAAGTACGATAAAATTACCCCTGAAGTACCCTATGCCATTCTCTTCATAAATTCCTCTATAAATGAAGTTCTGGGGAGCTCTTGTTATTGTTGCTTTGCAGGATGCAGTTCAGTTAAATGTACTATAAGGGAATATTTTGTTTGATTTTTTTTTTTTTTTTTTTAATGATAATGTCATAGTTTTTCCCTGCTTTGCAGCTGGAACAATTTTTAAGTGGAAAATTGATAAATATTTGATATCAATTAGCAGAAGCCATAAGGGTACTGAGGTTTCCAGCCTAAAAATACCCATTTGAGACCAGTGGATGCAAGAACATTATAACAGATTTGTCTGGAGACTAAGGTTTTCTCAGGTCATTGAAAGATGCTTTCTATTTTGTTTGATAAACTACATGTAATGAAACATGAAAATCCTGAGAAGGCTTTTTTAAGCTTCCATAAACCAACTTGCCTATAGGAACTTTAACTCTCATTTGTGTTTTTGAGAGTGTAATATTAGTGCAATACTAACAAGTTTTTACACACCATATTTATTTATATGTATTATATATGTGCTTGAAGAAATGTGCAGTTGAATAATAAGAACTTGCTTTTCTTTTCTGGGTTGCAGATGAAATGGACTACAGTAATTGCAATAGGTAATAAACACATCTTCAGGTCTAGTAGCTTCTGCAAAACGTCCGTGTTTGTGCACAGGAAGGGAAATCTCACACTGAAAGGGCTTAACAAAGATTAAGCGAGCGATGCTCAGTGCTGTATAGACACACTATAGTTCCAGAAGAAGCTTATGATTCTGTAGTAAGTTCGTAATGAAAAATTATGGAAACCTATCAGTCAGTCTGAGTGCTGAAAGAGCCTTTTTGATGAAGGAAGGGTCTGGAAGATGGAAGGGCGGTGGGCAGTGCTCTCCTTTCAGCTTCAGGTGTTCAGCAGTTTTAGAGTTTCTCCCATGGACCAGAGTAATAACCCCCATGCCTCTCATATGCGCAAGCAGGGTGGATTAAGTTGCTTTATTCACCCGTGCGGGGATGCAGTAGATGAGACATTATATAATCCAGTGTTCCTGCCATGCTCTTTGTTTGGGCAGAAATCCCAGAAAAGGCTACAGCCAGAAGGCATTGTTTTCCCAGCAGCATTGCCCGTCGCTTCTGTTTTCATCCACGAGGGAAGAGTCTCTGGGAATGGCCGCACGTTCGTAGTGCTTTGCTCATCCGCGTTTTGAGCGGTAGCCAGGATGCTCTCAGGCTGAGCTGGAGGCGCGTGTGGGTGTACGCTTCTTGCTGCGGGAGGACCTTAGTCCATCTTTAGTGGATACAGGAAGTGTAAATATTTGAGGTCCAGAACTGCTAACCCTAAACCTCCAGTGATTAGGAGCCAGACCCCAAAATGCTTAGAGTGACTTCCAGAGACTAAGTACAGAGCCTGTTTATTGTGAGCCTCTATGGTTTGGGTTTCTGAGCTGGGGTTTTTCATTCATTAAATAACAGGACACGGGGAAGTGAATCACAAGAAAGTAGAAAGTTCTGCCTTGTGTCTCTGTCTTCAAGAGTAAGAGAGAATTGAAGTCAAATGTCCGATCGTGTTTTGGAAGCCAGCAATTCCTCTCTTGTTTGTCAGATGAAACATTAATTCTCTCATCTCTGTATTTCACCTTTTCTGACTGTAAAATGGGAGAAATACATTGCTACTTCTACGTGAGTGCTACTCTGAGTAGATATACCAATATTCAGCGATGCAGTAGCACTGTACTGGTGCTGGGATCTCGGAGACCCAATTGTAACAAGCACGCCTGTAAATGTATGAGATTTCGAAGTTATGAAGTTGCAGAAGTACATGTAAAGGCCGATTTCCCTCCTGCCCAGTGAAGGAATGATAGGCCTTTCATTATATGCTTGCGATTGTGTGTGTTTTATCCTTGGGGGTAATGCAGCTGTCTGAGATAGGTAGTGAATAAATCTGTATAAAGTACTTTCAGTGTGAAAAGTGCTGCTCTGTGCAAGAGCCAAATTTATGTGTCAGTCCTGTGATTAAAAATTTGTTTAGAATAACAAACCCAACCTTCTAGGAGATCTAAGCATCTCCAACCCCTTAAATAACCTGGGTACTTAAATGTTACATCATGTGTCATCCAACATAAAAGCGTATAACACCTTGCCGGGCCTGGAAGTAATTTTATCTGAATTGTCATATAGGGTAAAGCTTTTGCTGTGATTGAAGAGCTACCACTAGTCTAGAGTTAATTTTTTTTAAAAAAATTGCCATTTAAAAACACAGAAAAATATTTTTAAAGTTTTATTCTAATTGAAACGGAACCCAAAGGGCCTTTTTTGTCTGTATGTTTGTTTGTTTACTTGCTTTTTTTTCTTAGAACTATTTTGATGGAAAACTTTCCCCTCAAGGGAAAATGCCTTGGATTGAATACAATCACAAGAAAGTGTCTGGCACTGAGTTCATTATTGACTTTTTGGAAGAGAAACTTGGAGTGAATTTAAATAAACACCTTGGTCCACATGAAAGAGCTGTTTCCAGAGCTGTGACAAAAATGGTGGAGGAGCACTTCTACTGGTAAGCTTGCATGGCAAAGCTGGCTGTGTTCTTGACCTGTCAGATGTGCCCCTGCGCTCGTGCCTGCTTATTTTCTCTTGCAGAAAGCTTAGGTACCTAATTATTAATCTCACAACTCTCTTCACCCTAGAAAACTACTGCTTCTTTCTGTGTACGTTAGTATGAGCCAGGGATAATTGCCCTGAAAAGTTACCATGCTGTGCAAGCAAGGTGAGGACTCAGGCCCTTCGCCTGCAGCTTTGCAGAAGGGAGCAGCAGTGGGCTGTTCCTCTGTCCTTTTTCATACGATCTCCGTATAAAAACAGCCTTGTTAATAACGAGCGAAAAATCAAGGTGTTTGAATACATTTGTGGTTTAGGGGGGTGGTGGTGGTGCAGGGGAACAAATCCAGCATTCATAGTGAATCCAGAATATTTTGTTCTTACTGTTACTGATTTTAATTATCTGTACATCTGGTTGCAATACGGATTATTGCTTTTTCTCTAACACAGGATACTCCTTTTAATATGTATTGTTGACAGCACTGCCAGTTGATAGGATGCAGTTTTAGTCACAGTATCCTGAGAAGCTGAAATATGGTATGAATGGAAACGTAAATATAACTTTGCTGGTACTTGGTGCATTTTGCTGACACCTTTGAAAATAATACCTGTGATTCCCACCTCCACTCCCTGCCCCCCCCCCCTCCCCCCCCCCCCCCCCCTTTACTCTTCAGTTCTTTTTAACTGCCCTTTCTAGCCTGGATTTGTAGAAGTAGCAGGTGGACATGGCATCTTGGATGCTGTGCTGGCTGCCTAATGAGGCACAAGGCTTTTTCCCAGTAGTTTGCTTTCTAGCATGCATTTAAGTCCTTGCTCTACTAAGTCTTGCGTTTCTGTTGTACTTCTTTTCTTCAAAACAATGTGTGATTTAAATTGAGTGCATTTACCTGCTTTTTCTTTTACCATGTGATCGAAGATGAGCAGCAACGTGTACATATAGTTGTTCAAATAATTTTTAGTGTTTCCTGGGAACAGTTTTAGCATTCAGTAGGCAGATTCAAATGATGTGGTTTAGAAATGTAATCCCTGCTTTCCAGAAAGTGTGGCCTTCGCCAGTTATGCCCATCTGCAGTGCCATAGCCTCAAGAATCTGACTCAAGTAGCCTGCAAATGTAACTTTTTTTTTTTTTTTTTGTTCAAGTTGCAGCAGAGGAGGTTTAGATTGGATATTAGGAAGAATTTCTTCACAGACGGGGTTGTCAAGTGTTGGAACAGGCTGCCCAGGGACATGGTGGAATTGCCATCCCTGGAGGTATTTAAAAGATGGGTAGACGTGGTGCTTAGAGACAAGGTTTAGTGGTGGTGTTGGCAGTGTTAGGTTGATGGTTGGACTAGATGATTTTAAAGGTCCCTTCCAACCTGGACAATTCTATGATTGTATGGTTTTTCCTCCCTCAATTATTATAGCTGCCAAAGGGAAGATGAGGCCTTTTAATCCCCTAATGCTCCATCTCCTTGCCTTAGTGTTGGTTGTTTTGCGGTCCATAGACTTAACTGCTTTAAATGTAACATTACTGATGACAGACTTATACTGCTGTTGTGTCTCAATTACAAATCCTGCTTTCCTCTGTGAAGCTGTTGTCTGACCATGCAGCCTCCCTCTGAGCTGACTTGGCACTGCTGGGCATAACATAGTGGAGCATGGGGGACAGGTATTGTAAATTCAGGCGCTGACCCAGAGAGGTGGCGTTGAAACGGGTGGACAAAGCTAAACCAAGTAAGAATAGAGATGTGCGTGCCTGACTGTATATCCCTGTTGCCTTTCCTGTTTAGTCACACAGCTGAGTTTCCCTAAGGCATGTATTTTTGCTGCAGTGTAGTGAAACATCCGACTATAAGTGTTGTATGTCCCTGCTATGTGGCTGTACTAGATGCTTCCTACATCAATGAGGTTATACCATGCCAGTTCTCAGTACTAGGCAGAGCTTGAGCTGTGATGCATTACAGTTGTACTGCTTTGAGTCCTGGATAACAATTTTGACCATCCTGTATTTACACCAACATAAAATCAGACTTTAGCTGCGTAGGACCGCATTTCTCCCTGACAGCATTGCATCTGTGGTTGTGGGATCCCTTCACATTGGTCCTTGAACCTGCCCACTTCTCACCAGAAGCTTAGAGTTTGTTCATGGTGTCCTCAAGTCTCATGGTGAGGAACTTGGGACAGTGATTGCCTTTCTGCAGAATAAGGTTTATAAAATCAAGCCTCCAAAGCAGTGATGTAAAATTTGATTCATACCGTTTGATTGCCAGCAGCATGCAAAGTAGCTTCATCATAAATAAGTAATATTGTAGTACATTTATCGATCAAAGGAGCAAAGTACATCCTGTGGTGTGCTGTCTCTGGATGGAGCTAATCCTGGTGGGTGCTCAGCTTCTCCTCCTGAAACATTTAGCTTTTGCTGAGGTATTTGCTCATCTTCACCAATTAGTGCCTATTACAGGTGGAAATTGCTGCTCTGGCTGGAGTTGAAAGCAATGCAGGGCTGTTGTGAACCTCGGGCTCTAGACACCCTGCCTCTGCCCCAGGCTGAGATACCTGGCAGGGGTTGGGCAGAAAGACAGCAAGCGAGTGAGCATACCTATTTTCGTGTTGGGATTAGAGCGTATCTCCGAGATGCACAAGACTGATTTGGAGCTGGCACTGGAGCTCCTGTCCCTGGAGAATGCTGTAACTATTAAGCTTTTGCTATGTTTAAATCAGCAAAAGGAAAAAAAAAAAAGCCTGCTAACTTGAATAGGTGTTGGGCCAGGTCATCAGGGGAGACATGGGAGCGGACCGATATTGTGGTTCTTGTCCCAGGTCCTGCATCCAGTGCAGGCCTCTGTCATCTGCTGAAGGCTTGCCTTGTGTCACCTCCACTGCCTGCAGCGACCCATTGGTCCTCAGAAACCAGCAGGGAACCTGCAGCCATCTTCAGGATGTGTTGAGTTTTTGGTGTATCTGCAGCACATTTGTGGGATTGGACCTCTGTGTGGGATGGGCTGGAGGATGTTAGATTCTCACATCCTTCTGGTGCTGGCACGCTGGGCTCGTTTGCACTGCCAGCATTCAAAACAGGCAGCTCCTGGTGCCTGGAGGGCTAGCAGTCACTGCCAGGTGCTTTCTGGCACTTTAATCTCAGGAGAAGGATCTCAGGCCAATGACACTAATGTGCTTAGTGAGAACCTAAAGCCTTAGATATGCAGCTTAACCAAACTAACCCATTAGATTGGTTTGACTGTATTGTCAAACACAACCTTAGTGATCCATAAGTGTGTGTGCACGCACATACATATTTAACTATTTTCTTAATTTGTCTTTCAAGAAGACCATGTAAAATCACGTATGTGATGAGTGCTTGAAGTACAGGAAAAGCATGGTATGAGAATACGGAATCACGGAATTTTCAGAGTTGGAAGGGACCTCCAGAGATCATCTAGTCCAACTCCCCTGCTAAAGCAGGATTGCCTAGAGCACATTACTCAGGACTGCATCCAGGCGGGTCTTGAAAATCTCCAGGGAAGGGGACTCCACAACCTCCCTGGGCAGCCTGTGCCAGTGCTCTGTCACCCTCACCGTAAAGAAGTTTTTCCGTGTATTTGAATGGAACTTCCTGTGTTCTAACTTGTGCCCGTTACCCCTCGTCCTGTTACTGGGAACCATTGAAAAGAGCCTGGCTCCATCCTCCTTCAACCCACCCTTTAGATACTTGTACGCCATAATAAGGTCTCCCCTCAGCCTTCTCTTCTCCAGGCTAAAGAGTCCCAGCTCTTTCAGCCTTTCCTCAGAAGGGAGATGCTCCAAGCCCTTAATTATCTTAGTTGCCCTTCGCTGGACTCGCTCCAGCAGTTCCCTGTCCCTCTTGAACTGGGGAGCCCAAAACTGGACACAGTATTCCAGTTGTGGCCTCACCAGTGCAGAGTAGAGGGGGAGAATGACCTCCCTCGACCTACTGGCCACACTCTTCCCTATGCAGCCCAGGATTCCATTGGCCTTTTTGGCAACAAGGGCACATTGCTCAGCCATGGATAATTTACTGTCTGCCACGACCCCCAGATCCTTCTCCTCCGAGATACTTCCCAGCAGGTCCGCCCCTAACCTATACTGGTGCTTTGCATTCTTCCTCCCCAGGTGCAGGACCTTGCACTTGGTTTTGTTGAACCTCATTAGGTTCTTCTCTGCCCAGCTCTCCAGCCTGTCCATGTCACACTGGATGGCAGCACGGCCCTCTGGGGTGTCAGCCACCCCACCCAGTTTGGTATCATCAGCAAACTTGCTGAGGATACACTCTGTCCCCTCATCCAGGTCATTAATGCATATATTAAACAAATACAAACAAATACAAATACAAATGAATCTGACTTTGGTCGGCATTCAGACTTGCTGTGTATTAAACATAAAATATGTTTATAATATAAATATGTTTAAATACATCAAGCCAATTATAAGAGTGATGTCTCTCCTGCTCTTAACAACGATAAGCCTTGAATGCCACTGGCGGCTTAAAAGCTAGTTGCTTTGGGCTGGTGCACAGCAGGTGGGGTTCCTACAGCAGATTGTGGAATGAATTCATTATAATCCTTTTGTATATCAAGAAATTCCACTTTGCATGGGTTCAGATAGGAAAAATAACCCCAGTTCACATCCTTGTGAACACCTCCCCCTTGCCTTGATGTTCAGTCAGTTTGGAGATAATCAGGCAAGCCACTGTTGATGAGTCACTTTCTCCATCTCCTCTCCTGATTTATGTATTGAGGCCAAAGCTGCTCTTACATTTAGACTTCAGATTTGCTTCACCCCCGCAGCATTGCTCTTTAACGCATTATTATTTTATTTATATTCCAAGATTTGTACAGATGTGCTGGCACAAATGAGAATGTTAATGTTTCCCAAAATGCTCAGTTCAGGCTGATGTTTAAAAAAATTATGTCATCCTATAAATACTAACTGTAGTTTAAAATGTATAGTTATGCTGAAGGAGGTTATGTAGACTACCCGATTTCTGGCATTTTCTAACCTTTTGTAATGTTAATAATACTCTAGTAATGTAGTCTGAGCAGAGGGATGATGGGTGGGATTAAATGCAGAGGAGCATGTTTTGATAGGAAGCACAGATTAATGAACCTTAGAATAGAATTATTTTAACAAAGTGCTTGTAAAGCCAGTTTTAAAAGTGCTTTTGACTGTCTCTCTGAATCTGAGCCTGCTTTTTTCTTTGCTTTTGTATACTCAAACCCATAATTTTTTAGGAGTAAACTCTGTGGTTGTCTATTTAGCTGTGACAACTTTACTCATTCAAAGTGACAAGCAGATATCTTAAGATTGTGCTTGACAGTTTAGCCTAAGCAGGATTACCTAAATCCTGTGCACTTCTGCTCTTCCTGCATTGTTGTCCTGATAGTTAAACATTTCATCTGATCTCTGCTTCTTCCAGACTCAGACCTTCTGCCCCAAAGCAAGTGAGTGCTAGGGGAATTTATTTTTGATTTAGAGTGTAGGCTAATTAGCTTTGTGGGAAACCTTCTTTATCCTGTCTCATGAAATTAAAGCCATCCTGGACATGGTTGATTGTCCTTGGTGCGGTGCCAGCTCGCTGGTGTGGTTGGAGTGGACAATAGTGATGGCAAATCTATAGGGCCCAGTTAGTCTTGTGCGACTGGGGTGACTTAAAAAATGGTGCAGCAGAGTCTCCTCTCTTTTTCTGTTTTGTTTTGGCTTCTTTTTCTTGTCGTCCCTCTCTGTGGCCAGGCCTGTTGTCCTAGAGCAGCTAAGTTGTGTTGCAGAGTTGCACCTGCCTAAGGGACCTTGTCCTTTCCCAGGGCAGTGAAACATGACTACTGAAATGTTCTGCTCTATGGAGCACCCGTATGCTTTCAGCACAGTCTTCTTTCCATCCTTCTTAAATCCTGTTTTACCTTTGTTCCTGGAGCAAGGCAGTCTTGCACCACATCTTCTAGCCAAAGACAATACTTCTGGAGTTTCAGTAACTGCTTACTCCTGTGTTTGCTGGCTTCATGTTCCCCCTTTTGTGCTGGTGCTTTTCGCTAAATCTAGTTTTATTTCAAACTCCACTGTGCTGAAACCAGCCCAATGAATTGAGTTGATGCATCCATTTTGAAAAACAAGGATTGTGCAGAACACCTCTGTTTGAAGTGTGATACTGAAGCACGTGGAACGTCAGTGGGATGCTTTTGTCATATTAATACAATGCAAGAAGTTCTGGAGAAACCTGTTGAGGGTAAAAGCCATCAGAAACACAGCAGGTGCATTTTCGTATTTCACCGTTCATGCATTGGCAGCAAAACTTGCATATGCCTCACTGTTATTGACTTGAATGAAATCAGTTTGAGAAGGCATTGTCCTGCAGTGGACAATTTTTAATAGAATTGAAATGCCTTTCACTTGCTCTGTTGGGTTCTTTTACCTTACATTATTAGTAATTCAAGTAAAGAATATGTGGAAACTTAAAGATTGGAACATTTTCATGGTGTAAACATAGTTGTTCCTGATGGTATGTCTGAATTCAACTTCTGTTCATGACATACACGACTTTGATAAAACTTACATTAAAAAAAATTTCACAAGACTTCTTCAGGAGATACCATTTTGGTTTTTTATTCTGTCTTGAATTAGGCGGTCCATATCAGCACTAAGGAAATTATGTGCAATTAGAAATGTGTGCAAAGATAAAACTGAAGTCATATTCCATTGAGCTCTGATCACATTGGAAATGGAAACATTTGATTATTAAGTTAATGTTTAATATAATCATGTATATGAACTTGCAACTTTCGGTATTTCAACTTTTGATCTAGCTCCACTGGTTTATCATGTCTGCATGGGCCTGTTTTCATATGACCTCAAATATGTAACACCACTTTTAGATATTTCAGTTTGGAAGTTGCTACATACATAATGGAATATGCGTATCAACTCTGAGTGTTTCTGAGACTCTGTTGGGTTTGTATGTTTGTCATTTCTACTTAGAGGTGTCTTTAGCCCTTTTTCCAAAATCCCTTGAAGCTGGTGACAAAAATCATATGGTCTTTTTGGTTTCTTCGTAATGTGAGATGATAGATACTAAAAAAGTTAGTATTTCTTTTTTCATAAGTTTCTTGAGTAGTGACAGCAACAAATCAATTTTCTTTTAGTAAAGAACAAAAATTCATGGAGGAAACAAATTTCAGCTGGTAAGACAAGTTTTTATAAAAAGAACTTTCAAAATAATATATTTGCCATTTAATAAAGCTGAAATACAGAATGAAATACAACAGAGTCCTTTGGAAATGTCTCTCTCATAAAACCAACATTTTGAAGAGAGGAAAAAACACAGGAGAAACCTAACCCAATAACCACCGCTCCTTCATTTTTTTTAAATTTTATTTTTAAAAGATTGTGTCATTGTTAGTTTCTGAGGAGAGCAGAGGTGTTCTGAAAAATGACTGCTGCAATATTTATGTTGGGGCAAAGTTACTGCTTGGCTAAGTTTCAGCAGTATAGAAAGCAGGGAGAACAGGTTGGTGGGAAAGATTGGTTTCTTTGTGGGCTGTTTTGTTGTTATTTTTCCCAGGTCTGTGCAGTCAATCATCTTTAGTTAATAAATCCTTTTGGCAGTTTTGGCACTCCATTTTGTTATGTGAGTTTAGCAGAATTCTGCAGCTTTTATTTTATATTTCAGTGTGAATTGTATTTTCTCTTGAAGTGAGTCATGATTTACTGAGAGAATAAGCACTGGGCAGTCTGTGTAAGTACTGCAAAGTCAGTTTTGTCTGCTGCCACTTGTGAGCTGCATCAGGGTCTACTCTTTACTAGAAACTACCCCTCCATCAGGGCAGTGAGCACTCGGTGACAAAAAAGCTCTCTGCCTAACCTTTGTGTGAGTCTTTGTAGGGGTGGTGATGGGCTGTCTGGATATTGCACCGCGATAACTTATTTTTGCATCCTTCTAGGACTTTAGCTTATTGCCAATGGGTGGAAAATCTTCACGAGACGCAAAAGATGGTTTCACTTTTTGGCCCCTTCAGTGACTTGCTAAAGTGGATCCTCTGCCATCTGACCAAAGGGATCGTGAAGCGGGAAATGTATGGCCACGGCATCGGCCGCTTCTCAGAGGAGGAGATGTACACACTGATGGAGAAGGACATGCGAACTCTAGCAGGCCTCCTCGGTAATGTACAGCGAGTTATGCGCGTTCTGTTTGATCACAGCCTGCTGTCCACAGGATGAAACTATCTGCAAGTGCTTCCTGGCAGCTTGACGCGTAAACAAATAATCTTGTTTTGTCAGTGGGTAGAGCTTGCACTGCTGCTGTCGTTCAGTCCCACCCTCGCTTTGGCAGGGCCAGTGTTTCTTTCCCTGCTGTTTGTTACCAAATTGTGTCTCTAGAGGGCTAAGCGGCTTTCTTCTCTGTGCACCAGGTATGTGTATCTAGAGGAGCAGAACATGGCCTGCGATTTTGGAAGAGTATTTTGCTATATGAATTTAGGAAAAGGTAGTGTTTAGTTCTGCAAAGCAAACCTCTTATTTATATTTTGGGGGGGTCTTATTTTTTCTTCATGGGACTCATGGCTGTTTGATAGATCGTTACGAGGCTGCCGTTTGAAAACTCTTTGCAGATGTTATTTTGATGAGCTGGACTTTGTTGTATTTGGTTGGTGTTAGCAGCTTTATTCAAAGCTGCTAGTAGGAGATGGGTCTGTGTTGTCAAAATAGGTGGTTTTAGACTTCTTGGTTGTCATGGGTGGATCCCATAGTGTTAGTCTTAAGGTTGACCTCACTTAGCTAGAACCACATGAGCCTGTTTTCTGTTGCGTAGCTTAGGCTGAAATCTGCACTGAAGCTATCTACACTGTGCTTCTTGCCTTGCAGTCTGCTGTGAGCTGACCATATTGTGCTCCTGTGTAAAATTTGTGTTTTGAGGAATTGGTTTGGGGCAGATTGTCACTTCCCTTGAGCTTGTGTCTCTCTTGTGCAAGGAACCAAGAGAGATGGTACCTGTATGGCTGCTTTGTTCCCTGTTATGATTGCTTTAAAGAGGTGGCTGAGTGGAGGGCAGGAGGGATGCCTCCCTGCCCTGTGCTCCAGAAGGAGGACATATGGCACGTGCTCTAAATAGGTAAGTATGGAGTGGATAGAGGGAGCAAGGTGAGGAGAGCCCAGCAGAAGACAGAAATTGAGTGCTTGTTCAGAAAGGGAAGGGAGATGCTCCTGGACTTCCAAGGTGTTTTGGAAAGGAAGATATTTGCAGAGTACCAAGGTGGGGCTGTGTAGAGTTTTCTGTGACTTTTTTTTTTTCTGAAATAAACCTGCCAAATCGCTGGATTGAGAGCAAGTTGGGAAAAGTCCACTGTGCCCGTGCATCACGTGTCTAAGGGGGGGATTTGTTGACAGCTCCTCTTCTGTCAGTGCTTTCTCATGCTGCATTTTGTTTGTTAACAAAATAAGTTGCCTATTCCAGTGCCTCTTCAAAGAAAACCTAGTTTTGGAGCTTAAGAGGTCCCTTTTCTTTCTGTAGGAGGAAGGGAGGGAACAGCTCATTTTAGAAGAGGAGGCCTGGGCACATGTGCTGCAGAGCTGTGACCAGCTCAAGGTGCCCTCAGCTGAGGGACTACTGTTCCCATAGTTTTGAGGTTGGCACCACATGGCTCCATGTACGTTGCGAGAGGAATGGGGTTAGGATGGGAGATGGAGCAAGTTCAACCTATGACTTGGGAGCTCGGCAGAGCCCCCTTGTTCCGGCTGGGCAATGCTGGTGAGCTGAACGGAGCAGCAGTAGATGTATCTGTGCTAAAGTCATCCCTATCTGCCAAGAGTAGACGTAACCTTCAAACCAAAATGTGTTCCCGAATACCTGTAAAAGTTTCTTGGTTTGCTTATTTGAAGTCTGCATCCTTCTGTCTCTGGAGTCTATGCTGACACTCAGATTTGCAAAGTTTTTTTCATCCTCCCCTCTGAAATGGATGTCAGATTAGTCAGTGTGCAGATATGAATCATTATATTCGTCCTTTTAATTGTTGGTGCATTTATCTACTTTTCTGTAATTGCCTTGATTTTTCATTAACACCAACGTGCTCAGGTTTTCTCCAGCCAGGTGTTTATGGTTAGGTCTAGTGACTGTGGCCTCCAGGTAGTATCCTGGCATGGGGACAGAAAGTGGGATGAGGACTTCCAGCCCGACTGGAGACTCTGCTGTTTCACAGGGGGAAGGAGAAGGTGGTCAGTCAGCCTGTTGCCTGCACAGCAGTCTTTGTGAGATTCCACTCCATGTATATGTGCCCGTGTGTTTTCTCAGAAGAGGAGGCAGTTGGCATTGTGGCTGTTAATTAGGGGCAAATCTTAAGAGCTTAAAAAGGATGCCTATCATGCAGAATAGCTGCACATACCAAGCTGTAGCTGTCAGTCGTCAGGCATATCAGATTAATTTAATGCTCCCAATTTTTTAACAGACCCATTCACATGGGAACAAGAATAACTTTTAAATTCCAAGAGCTGCTTCCAGAGAATGATAACTTGGCAGCTGTCAGGTCTTGTGACACTCATTTTGATGTTCCCAGTCACATCTTGGGTGCTGTTTTTCTTTCTTTTTAATTTCTGAAAATCAGTTTTCCTTCTTCTGTGTACCTGTTTCCCTAACAGATTCCCCCAGATCTCTTAGAAACATGGAAATTGGACCATGGAGTCCTGTGATGGATCAGCTTGCCCTGTTGGTATCATTTTGCTCTCTGTCCTGCAGTCTTTAAACTGCAAATGTCATTTCCTTGTGTTGTAGTAGTTTCGTACTGCCTGGTAGTAGTGTAAGGAAGTGGGGGGAACTGGGCATATCAACTAGCAGTATATAAAAATATACATTTTGCTAATTATTTAAAAGATGCAAGTGAGTGAGCAGTGCCTATACATCTGTTGGTGCTCTCTCAGCTCGTTGCCTGCCTCAGGCTTTTAGGTAAATAGGGATTTTGAGCAGGGAGTTGCAGGGCAGCAGCTGCCTGAACGGGCTTTTGAAAAGCATTGGAAACTTTGTGGAGGGCAGGGGTGCTTGGAGGTGGGAATAACCTGGACGCCAGCCTCTAATGCTAGTTGAAATGTCCTGCAGCAGCCTGCCTGGGCTGTACATGCTGCTCTGGAAGGGTGTAGGTTTCCTGTCGGCACTGTGTATCATAGATCTGTCTCTTGCTGGGGTTTCTTGATCCAATGCTGAAGTAGCTGCTTTTTAATCCTCTGGTGCTTGCATTCATAAATAGCAGAGCTGTGTGCTCTCAAATCCCCAGGCAGTACAAATATGATCCAAGTCCAGTGTGACCAGGTGATTGCATTTCTGTTGGATTAGCCGGGGGATGCAGCGAGGTGTTTGAGATTATTAGCACTATGGCAGTCTTGATGTGACAAATGCTGTGTAATCTGGCATAAAACTAGACACTGAGAGATCATACCTGGTCTGTCAGAAAGTCTTCTGGAAAAATGTTGCACTGGAAGTTTTGGGAACAGATTGGACCTGGTAGAAGGAAACGTGCATGAAGGCTCTGTGCGGGCTGACCTAAAACCAGATTTACAGTTTTATGGAACTGCAGCTCTGTCTTCCTCTTCTCCTTTGTTTCCACACAGCTGAAGGTGCAGGTGTTGTACCTGGGGAGCCACTCTGTTTGCAAACGAGTGGGATGGTTCATCCCTCACTCACTGCCTGCCTTATTTGTAGCAAGATGGCAACAGCAGTATTACTTCCCAGCATGACATTGTTATGGATCGAGTCTCAGACCCGGTTGTATGGTGCTAAATTCCTAGTGTTGGCATATAACTGTGGTTCGGGGACCAATTATTGAGCTGTGCTTGAGATCGATGAATGCTAGGCATCACATAAATACTGAAAAGACGCAACATTTACCCAGTACATAGTTCTCAAACACCAGATTGATGCAACCATGAAAGAGCTGGGGAGAGTTAACTCCATGTTAAAATTACATCTGACAGGCTAGAGGAGGTTGTTGTTACTGGTTATTCCTAAGCACTGCTTTGCTACACTGTACTGCAGGGGGATGACAGCACTCATTGTACCGTACTCTGGAATTTGATGCATTTTACTGCTGGACAGTTTTTCTAAAGTCACTCAATAACCCTAACATTTAATAACCCGCTGAATTACAGGCAGCTTATATTGGGCAGGGAAAGAATGTCCTGGGGAGATGGGGTAACTGGATTTGGAGAATTCAATTACATACCATGTTTTCACAGCATTTATAGCACTTTGAGCCAAGGCAGGGACAGTGCAACCATGTAACCTGACCTCTGTAATACCCCGTGTTTCACCTGTGTGCCCTGTATGCGGTCTTTGCTCTTAGTCTTGTACTTGTGATGAGGAAACAAGTTTATACTGGATGTTTCTTTGCAAATGGTGGCTTTGAAACGTGAGTTTCTTCCCTATCGTAGGTGTTTATCAATTTGTGCTGTGGTGGACACTTAGGACCATCATGGCATTGGGGTGCCCAGAAAGGTAAACAGAATAGTGGTGTGGAGCGGACGTGTGTCTCCTCTGGCCCAGGCCAGTCCCAAGCAGCTGCTGTTTCACTTGCGTACCTCTGTGCCTGATGTGCCTCTGTTTGGTCCCTGCTAGGTAGAAACCAGTGTTTTTTGGGTGGGGACACCACACTGGTGGTGTGTGAGAGGAGCTGTTCACTCCTGCCCGTGGATGTGTCCTCCTCCTGGAGATGCAGGTCATTCCTGAGCAGTTGCTGCCAGTCTGACTGCTGTGTTGGTTTCAGCCTGAACAAATGATGGGAGAGGAAAGCTTTGGGTATGACTTTCTTTTTTCACATGTGGGTAACCTGAAACTGGATCTGCACGCATGAGAGATAAAGGGTGACTGGCTTCTTTCAGCAAGTGCCTTCGTGCTTTTGAACCACGGTTGAACGATTTTGGGTTTGCACCAAAGGAGAAAATTGTGCTTTCAGACACCCGCTGGCTGCAGAGATTTTAAATGCAGCAGCACTAGTGCATTGTGTATGCACTGCTAGCTGTGACAAGCAGAGGAGGTTACTTGGCTAGTGGTGGCTCTGTAATTGGCCTAGATACAGAGGTGATGAGCACAAGGGAAGCTGCAGTACTGCATTTCACCTGCTGAACCCTAGCAACGGCTTTTGAACCGTATTCATCATTGAATTCCTGTCTTTGAACCAGTAAACACTTTCAGCTAAGAGATTTCAGTAAAAAAAATTGCTAAAGATGTAACCAGGAATTTTTTTTTCTTTTTTTTTTTTGTTTGTTTGTAATTGGGAGAAGTGACATCCAGTTGAGAAATATTTGCTGTTGTATTTACAGGTGACAAGAAATACATTATGGGACCAAATGTTTCCACTGTTGATGCCACTGTCTTCGGGCATCTGGCACAGGCAATGTGGACATTACCAGGGACTCGACCAGAGAGACTGATCAAAGGTAAGAAAGCTTAAGTGATCTCTGAAAAACTCCTGATGACATTTGCCATGTTTAAACTTGAAGCACCTTGTAAGGACATTTGAAGACTGCAGCAGCACTTCAACTGCGTCACAGGCTGTTTTTGCCTTTGATGTAGCATTTGTATCCTGTAATGTTGCTTTCCCTTAAAATTCTTGTTTGTTTTCTCTTTAATGTTCTACACAGTAATTGTTTCTATTCCTGTACTTGATCTTTTCTGTGTTTAACATAGCAAAGGCTGAATGCCTCTAAAGAGTGAATGCTGGGTAAAGTATGAGAAGACAGATGCACGGCCATGAGCCAGATTCTGCTGAACTGAGTAATTTCATTGACGGTAGAACTGCAAGTGCTATTGTCCCACTGAAATTACAGCCTTTGCTATTATTGAAGATGCTGGGCAAGGAAAGAGTCCAGCCTGATTTTGGAGTCACTGTGTTTTGGTGTGAATTGGAAACAAAGATACCTCGCCCTCCACGCCTTTTTTTTTTTTTTTTTTTTTTTTTTTTAATGTGGGTTGGTACAGGCATGTGAAAGTATCTTTGCATCCCTTTTCAGAACAAAACAAGGCAGTATGAAAAGTGGGAAGAGCTAAGGAGGAAAACAATATGAAATAGGTGTAAAAGGAATGAATCTGACCTGTAGATTTGCTACTAAAGCAACAATTAGGAGGTATAGAGTTGCTCGTTATTAAAACTTTGAGGAGAAAAATACTTGAGATGAGGACATAAGTATAGGCTATCCAGTTCCTCTTGATGTTGGGGGAATCATGGATAAAATTCTGAAGGGTCCATGGCTTTCAAGAAGGAATAGTATGTTGTTTGAACTAGTTTGTCTCTAATGAAAATAAATAGATGGTAATAGCTGCAAGTACCTACACACTATGGATGATTCTCTGTACTTATCCACCTACTCATGCTATTTTGAGTGCAGGTTTCATGTACACATTCCCTTTAATATGCTATTATTTCTTCGTTCTTTGAAGTTTGTTTGTAATGTCTTCTTTAAGCACACTTTAAGCATACATGTATCTATAAACATAATGTGTAAGGGACTAAGGCTGGGAACATTAAGGGCGAGCCAGTTACTGTACCAAAACTTCAGAATGTGAATTTAATCTTGCAGACAACGCTGCCATCTGGTGGTGGAAAACCCAAATTCACCGTATTTTAGTAAACGAGTGTATTGTATGTCTAGGATGAAATTCTGTCTTTAGAAACCAGATTTCTGCAAAATGAGCTAGAATTTTACTATGAAAAACTTACAGTATTAATATATTGTTTTGATCTGTTTCTATCGAGGTTGAATTTGGGGTAGTTATTTTGCTGCATGCATTTATGTTCATTCCAGTGTAACCCTTCTTGTTGTGCGTAGGTTAATAATACGTGTTTTAAGTTACATGAAAGTTAGAAGCGGAGCCGCTAAGAGGATTGATGAGATCTTGGAATTTTGAAACTTCTTTGGAGAGAACCTGCACAATTTGTTTCCAAGCAGTGCTAATGTGTGTCTGCGTCAGCAGGTGAGTTACGGCATTATTGACTGGATGTATTTACTGGGGTCTCTTGTGCTGTGTTGCAGGTGAACTGATTAACCTTGCTATGTATTGTGAAAGAATAAGGAGGAAATTTTGGCCAGAATGGCACCATGATGATGATAACACTCTGTACGAATCTGAGGAAAGCAGTGAAGCAAGCAAGACTTACTCCCCTTTGCAGGACTTCAGTTTTTATTCAAGGACAGAAACATTTGATGAGGAAGGGAACAGTATTTCGCAAACCCCTGACACAGATTACACTGGACACTCCCTCTTTGATTCAGATGTGGACATGGATGACTACAGAGATCATGAACAATGCAAGTGACGCGTACAAGCGTCTCCCATTTTGCAGACAAGCTGTTTCTTGGGATCAGTCTGATTTATTTTCTCCTCCAGGTTAAGAAGAGGTTTATACCACTTTGGAAGCGACCATTGTGCTTGACTCAGATGTCACATGCTACCCGGACTATTTCAACCTTAATTCATTTTGTGTAACTGTTCAGGTGGAACCAAGGTAAACAGTTATTTAAAACACGCATGGGCAAGCTGGAGTTCCAGAGGGCAACAGGACCTTTCAATCTACATTTTTGTTCGCATTCAAAACCAGGTCCCACAACCAGGTGGGACAGACGTTCAGGAAGTGGAGCATTTGTCAGAGCTGCTTTGTGTTGATATCTTATCTTTACAGGGATGGGTTGAGGACGAAAATGGAAGAGGCATGACTGGCACACCTTTCTCCCGTGGAAGAAAATGATTGATGCTGTATTGATTTGGCACAGTTTTGGGGGGATTTTATATGATAGCTACCTACACTCTAGATACCTATGCTACTACAGTGTCTGCAGGAAGGAACTACTCCCAGTTCTTTCGGAGACAGTTAAGGAAGGCAGGAGGAAAACATATTCCTACAGAAAGGAGCTTTTTAGTGTTTCTTGCTCTTTGCGGAAGATGGAAATTGCTATTCTAGAATATTTTTATTCAGAAGGGAAATGTCAGTTTTAATGTATAACCTGCCAAACACTCATCTGGAATGTGTGTTGGCCAAATTTCTTCTGTGTTTTCGAATTAATGTTATGTTTTTACTTCCTTCCACTGGCTGTTGTCTGCTATTGCTAGGCAAGGCTAAAGAATTGGGATTTGTTACTAAGTGCAGTGTGTCTCAGCAGTGGGTGCTTTGTGTCCTTTACCAACAGACACGTCAAACCCATGAAGCTTGCAAAGCGATTTGGAGTGTTTGTGGGTGTGGGATGCTGTGTAAATGCAAGATGTTGGCCCAGGCAATCTAATGCTTTAGAGCTGCCTAGGAGGGTGCTTCAGTGGGTGCTGGGCACTGTGCTGGCTTACAGTGCCCAGTCCCTAAAGCCAGTGCATGGGGAGGCAGTTGAGATGGGAGAGCTGCATCAGCACTGCCGTCTGTGGGGATTTCCAAGTGCTGAAAGCATGACCAGAATTGATTGTAAGATGCCTTTGCTAGCACATCCATGAATCTGGAACTCCAAATCCGGAATGATTGCACAGGTGCTGACATGCTTTGTGTTCGTGCCTCTCTAAATGTAGGTTAGAGGTGAGCATGAATCCATTGGATTTACTCACCAGTTTGAAGGTAAGCATGTACATCAGTGTTGCTGGTTTTAGGTAGAGATAAAGCATATAGGACATATAGACAGCTGTGGTATTTGTAAACATGCATATAAAATTGGGTATTTGCTTGCAGACTTTGGTAGTGTCCCATTTAAAAATATTTTTAATTATGACTTTCTCAGTGAGTTACAGATGAATTGGGATCCCTCAGCAAAATTTTTATAATGTGTTGGTTGTGCCATACATTCTGGGAGCAGACAGGGCAGACAACTGCTTTAGGATGTTAATTGTTGGTAGTTCTAGTAGTCTGGAGCTTGAAATAACTCCAGCTTTCAAAGAATACCTCTCTTTCTTGGATCGTGGAGTGTCTTCTGCAGAGGACAGTGCTTGCTCTGGGGAAACACCGAGCTAGCTGTAGCTCTGAAAGCAGGGGGACACATGTCTGCAGTGAGTTCCCAGGTCTCTTCATGCATGGGAGCCACCACAGTGAGAGCTGACAATTTTGGTGTTGTCCGAGATGGGTGTGAATTTGCACCTGTTTCCTCAGTTCCCCCGGTGTGTCCTTGGAGCCATGTTCCGGTCAACGATCTCTGTTGTTGTGGGCAAGTATCAATTGCAAAGTGAACCAAAATCGAGAAGGAGGAAGATATCATCCACTTACTTGGGACACTTCTCAGGAAACTAAGCACAGGAGTAGAGCACAAGAAGATCGGTCTTGGGCTTGAAAGCACAGAGGTGATGGCCTGAAATGCCTTTGAAACTTCAGAGCCAAGTCAGGGCAGATGCTACCTGCAAAGATGTAGGTATCTGTATTTGGATAAAAGGCATCCATGTCAAAAAGCTCCTCTTTAAAAACGTTTGTGTGTTGGAAGTTCTGATGGAGATGCTCTCATTCGTTTGCCCATGCCTGTTTGAAGGCTGTGCTTTCTCCATCTTTTCAATGTTGGGAGGGTGTGCTTGCAGGTATGGAGGCTCCTGCTGGCAGCAGATGAGTCCCAGCTACGAGTCACAGTTATTAAAAGACCAGCCTGAGTTCAGCAGACACTGTCACTTTTATAATTTTGGTGGGCTGACAGATAAGTCCGTGGCAGCGGCTCTTGTGACATCCCAAAACATGGGTTAACCAGAAGTCAATGATGTCATTTTATCTTCACATGTGTGTGCAGCCAGATTTGGATTTTGCATGGCTGGGCACAGAGATGGGAGACACCAGTGCAGCTCACAGCTGGTGTCGTGCCACAACCCTGTTCTCCCCCGGCACCCAGTGCTGCTGGCATGGCAGGTAGAGCTGGTGCTGCCACAGCACAGCGTGGACGCCTGTGCTGAAGATGCAGGTGCCTGTTGGGGCCACGGTTATATTTGCACCCAGTGTTTTTTGGTTTTGTTTTGAATAATCAGCATGCCTCAGCCAGAGACTGAACCTCACCCTGACCAGCCATGTAACGGGCTTCACCCCTGGGGAGGGTGAAGAGGAAAGGATTGGAAAGGGTTGCAGAAGGGGAGGCGGCTTTTTGCTGTCGGCTGAGGTTTTCCAGAGTGTTAGTCAGTGAGGTGAATGTATTTTGCAGCTTGTTGCATGCCTGCCTTTTCTGAGGGACTACTCAGGTTACTTTAGAGAAGTTAGTTGGGAGAAGTCAGCTTTCTCCTTATGACAGCTTCTCTTGAGAAAGTCTGCATTTCTGTGTTTGGCTGTGTTTCAAACTAGAGGTGAAATTAGGAAAGAGTATCTCTTTAGGAATTTATAGGTGTAGTATTTTGTCCAGGTTTGATAGGCAATCCTTGGGTTTATTTTCCCCTTCCGGAGGCAAATACTGACTGTTAGACCTGTTTAAAAGGATTTATCCAAACTTTTTTCTTTTGGAAGCTGGTCTTAGTAAAGAGTTCTGAGGGAAAAAAAAAAAGTTTTTTTAAAAAAGCTTTTTTTTAACATCTGTGAAAAAGTGTTAATTCATTTTGGTTTGCATGGGGAAAGAGAAGATGAGTTTTTCAAAAAAAAAAAAAAAACCAGAACGGATTTTTTGACTTTCCAAAATTCTGCTGGAAGAGCAATATTTTCTTAGTCCTGCAGTGTTTTGGTTGGTTGGCTTCCTCCCTGCTTTGATCGTCTCTATTTTTTATCTTTGTGCTGAGGGGCCATACAGAACTAAAAATAGCTGAAATAGTTGGAGAGCATCTTTATTTCCTCTTGTTTGGTTGTTTTGTGGTTTTGTTTTGTTTTGTGTGGGTTTGTTTTTTTTTTCCTCCCTCACTGGTCAAAATTGCAAGCAAGTCTGTCGTAGGGATGCCAGAAATCCTGGCTGTGCTGCTGCTGAGGGTCAGGGACATTAGGTGTCTCTGCAGCAGTGAAACCTGGAACAGCCAACAGGGTGCTTGATGGGTGAGCTGGGATGGCAGCTTCAAGCTGGAGCTGGAGGGTGATGGATGCCACGATGTCATGTATGAGGTGACATGAGCCACGTAAGGTTTTTTGCGTGCTGGGAGTCCTGCTGCTGCAGCCAGGCACTCATTGTGGGGTGATGTTGGGAAGGTTTCTGGGACCCTTGTCACAAGAGTCAGATATCCGTGAGGTCTTTGGGAGCATCACAGCTGCCAGCGCCAAACCTGCTCATGGTCCCAGCTGAAGCCCTGGGCTGGTTTCTGCTAGATGGCAGTATGTGGTCCTGGCAGGAGGAAAGCTAGCTTGGGGCTCCTCCACACTGTCTGTCCCCTCCCAAAATATGGCAGGGGGCTCTTGGATGGTCAGGGAAGGAGGCAGCGGGTGGGAGGGGAGAGGGTGGGATGCAGGGAGGGTGCCAGGTGGCAGGTTGCCACAGGAGGACTCGGGCTGAACCTGTGGCCAAACTAATGCCACTGTTCCAGTGGCCGGGTGGGAGCCCCGCCCCGCTCATGAGCTGGAGCATGACCCCTCATCCCAGTGAGGAGACAGTGTGGTTCCTCCCAGTTACTTTACCTTAAATACTGCCAAAGGTTGAATACTGCCTTTGTTTCTGTAGTGCTGCTTTAAGAGAATGTATGATCGGTCTGGTCCTCGTTTGGCAAAAGGGAGCTTAAAGCAAGCCCTGCATTTCCATTAGAGTTAGATTTGAAGCAGTCTGTTGGTTTTTTTCATGCGAATTGCTGTGTTTGACTGTGTAACACACTGTCATGTCAGAAGGGATTTGTTTACCCCTGTTGGACTCATTGGCTCTGTCAGCAGAGCTCACTGTTACCGAGTGGGAGAAACAGACGCCCGGATGTATAGGTCCTACAGAAATCCTACAAATGTGGTGCTTGATTTAAAAACCAAGCCAAACCCGATGTTTCAGATCTGGAGGACTGTTCCCATCTAATTATAACACTGCAAGTCACACGTTTTGATCTTTAAAACCTTGGCAATGTCCCTCCAGATCTATATTCTCTTTGAAAAAATATTGCCTGAAATATTTCTGCAGCAACAGTTCAGGCACAAATTTCCTTTTGTCAGTGATGTCTGCTCAAGTAATCGTGACAGTTTCATACTGTTTTCATTGAAAGGGCTGTATCTGTCAGATACTAAGCCTTACAAAATATTGCCTGCTGGAAATGTGTGTTATGTGCAGATTTATGCAGGGCAGCTCACCAAGTGAAATTTCTGTGGCAGGGGATGAATTCAAGTGGATCTTGTCCTTAGATGTTTGAATAAGAATTCAAATCTGTTTTCTGACAAGTAGCTGTTTAGCCTACCCCTCCCCCATTCCCAAATACTGCAAAATTATGAATTAGGCATGTGATCGAAATAAAGCAAATTACGCTCTCTAAATGTAGAATTATGATGGACAGCCCAGTATCTGGCATATGGAAATGGAGATATGTATATATATACATAGCATAGGTGTGAGTTGTGCCGTACATGTCTGTGGCTGTCATCTGGCAGGACCACCCAAGTAATAGTGTCTAATCCCATGGACCAAGAGGACTAGAGGTACCTTTGAATGACTGTCGTGGTTTGCAGCAGTTGATTAGTGCTACAGGTATTCGTGTATGCTGTGCTATGCTTCGGGTATTCATTAGTGCTAGGTCGACAGCACAGGGACTCCTTTCGGTAGCTGTGGCTCCAGTGAGGCTGCCAGCGTGCTGTCATCCCGTGCCCACCCTGCAGAGCTGCCTGTGTCCTGGTGATGAAGGGCAAGGACAAGGATCCGCTTGGATTTGACTCCATTATAGAGCGTTTCAGCAAGCACAGCTTCAAGTTTACTGGTGAACGTGGGCCGTTGTGTCCAGCTGGCGCCCTGTCAAGGGAAGATGTTCCCCTGTACCCCATGGGTTGCTGGCGGGAGGGGGGATTTAATTTTCAGGCCAGTGACCCTGTTCTTGACAGCTTTGCTTTAGTGGAGAGAAGTGTTGCAACATGAATCAACTCTGGCTCAGTGGTTTTGGGCAATCCTCTCTTTGGCCATTGAGAGGGCTTCTCTTGCATTCCTTCCCTGTGGAAGTACCCTAATGTGAAGTACTTCTCAGCCAAGGTTTCTGCAGCTGCCTGAGGAGTTTGGAAAAGAAATAGGATGTCTGTGTCCCAACACAGGGATCTCAATTGATGGAAATGATCAGTGTGCCGCTGTGGTGCTAAACTGTTAGTACCACGTCCTGGTTGCCCCACTTGCAGATTCTTTTTAAGGCCAGAGGAGATTGTTATGGGCACTTAGTATGACTCGTGCATAAAAAAGATTGTACGGTTTCATCTAATAATTTCCACATTCGGCTCAACAAACTAAAGCTGAAACGGAGCATATGCTTCCAAAAGGCGTTCAACTTTTGCAGAACGAATAAAATTCTGTCCCTTTTGAAGTCACTGCCAAAAGTGCCATTTGCTTCAGCGGGGCCAGAGTTTCCGACCGAGCTTCCAAGTGACCCAGACAGTTTCTCTTATTCCTCTGTCTAATTGTCCTTACAAAAAAAATTGCTTTATTTGGGGCAGTAAGGCAAACAAGATGTGAGCCTTGTTTTTTTAAGGTCTCTAAACAAAAAAAAAAAAAAAGAAGGTGCATTTTTAAGCTTCACTGGTTGTGATGATATTCTCACTGGGCACTATGTTTGTGTGTGTTCTTCCCTCACTACTTAGTTTGTTCTTATGACTCATCTTTTCTTGAATGTACAGGTTTTTATTTTTCAGGATACTTGAAGAATGCGAGTCCCAAAGTTTTAACTGTTGGGGTGTGCAATCCAGCAAGAATGCAGTATGTGTGGATGGGTATGGGGGGAGGGATATATGCAGCTAGCTGCAGTGTACAGGGTTTAATTAAAATGAAGCAACACATTGCTAAATGAGGGTTTTAATGCTGTAGCTGCATTATGTTGTTTGTCTGTGAACTTACATGAGATGCATTATTTTAGCACTGTTATTACTACTAGTTTATAAAGCCATATTTAAAATTGTACACTTAATTGTAACATAACTTTAAATTGTGCACTGTGTTGATCCATGTATATATATGAAAATCTGTATATTTTGTCTTTATGCTGTATGTCATTGTTGTGTAAATTATAACTAATGGATCTAAAATACCACTCTGGTTCATGTCCTTATTCTGAACGTCTCTGCTTTCTGTAGGTCTGTGAACTAACGGTGTTCTCTTAAGTGTGAGAGTGTGAGTGCATGAAGCTGTAATGGCCACTGCGTTAAACCCTCATCTCCCCAGGCAAATACTTTAGCCACCAGCAGGATTTGCATGGGATCACTCTGTCACTGGTTGTTTCTCCTGACGCTGCAGGAAGGATTTCAGGGGCCAGCACAGGAGGAAGGACTCCACTTAAACTTGGGCATGAGGAAGGATTCCTGCTTCCCTCTCTATTTTGTGGCTACTGCTACCAGCATGAAAACAAATAATCCTGAGAAGGGAACTCTGTCAAAGGAGTGCACTTCACCTACCCGAACATTTTTTTCTGTCTTTGTGAAATAATCACAAACTCCCTCAGTCCCCAAAACTTTAAATTATGGCATGTGAGAAATATTCTGGACGTGACACGGTAGTTTGGGGCCAGCCCTTGCTGGCAGGAATTTTGTCGATCAGTAACTGGTGGTAAACCTCATCTTTACTTCACCGAGTACTTCCAAAAAGGTGAGGGTGCCCATGTTTTCCGTGTGAGGAGATGGAGGCAGGTGGTCTGGAAGTGCCCCAGGGGCATTGGACTAGATAACCTCTAAAGGTCCCTCAAACCCAAAGCATTCTATGATTCTAATATTCCTCCTTTTCCAGTGAAATTGTTGATAGCAGCTGATTAGAACTCTCTGTGCCAGCTCTGTCCCCACTCAGATGCCTGTTGGGAGGCTGGGGTTCAGTTGCCCAAGGTAGGTGCCCAGTATCTCCTGAGATGCCCTGGGAGAGACCTGAGGCACCTGTGCAGAGCTGGCTGGCAGGACCCAGGGGAGACCCGAGACCAGGAGCGGCAGCTGGAGGCCTGGCAGGCTATCTTACCACGTCTAAAATGGTTAAACATCTGTGTCCAGGCAACTGAACCCCACCCTGCGTAACCACCTGACAGGGAAAATGAAAGAAAGTGATGGTGGTGGTGTTGCAACTAATACTATTCAATGTTTATGTTGTGGTAGGGCCCAAATAATCTGACCAACATGAGTTCTTTGTGCGCAATGTTCTTCAGAGGCTCAGACTGCCTGCTATGAGGTTTACAATCCCAGAAAATGACGCAACAAGAGCGTGAAGAGAAAGACAGTCTATTGTTTCAACATTTGGCTCTGGATTTGGCCATGTACATTTGATTTTATGTTGAGACCTCGCTAGGCATCTCTAGGTGTCTGCGTTGTTGTAATCCGTGGAGATCTGTTCTGAGTGGTCCGTGCAGCCTCAGGGCTCCTCAGTGGAGCAGAAGCATCTGCTCTTGGGAGAGCTGACCTGCTCCTGCTGCACTGACCGCACAGCCCAGGTCTCTGTGGGTGACAGTGGAAGCCGAATGTTTAGCTCACAAGTGTACCCTACAGTCACACATCAAAATTAACACCTCTCAATCCCAGACTGAATCCCACCCTAAAATGTCTGTGTCTATCTGGAAGCCCAGCCATCACCTCTATTTTGACACTTATCTGGGCAACAAGGTACCATTGATCTGCTTGAGGGTGGGAGGGCTCTTCAGTGGGACCTGGACAGGCTGGATCAGTGGGCTGAGGCCAGTGGTATGAGCTTCAACAAGGCCAAGGACCGAGTCCCCCATTTGGGCCACAACAACCCCATGCAGCACTACAGGATTGGGGAGGAGTGGCTGGAAAGCTGTCTGGTAGAGAAGGACCTGGGACTGTTGATTGACAGCTAGTTGAACATGAGGCAGCAGTGTGCTCAGTTGGCCAAGGCCAATGGCATCCTGGCCTGTATCAGGAATAGTGTAGCCAGCAGGGCTAGAGAAATGATTGTCCCCCTGTACTCAGCACTGGTGGGGCCCCACCTTGAGCACTGTGTTCAGTTTTGGATGCTGCACTATAAGAAGGACTGAGGTGCTGGAGCGGGTCCAGAGAAGGGCAACGAAGCTGGTGAAGGGTCTTGAGGATAAGTCTTATAAGGAGAGGCTGAGGGACTTGGGGTTGTTTAGTCTGAAGAAAAGGAGGGTGAGGGGAGAGCTTATTGCTCTGTACAACTACCTGAAAGGAGGGTGCAGAGAGGTGGGTGTTGGTCTCTTCTCACAAGTTACAACCGATAGGACAAGAGGAAATGACGTCAAGTTGTGCCAGGGGAGGTTTAGGTTAGACATTAGGTAAAACTTCTACACTGAAAGGGTTATCAAAAGCTGGAACAGGCTGCCCAGGGAAGCGGTTGACTCGCCATCCTTGGAAGTATTTAAAAGCCATCTGGATATGGTGCTCAGGGACATGGTTTAGAAGTGGGCCTGGTAGAGTTAGATAACGGTTGGACTTGATGACCTTAAAGGTCTTTTCCAGCCATAACGATTCTGTGATTCTATGATTGCAGACAGGAGTTGTTCAAGGCAACTTCAGGCTGCAATGCTGAGCACTCCAGGGTTAGGAAATACCAGAGTTCAATTGCCCGTGTAGTTTTAATGGCACCTCTTTTTGCGTAAGTATTGAGTTGCAGATTTCAGGTCTTTCAGTCTCTCGCTGTTTTCTTTTTTTTTTTTTTTCCTTGAGACCTCTGCCTCATCTGGTGCAGGGGATAGAGACTAGTGAATTAATGATGAGCTGGTGGTGATTTCATTTGAAGTGTGACCCCCAAGCCTTATTTACTGCACAGGATTCAAGCCCGACAATGGCAACATTAATGATTAATTTCCTCATGAGCTTCTCTGTGGCAGTCATTACCATGGTTTCTGGGTGCTTCAAAAATACTAACAAGTTTATTTTCACAACATCCCTGTTGAGATGCAGTAATAGACAAGACTAGAAAGATAGAGTTGTCAAGAGCCTTGAAACTAAGTGCAAGAAACTGGAATTTTGTATAGGAGGAGCCAGTGGATGGACTCAAAGAAAGGAAGGATACAAACGAGCAATAGGCATCAAAGATACTCTCAGCAGGTGCACTTTCTGTGGGTTAGAGGGTCTTAGAGAAGCGCTGATTACTCTAGGATGGAAGTTGAGGGTCTAAAATAGAGCCTTGTTTCTCAAAACAGGAAGGAAATGATTTAAAGGAGAAACGTGATACAGAAATAATAAGATGTGGAGAGAGGAGACATGGGCTGTCACCAGGCAAAGGCCCTTTTTCTGTCATTCACATAAATATCTGCAGGGGGGGTGGGGTGGGGGTGTGCTGCCCTTCCAGACAGTAGCGAAAGGAGCTTAAGTTTTCTTGGCCCAGACATGAAGGCTTTAAGGTTGGGCCACGCTTCACCATCATTTCGAAGGCGGCATTTGTTTGGGAGCCACCTGGAGCACGGTTGTTATCTAATAAGAAGCTTTGATTTGCTGACTACATCTACGCATAGAGAAATTGCCGTAATTTCACATGCGGTGATTCACTGTGACAAGGAAAACCATAATTATGCAGCGTGCAAACTTCACTGCATGCTAACGCGGCTCTTGTCATCGCGCTTTTTCAGCGCCCCTTCTAACCTGTGAACGCAGCCTCACAGAAATAGCCAGCGGAGCAGGGAATGGCCATGGATTGCTCCCAGGAGGAGCTGAAATGCTCCAAGGTGGGGCGACGTGCTCGTTCTCGCTCGGGAGACCTGGGCTGGGCATAGGAAAGGTTGCCCCTACACCAGCCTTTCTCTGCTCCCAGCCCTATTTTTGGTCCCGTTGCCGAAGTTCATCAGTGATTCATCATCGCACAACGATTCAGAAGGGGAAGAGGGGAAGGTTTGCTGCCAAAGAAAGCATCGCTGTGAAAGCGGTTGGGTCCCAAAGGTGTGCAGCTTTTACTCCTGAAAAAAGCAGGGGGTGAAGTTTGTGCCTCCTTTCTCCTGAGTTGTTGGGCAAGTTCTGACCAGCCAGTGCTTCCCCTCACAGCTCCGGAAGAATTTGCTGTAATATTGCAGCTGTAAAGTACCGTTACGCTCTTTAAAGGTGGGACTGTAGCTATTCTGCGTTCTCAGGCTTGGAACCATGGGAACAGTAAATACCCTCCCAGCTACCTTCCGAAAGCCAATGCCAGCCCTGCTAGTCCCATTAAAATAATTCAAAAGATTATATTTACATTAATGTACATGTCCTAACGAATGTGGCTTGGGAAGTGCCTGGATTTCACTGTAGCTCATAACCAGTTGCCAAAACCCTGCAGAGTACCAAGGAGTTGTAAAAGTTTGAGGATTATATGAAGACTTTCTAGCTGCTATAACTATTGCTAATTAATTTGTGTTCTGCTACAAGGCCAAAAGCAAGTCTTAACCAAAGAGGGGGAAAAAGTGACTAAATCTGATACACCGTTTATATAATAAATAAATTATATAATGGATAATTCTGGAACCCACTCGGGGAATCAAAGTGAATAGCAATCTTTTTAAAGCCTGCCTAATGAAATGGTTCACAATATCAAATCCTTAGACAAATCATTAAAGAAGTCTCCAGCCTTTTATTGAAAGCCATGAAAATATTAGTACTTTAACAATGAGCCTAAAAATATGACAAACAAGAACGAATTGTATGATCGCTAACTAATCTCTCCATGGTTTTGGAGCTGGCTAACAAGATGGATAAAAGTCAAGTACTTAGTAATGATTTTCTTTGTCTATTGTATATATTTTAATCCGTAGATAGATTTTGGAGAGCTTTGGAAACATGCATCGCCTGAGCCAGGCAGCATCGGGAGAGCGTCAGAAAGGACCGTGTATGTGATACGTGCTGGCAAATAGCCACGGCTAGCGGGGAAAAAAAAGAGCAAACATTAAAAAAAAGGGCTAAGCCAGAAGCTAACGATGGGAGGAGGATACAGAAGATGCGCAATCCTTTTACAAATGCAAACCTGATGGTGGTTAGATGAAGTTTTAGAACTCTACCTGGACGAATTTTAAAACTTGACAGGGAGGAAGGGGGGGTGAGATCCACAGGAGGGTGTCTCCGTCGTATTTAACACTGTGATATCTGACAGAGGAGATCTCATGGCCGCAGCGGGCAGTTTCCCGCTCACAAAGCCTACGTGAAACAGCTCGGTTTATTGCCAGGATGGTTCGGTCCATCTCTTAAAGCAGCTGATGCTGGCAAAGAGGCCGGATAGATTTTGTGATAAACTTTTACCAGTCTAAAACCAGGCTCCTAGGCTTGGTAGCATCTCGAAGGCTTCGGAGTGTCTTCCGTCAGATGATCTTGAAGTTCATTATATTCCGTGCTAATAAGGTGAGAAGTTTCTGGATTTGCTGCCGTTGTTTGAGGTTTATTTTATCACCAAGAGGAAACATTAGTAGATTCTGTGACAATTTTTACTTGCACAAACATAAGTGCATACTTGTCTCATTGAATTTTAAGTCAGGAAGGGGTTCATTCATCATCTAAATTAAGCAGTTTCTCAGCTCTACAGACAATCTTGTATTCTACTGTGTTTTGATGGCGGAGGAGATGGGAAGAGGGAGAAGGAAGTGGGGTGAGGAAGGAAATGATAAATAAAATACTTAACATTCGGGTAAACACGTTTATAAAATCATAATTTGTACAGCCCTGATGGCAAACATCGGTGGTTAAATTTCACGGGTACCAAAACATGGCTGGAATATTCGGCTCGGAGGAGACACAAGTCATGTATTTTGGCTTGAGTACCTCCCTGCAAGCTGCTGGGTGCTGCCCTCCGGGGCAGCTGCTCTGTACGCCCCGTGCCACTCCACGAGGCAAAAGATGTTGAAGCAGAACGAGTCGTCCTGCAGCATTTCTGCTTACAAATCTTATTAAACTTTCCCATTTCCACCCGGGTTCAAGACAGACGGATGCTTCAAAGTAAAAATAATTTTAGGGAAAGGAGTTTGAGGCATCCCCAGCCCAAGCAGCAGCCTCACACCGTGCCCCTTATCTGATTCCCAGCTGCTGGGAGGCGCCAGGACCAGTTATTAATTGCACATCCCCAAACTTCTGCACGGGGGTTAAAATGACAACTTAGGCGTCAATCACCCTGATTTTGATCTGGTATAACAACGCCCCGAATAAGGAAAGGCCCGACAAAGTCCCCGTTTAGCTGGTTTTTCATTCTCGCTCGGTGTGTAATCTCTGCCAAACAGAAGTGCCGTTTTTAACTGTAATCTAAGCCTATTTGCCTCTGTACCGGAGTTGAGGGTAGCGCATGTCATCAGGCCACTGCAAACAGAGGCAAAGGAAGCTTTGTTAGGTAAGTAAATATTTTTTCTCTTTGACATGTGAATGAAATGAAATAGATATGAGTGATTGACTGACACCGGAGATGTCAGACCCCTCGGCTGCCCCCCTCCTGGCCCAGTTTAGTCAGCATTTTGTTCCATACACATTCAAAAGATCATTAGTTTTTGTTTATCCAGAACTCTAAATGAGAGAACGATGTTTGTAATTTAAAGTGCTGATCCCTCCTCTCCTTTAACCTCCCCATCCTGAGCAGGGTATAGTCAGGCGGTTTAACATTCAAGTCAAGTGAATCATTCCACGAGTCTTCAGCGACACAGTTACATCGTCTAACGCAGGTATGCCATGTTTCTAAAACATCTACTGCTCCCTACTTGGTACTTCATCTCTAAATTCATTTCTAGCAGCCGCATGCAGGGAAGCAGAAACAAACCAGCCACTTTGCGTTCAGCAAAACGTCTTTGTGGAGGACTGAAGTTGGGCTTCTGCCTTATTTGCCTTCAGTTTGCTTCTGCACTTCGACCTCCTCCTGGCTGTTCTGACGAGTCTCCCGCAGAGCCGGCTGCTCCCGCATGCGACGATGTGCCCCCTCCTGTTCGTGCAGTCTGCCATCTCACTAGGAGAGGATCCGGCAAGGAACGTTTCCACCATAAATATTCCTGTTTTTCTCTCCTGGGGGAAAACTGAAAGAGGCTCTGAAGAGATCTTCTGGAAGAAGCTGCTAAAAAGACCCTGACATCTTTCTTCAAGGGGCTGCCCACGTGGCATTGTTGTTGATTTTAGTCATGTATTGTTACTAGAAGAGAGACACGAGATGTCCCATTGAATCTTGCTGTATTTATACATCAGGGAAACATACATAATTCTGTTGTCCGTGCCCCTTTCTTCTCCTTTCGCAGAATCCTCATTGATGACCGATTGCTGTCAGCTGCAGGGAAGGTCTCCGTTGCATCCTGAATCATTCCTCCGCAGACACCTCTTCTGTGCTTGCCTTGATGGATACCTGGTGGTAGTGCAGTATTGTCGTCATGCTCGGATGACTCCTGGATCCCCCCGTGGTGACAAATCTGCCTCCTTAGTTTCCCTTGTTTCTAGTTCCTGTCCAAGTGAACGTGTTTTCTGGAGCTGCTATGTTGTGCTGAAACACATGCCTCCAGGCTTTGCTGTGTGTCACCAACTCAGCCATCTCTTCTGAGTTCTGGTGGAGAGACAAGCAGGGCCCTTCCTTCTTCCTCCATGTCAGCTGCTTACTGTGGAGCCTTATTTAAATACGAAGACTTACACGTCCTTCAAAATTCCCTTTCCATCCCCTTGCTTAGGGGTTTCACCACAACAGCTTCCACAGCAGCAGCTTCCTTGAGTTGACCAGACCATGTGCCTGCCCTGCTGGGTGTGTTGCCCATGGCAGGGCGGTGGGCCAGGTGGCCATGGTGGGTTTGGGCAGTAGGGGACATCCCTCCATTGGGTTCCCCTGCTGCTGCATGGGGTGGCTGCTGGCCACCCTACCCGCATGGGGACATCTGCAGCAGAGAAACTGTCCCTTAATTATCACGTCTGCGCTGCCACCGCCTCTTGTCGGCAACCTGTCCTTCATCTGACCTTCAGCACTCACCACTGTGGTGACAGCACATCTTCCCATAATTTTTATAGAAACAAGACGCACCTGTGCGGTGTCGGCAGTGTGACAGTAATTTAGCAATTTGTGTATCACCGATTGGCAAAAGTGGGAAGCAGCTCACGCGAACAGCAGACATTTGGAAAAGTGTAATAAATTTTTAAGATTGTTGAGCATCTCTTAAACCTCAATTGTGTACGTGTTGACAACACACATACCACATGCCAAAAATGCTGCTGGATCAAAAGCCACAACGCACTCGACAATCCCAATCCTGCCCCTTTGGCAACAGCACAGGAAAGCGAGTAAGACTTTGTAATCCTATCTGCGCCCGATCCAGGAATTTTTCAGGGACTCTTGTGTTGTAGTAAGGAAAAATGCAGGGTTAATCTCAGAGGATAATGCTATTATAGCAAGAGACTTTACTGAATTTGACGCAAGAATGCCCTATTATATTTCTCTAAAAATTATAGAGAAGTATTAACGCATTATACTTTCCTGTGTTTTTTAAATTGTACGTGTAACATACCTTCTGGATTTTTTTTTTTTTTTGATTAACACTCTACCACTATTAAAGTTAGAACCAATCTTCCGGCCAACAGCCAAGCATTAAGTGCTGGAGAAAGACAACATAAAGACTAATTTGGCAAATGTATTTGAATGGACTTGAAGATGAGGCCCTCCTCTGCTGCCAAGTGCTTTGGAGGTGCTTTACAGACAGCCACGGGAGGGCAGTGGATGACTTGGATATGCGCTTTCCTTCTAGTTTTTATCTGTTTTTTAATCGTTTCGTTTCCCTTCCACCGAGCTCCTATCTTGTCAAGAAATAAAAATTTGACGCTGATGCGAGAAAAGGGATTTGATTTTCATTTCCCTCTGTGGGTTTGGCACATTTTCTTCATATTCTTGTTAGTTCAGCTTATCATCAGTGTGTGGAGAGCGTGTGATACCATCCCTGGTACCGCACGCAGGGCACGAGGGGAGCTGGGGGCAAAGTGTTTGTACAAGTCCCGTGTTTACACAACTTTCAAGGTCAGGACTTCCTTCCAAGAAAAAACATATCAGAGAGCCCACAAAGAGTTTAATGGCTATCTGTGGTGCTAAGTTGTCCTAGGTGCCCTCCAAATTCTTCCTTCTTCATTGCAAGACCTGACCCGTGTTCAGCCCAGGTTCCAAAAAGCAGTTTAATAACAAGACTGTAGCTCTCGACCCTTCTGTGGCTTAAAGATTTGTTAATGAGCTGGTTTATCTTTTTGCCACTATGATATTCAGCCCAATCCAGCCTAAGCTAGCAAAGGGAAAAAGTTGTAATTAAAACCAGAATTAAACATTTTTGGTGAAAACAAAGGAAAACAGGTCTCCTCGTGAGCAGTGTTCGTGGCCAGAGGGTCTCTGTGATAGACACAAGTCAACTGAAAATGTCAGGACAAGCTCTCCAGACTGACCCCGTACCCTGATCAAAGGTATTGGAGTTGGCAAATACTCAGGATCAGAGGAAGTCCAGCCTAGCAGTAAGCAGAGACAGCCACATACCGGCTGGACAAGCACGTCGTAGAGACTGACCACAAGTTTTACAGTTCAGAGCAGAAGTGATGTTTGAAACATTTGGAAGCAAGTTAGGGAGAACAAAGGCTGTTTCTGTGGCACGCTGAGTGCGGGGAGGAGAGGAGAGGAGAGCATCCGCAGCCTGCCAAGGCGGTATGAAATATATGCCTGTGTCTCAATATGCCAGAAGCTTCTGGGCTTTATTCCCAGAACTCCCACTGGCGTATATGACCTTGTGCTAGTCACCCACGCTTGCCATGCCTCAGTTTCCCTATCACAAAGCGGGGACAAGAGTACCTCTGAACGGCTGTCAAGGAGTTGGTTTTGTAACTTTTTGATGCTAGGGAGAGGATGTCTGTTTGCATTTGTGTAGTACCAGCTCTCAAGCATTTTGCGCTTTTTGACATTTGCAGTAGAGTAGCCAGTCTTTGTGTTGAGGCATTGCAGAAAAAGAAGGTCGCAGCAGAGACAAAACTCACATTTCCCCAACTACAAACTCCGTGAGCTATTATAGAAGAACATCCCCCAATAGGTAGGAGCTCTGCGACTTGTGCTGCAGTAGTTTTCACTCCACGTAACAGTCTGTCTACAGATATACTGGCCAGATGCATACCAGTAGGTTATTGACCCATCATTTCAGCTGCCAGGTTGGCTGGTCACCAGTTCCCGGTGCAAGGTTCAGCGTACCCACGCCGACAGGAGGGGACGCTCAGATGGCACTGGAAAAACAAAAGGAGCCTGACCCTTAACCGTGAAGGCAGATGAGAAACCACGGGGTGACTGATGAAAATCTCTATTTGGCCGGCCTGATGCTTGCTGGGTCAGACTCCACATGCCCACTGTGAATGAATTGGACTCGCTGTGTAGGTACATATGTGATTTATCTCTCAGTGGGTTTACAGGGATTTACAGATTTGGCTTATTTTGCATGGGACGACAGCGTCCCAGATCTGTCACTGGCCTTGGGTTGCAACACATTTCTTTCAGCTGCAGGCTTGGGTTACAGGACATCCAAAATGGCATGTAAACTTCAGGAAGCAGGATTTCTCCATACTGGTATTGCTTTCACTATTCACCTCCATCAAACTGAGCCTCCAGGCTGGTACCCGACAGCGGTGTGTGTGTGCAACCCACATACAGCCCACCAGTAACTGATTTTGGGGGGAGGCAAGGAGAACATTTCTGTTATTACAGTCTCGTTCCTTTTTCTGTTGGTTTCCTCAGTATTCAGGGCAATAAGTTTGTTGACAGAAACATCTCCCAATAAAGGAGGTTCTAAATGACTTTTGTAACACAACAGGAAGGAATTGAGAAACCGTATCTGCAGAGATATGTGATCATGTTACCTTCTCTGAACAGTGAATGCAGCACGGGGGTGGTGACCATTTCAACAGCTTCAAATATTGAGTATTGCATACTGTCAGCTGTTTCCTCGAGACCTGCCTACAAATAAGTAGGCATTTCCATGTTGTTTTTTATTTATTTATTTATTTATTTATTTATTTATTCTTTTAATATCTGGATCTTTCCCCAGCATATCAACAACCAATTCTGAAAACTCAGCTCCTTGCTGTGAGGTCTTGGCAGTGCACTTGGCCTCCAAGTTCCGTATTTAGAAAGTAGGAACAACACTCTCTCATGATTTCCTCTTCTGAGGAAAACTCCACTGGAAACTGTGAGTTTCCCATGTCCTGAGCTACAGAGGAACATATGACTGTTTACGGTAGATATTTTTAAAGTATTCATATTGAGTGCTGTTACCTTGGGAGCAGTGTGTAAGGACATAGAGAAATGGTTCTGTGTAGAAGGCTGGAAACCTGCCATGGTGCATAAAGGTCCCGCCTGGAACATACCTACTAAGTTCCCATTGAAGGAGTACTGACGTTCCCCCCCATCAGAACCAGTTTTTGCCACATGGAAAGAGAATTATTGCCTATGGCTGGTAGGTCTGTATCAAGTGAAGGTGGAAGGAAACAGAAAAGTCAAGTTGTTACCAGAGCAGGATGTTAATTTTGACTTGCAGTCCCAATCCATAATGACTTTTAACCTTTTTCTATTTGAGTACGACCTGCAAGTCATTCAATTCCACACCAAATCTTCTCAACTGAGTTAGGACAGTCACTTAGATTGAGAGAGGTGACACTTCAAATTTCTCCTCTGATTCAAACCTCATCCAAACTCAAGTGTTTTCCACTGGACTGCCGCGTGATCTGTAGTGATGTCTTCCCAATTTCTTCTGCTGAAGCTGTTCTGCTTTGCATAAGTGCTCTGTAGGTCTACATACCTGTAGACCTACATACATACATACAAGTATGTATGTATGTATGTATGTATGTATGAGGCAGGGATTTGCTCTCCACAGTTCCCAACACAAAAGCTGTAGGCTCAGGAGGAGGACAAAGGAAATGGATTGCAGATTTGCATTCAGACTCATTTACCCTCCCAAAACAGCATCCCCCATTGCCATTCTCTAAGAGACAATGAGGGCCAAGAGAGACCACTGGGGATTTAGGGCACCACTCTGAGCAGTGGAGGGTTTCAGTTCAGCTTTGTGCTCTCTCCCTGTATCAACACACCCAAACCTCCTTCAACATGAGGGCACTAAGTCCTCCCCATCATGACCTCCCCTCATGAGAGATATTTTTTGACAATGACTTCCCCCAAATGATCTAGTCTTTAGCAAAAATGACCCCAGCTGCAGTCTAAATTCACCAGAAATACTGAAAAAATATTGATCTGGGTCAACCTGAAGAACATTCTTTTCTGAGCTGTTTCTGTTGCCTGTAGAGCTGAAAGCCAGATGCTTCTCCCAGGCTATGCAGTGGAAGTGGATGGTGGAAGGAGAGAGAGGGACATGGGGTTACCAAGATGAGCTAGTCTGCACTAAAAAAAGTTTTGGGACAAGTCTGATTTTATTGTCGTTGTTATTTTTAAGCTACTAAATAAACAAGAAATATTAACGACATCAGTAATCCCTCCTGGACATATGCCTGGTCATTAACTTCTCTTATTTTCCTAACCAAAGGCAACAGCATCACACTGTGTTGATGTTTTTTCAAGAAAATATCACTAGCAAATAATCCTCTTAAGGAAGTGCAAGTGGCTGGAGGCAACGCTTGGGGCTAAAAAACGTTAAGTGGACTCAAACAAAAACAACTGCTCCCCTCCATGCTACTCTGCTGCTGGGCCACTGTCAGAATACTAATACAGGGAGGTCTGGGTAGACAGGCACTGGCTCACAAAACAAAAGATTTTGACCCCTTTTGACTGAAAAAACCCCAATGTTTGATCAGTGAACACTGCTGTATCTTATAAAATGTAGAGGATAAATCAGGTAGCAGATAATTATAATGTCAAAACAGTAGATCAAGTCCATCCCTGCTGCATGCCAGTGGAATTCTGATATGTTTGACCAAATTCATTCGGTATTTTTACCTGCTACGTCAGCTCCGGTTCAACTTCCAACAAAAGTGGTGCTAGCTGGCTTCCAGTGGGCCTTCAAAAGTTTTTTGAGGTGTTCCCAAACCTGACTGCTCTACATAAGCCCAGTTTTAATGGAGTAAATTTATACGGCCAATGAAAGCTATGTGCTTTGCAGTCTCTTTGTCTCCACATCTGGAGAGGGTTCTGAGGTCTATCCTTGTGCAGAAATGGGCCCCACTGACTGTTAGGACTTCTTGAACAGTGACAGAAGCATCCCAAGAGCTTGATGATAAGCTTACAGATGGAAGTTGCAGAGGAAGAGTAGAAGGGATAAGGTTTTCTATTATCTTGTATTGATATTCATCACCAAGACCATTTCAAGTGAAGACTGTATTTAACCTTCTTGTTTTTAAACAGTTTTGTTTATGCTCCCCGGTACTTAACCACCGCAGTTTGCTGGAGCCGGGTCAGAGCTCCAGGCAAAGTTTTTCGAGGCTCTCTTAAATTTTCATTTAGATATTTGGACAGTCTCAGGTTCCTCTGGGCTGTTTGCTCACATGCGGTGTCTAAAAGCTGCCCTCATTATCTGTTCTTTTCCTCTAAATTCTAAATTGAAAAACATCCGCATCCTCTAGACCTTCTGATCCTGCTCTGTCAGATTAATTTCTTACTGTGTAGTCAATCCTGGGGCTGCTTCACTGCATCCCTTAATGTCGGTTCTTTTAAACCTTGGTGAGTTCCATGTTTGTACTGCCCAGCCTGGAATAGCTGCCTCATTTTTGTCTTTTTTTTTTCTTTGCCTATCAAACTGCACCCTTCCTAAAATGCTCCCCGCTCTTCGGGAAGATGGTAATGTGATCCATGTAATTCTAGGAAAGGGGACAAAGAGCTCTATAAGTGTCATTTAAGAGCACTTAAAATTTTGGTCTAGTGATCTTTATGAGGCTGTTTGCCATTGCTTTCACTCTAATTGAATTCAGTGAACTCTTTTTCCCCACTTTTTCCAGTGCAGGGGAGCTGAGTTGTCTAGGAAGTCTGTAAACTTAGTTGTTCAATTAGCCCTTCCTCAACCCTTGGGATTATTGGGGCCGGGAAAGCTGCTGGGAGGCCGGAGCACAGCCGGGATGGTGTGCAGGAGACATGGCGGGACTGGGCGGTGGAAGAGACTGTTGGCTGCAGGGCCTCTACAGCATACCTTCTGCAGAAGTTGGGAAATGAGTAGTGAACAAAACAGAAAACTGCAGTAAGGAAAAGGACAGGACTGTAGTTTATCTGGCTAACACCATCCCAGAGAACTGGATTTTGTCCCAGACAGAGTTTTCCATCGATACTGAACAAGTAATTTAGATGACCACATATTCGCAAGTAGCCCCATCTGTGTGGTCCCTTCTTAAGGCTCTCCAGCCTGAATCATGCAGCTTCTGGTTCTCAGAGCACCAAAATACACAGCAATGAACAGTACATGGAGGCTGACCCAAAGACAGTGACTACTGCAAAAATGCTGGCTATCCAACAAATCAGGCATCATGGGTGCTTATTCGTCTTGCCTAACTGTAAACAGCTGATGCTCAAGTCAGGAATGAGGTTGCTTCTATACAATCAGAGGGGGAAAAGGTTCCTCCAGAAGGCAATACCCCACTGAAGGCACGACACTGCACGTGCAGACGATCCCAACCCCCCTAAACTAAGTATCAGGTTTATGGAGCGTACTCAGAAAAAGTATTGTGTGGACTATTTGATTGTGTGTGAGTGCATTAAATCCAGCTGTCAAACCAGCTGACAGGGTACCTTGCATATCTACAGTTAACCTCATGCTCTGGAAAGAGCCAGATATAGTACATGAGTGTGGGACCGTCATTGGAGGCTGTGTAGCTACATTGATCTAAGAGGTTGACAGAAACGTTTGGGTGCTACAATGGTAAATTATAAGGAGAAAACAGCAATTCCAGTACCCAATATCTTGGGTATTGAAAGAAAAATAAAACCCAATGGTAATATGATTAAGGACTGTATTGTAAAACACGCACGCAAGGCAGCTTTAGGATCGCATTCATTTTGTCATAGAATCATAGAACGGTTTGGGTTGGAAGGGACATTAAAGATCCCCTAGTTCTGACCTCCCTGCTGTGGACAGGGATACAATTATCATTTCCTAACTTCTGAACACTTACGTTACTCTCTCATTTATTAATACAGTAATCATATAAAAGGCATGGTCTTAGGTGCTTAGATGCTGGTGGATATCTCCTGCTCTCTTTTTATGCTGCTGGGGCAATGGCTTTTGGCCCCTGCTAGTAGCCGTGATAACATTTTAGAAAGCGTTTTCTGGGCAAGGCAGTGACACTGAAGCAGATGTTCTGTGGGAACATCTGGACTAAATACTTCTTGCTCAGCCAGCTGTGACTGTGGACCTGCTGGGCAGCTGCTGGTGCAAAGCTTGGGTCCAGCTGATGAAGTCTGACTGCAGGAGAAGCCCAGTGGCAACAAACTGATGGGGTTGTGTTGTATTTTTAAGGTAGGAGTGGATTTCTTTATTTTGTTTTCTGTTTTTTCTTTTCTTTTCTTTTTTTTTTTTTTTCTCATTTCCTGTCGTTATTGTAAGAGTTCACATCCCATCCAAGTCCTTTGCCTGTGCTAGGTCTATATGGAGTCTCTACCAGAGCAGAATTTGAGCTGGACTTTTCAGCCCGTGCATGGCCAATAGTAAAGCTGGTGGCACTGCCTATAAGAATTATGAGCTTATTTCCCTGGTCCAATCACAGAGAGATAAACCAGTCCTTATATATTACGAGGCAATTAAATGAGCTAATGATCAAGTTTTCCTACTCAAATTGTAATAGCTATACTTTTTATTTCCAGCCAGAACAAATCTGACGCAGACTCTGGCCAAGCCAATAATGATTGCCACTTCCCGTTATACCTTTAAAAGTTGAATAATATATGTAGCACTTGCAGTGTTTTAGTGGCACTTAATGTAGTCAAAGAGCTGAACAAGCAGTATTGCAGTTCATTTCTGTCAAGCAGGTGTTCACAACTGCCATCCCCACCAGCGTTCCTGCAAGGAAACTAAGGTCTGAGGAGAGATAAGGGTGAGTTTTTAGCTCAAGCACACCCATGCAGTAATGCAGCTCTCTGTTTTTCATACTGGAGTGAGATTACGTCCATCTGCACCCAGTCATGTAAGTGTGCCTCTCATGGCTGCACGTTTCCCTTTTTCCTCTTCAGTGTGGATTTAATGGGGCAATGGGGAAAATCTTGTGGTTTTGTTTTGTTTTGGTTTGGTTTGTTTTTTCCTGTCTGCATGCAATTTAGATTATTTGCAGTGAATGCAGGTACATGAGCTGTTAGCCTGCGTATTCCTGTGATTTACAGCAGAAAGCAGGACTATGTATATGCTGGAGTCTTACTAGCTAAAATCGCAGGTAGCCAAGCTCACCTCTGGAGAAGCTACTGCTGAGATTTGGGCCACTGCAATGCCAGATGCTGCAGGCTCCTGCTACGCTCAGCATCTCTTTGGGTCTGTTGTACAGTGTCTACCCGAGGTCACCATGTCACAATCTTTTCCTTCTATGCCTTCCGGAAAGGGAAGATGACATTAAACAAAAGGAAGACTAGGTGAAGTACATCCAACCTAATTCAGCTGTCTTAAAGTTAGATACCTGAATCGAAGCTAGTTCCCTTATGGCTCTTGGATGTCTGCACTGGAATTAAAGCATGAAGGCTCCCTTCGGAGTCCGATGTATAGAACAGGTATTTCCAGAGACCATTTCATAACAACCTCAGACAGACACAACAGGTGGGAATGAATCACCGCTGGAGACTTCTGGTTCCTCCCATTGACAATTAAAGCACCATAAATCAGTAAGGTCAGGCTTTGCCATCTTTTCAGCCCTGAACGTTAGGGCAGGTGCATCCTTTTGTCAGAGCGCTAGGTTCCCACATTTCATTCCCTTTTTCAAAATCTTGTTTTTTCCTTGTTTCTTAATTGTATCCTGTGTTCTGACACTGTCCAGGCCGCACTTCTTCTGTCATGGCGACGGGTCAGTGATAGTACTTTATTGTTAAGATCTTTGGGGCCAGGCATAATTGCACATTTTTCTTTTGTATGCCTGTAGTTATAATCAATTTACACTCTGGAAGAGCCAGGCTTAAGACATGCCATTATAAATAGCTTAATACATTGACTGTGGTGTCTATGGTTGTAAAACCAAAAAAACCAAATTCTTCCACCTACTGCAGATTTGCCATATTCAGTCCTACTTGTGTCAGCAGGTCATGCTTCACTTTCTCTTTCCCTTTCTCCTTTGGTGGAAATGTTAGAATCTATTCTGTATCACTTTAGTCTTAAAGCAAAAGAAACCAGACTTAAAACATATTTTTGGACCTTGTGTTTACAGGAAACAAAATGAGTGACATAATGAACTACTCGTTTTAAGTCTGTTGTACTGGGAGAAGGATGGCAAAAATAGCTTCTCAGCAGCCCAAGACCCAAGTACCAGGATGCATAGGCATAATCAAATATTACCGACGCAGGGTGTAAACTTTTCCTTGTTTGAATGTAAATGTTCATTATATACAGGGAGAGAAATCAGCTACTCTATTTTATGCCAAGAAGCAACAGAGGAGGCTGGATGTGTCAGCTTGGGCATAGAGCGGAGCTCAGGTGGGAAGTACAGGGGCCCTGCTGAAAAACTAAGACCAGTGGGAAAAAAGTTCAATGACCTGACGGAAGAGCTTATGCCAAAAACTAGGGTGTTGACAGTCAGGTTTTGAAAAGAGGATTTAAAAAAGGAAATAAAATAATTAATAGACTGTGACGTGGAAAGTGAAGGTTTCTGTTCTTAGTGACTACAAGGTAGCTTAAATTATTCCGTCTAACGCAGTTCATTGGAAGGAATAATTTAAGCTACTCATAAATATTGTGGGGATCTCAGTTCAGCATAATTAAGAAAATAATTAGGGTAGCCCAAGAGCTCAGCGAAAGCGGCTGATCAATATGCAGCTATAGGTGAAAGGATAGAAAGGTTGGCTGTGCAAAAAGTGTGGCTGAATACCGAACATGTTACAGTCATACCTGACATGTCATGAAGACACAAATCATAAAGTATGACATCATCCAGAATTCTGGTCTAAGTTCTGCTTCTTTTGTCTCAAAAAGACGTGTGAAGCAGAAGCTTCCATCTCGGTAGCAGAGGTGGCTGTAAAAATAGAAGGTGCTTCCATCTGAGTTACGGTTGGAATGACTAAGACTGCTTAGTTTGGAAAGAAGATGGAGGTGGGAACGTACTGGCAGGATATAAAATACTGAAAATGGAGGAAGTAAATAGATTGCATATTCTTTCTGGTAATGCCAGATGAAATAAATATCTAAACTAAAAAAATGCTATTACTGCTTACAATTTAAAGAAACGCTTTTTTAACACAATGCAAAATAAACTTGTGAAGCTCATGATGGCTAGATGTCAAAGAGCTCTGAGTGGTTAGCAGGATTAAAAGCAGATTAGACATTTACTATTAGGGCAATTACAGATAACTAAGAAGTCTACAGTCACATTAGATAGGATGAAAAATGCAACAGGGGTATAAAACTTTTTGCCTCAGTGAATGCAGAAGCCATTCAAGAGACAGGGATTAAGCGGATACTTCCTCCAAGAGCAGGCTTCTCCTTAATTATCTGTAGGAAGGCTTGCAACTTTCTTCAAGGCGTCTGTCACTGAACATGACTGAATTTTGGTTATTTGTCCGTTCTGTTTTTATGATGGAGATCAGGGGAAACCTGATCAAAACTGGTGGATGTGGCAACTGTATGGCATTCAGGACCAAAATAGATACAATGGTTGCATAAAATGTAGATTGCTTGTAAGCCTGGTCAGAAACTAACTTATTTAGGGGAAGGAAGAGTTTGATGGACTACTCAGCCAAGAAAATCTAAGAAATGGAAAGAAGAGGATGGGAAACACAATGCTGAAAAAAAAAAAAAACCCAAACGGGAACTCATTTTCTGGTCTGTAAGATGTGTAGAGCTGGGACTGAGGAATGTTTCCTCGATTCCTGCCCTGCTCAGGAAACAGGGGATTGTGTACATGCCTGTAAATAAAAAGGATTCAAAGAGATAGCTGACTGCATCATCAGTTTAAACTACTCCTAATTGCCAGAATGTAGGCTAATTGATCTGGACAAAGAAGTAACTTTTGCTCAGTTCTGCTCTATCCTATCACAATAACTTCAGTGTGTCTATACTAACCTTCTCCTAAGCTATATTAAGCAATGCCTACTTAAATTTTCTCTCTCTTTTTTTTTTTTTTTTTTTAAATTTTGTGTTTTTCCCAGGGCAGGGGATGGTGCAGGCATTTGTTGTAGGGTCTTTCAGGTTTTTTAAAAGGTACCTTGCTGATAGTGTTTAAGATGACGAGGACGGTGAAACGTGCTCTGCATATGGAACAGGGGAGAATTAGCAATGGTTCATCATTCCTGTAAGAGTTCATTCGGCTGCCGCAGACTGGCCCATGAGAATATTTCTGGAGAGATGAACTTTATCTAATAATCAAAAGTCCGCTGACCTGCTCTCATGTCGCAATTCCTATAGCATGAATAATTGCACCCTCTTGTATAATTGGCAACATTAAGAGTGCTAAGTGAAATAATTAAGAAAGAATCAGATTTCACGAGCACACCATGCTCTTACTTTGAGGATTTTATTCGTACCTCTTCCCCTCTCCTGGATAGTCACCACTCGGCTGCGCTTCTGCTGGGAGACGTGGCCAAGCATCTGCCTCGGCAGCTCCTGCCAGCCTGACTCTGGCAGGGTGTCAGCAGAGCCCCCAGGATAACGCGTGGCATCTTCAGCGTATATCTGGCCTTCGGCGTTCCAGCAAATGCGCGGCGAGATGTGAGTCCGTGGCACAGAGTTTTTGCACCAGGTGCCTCTGGTGCCTGGAACTGGGTTCTTCCAGGGCTGGAGGTAGCAGCGCGCTCCCAGGCGCCGAGGAAGGGAATCATTCGGCAATGGCAAGGTCCCCGTTCCACAGATTAATGAAGATTGATCCTCCCCTCCCAGATCTCTCAAAAAAGCGACAGTGACACATTTACGGGAGAGCAGCCATTCGAAGCTGCCTGAGCGTAAGGACATAGCTTTGCGGTGGGTCACGTAGAGTTGGTGGGAGCATGCCATCTTTGCTGGGTCAGCCTGAAATGGAAAGAGAAAAATCCCTGACCATCTGGCAGGATGCAGCTGGCACCTGGGGCAGTTTAAGATCTTTTTGCTGGTTTCAGGGCAAGGGAGAACTCGCCACAGAGCTGTGCGCACAGTTCCCAGACAACCCCAGGGGAAAAGTCCAGCAGTGTATTCCAGATTCGACTGGGAATGATCCGCGCAGATAACATGTCTGACAACCATCCGCTGCCTTAAAAAAAAAAAAAAAGAAAAAAAGAGAAAGAGAAGAAAATCCACAGAAAGGGAGGAAATATGAAACTGCTGAGATGTAACTTGGAATTAGGCAAGTGTGAAATGTAGTACGACACTTCTTAGGTCACATGTTGGGGTGGAAATCTGGCATATTGAATCATACGATGCAGTCACATGCATGGGATCATGCAAAAGCTGTGTCCCTAAATATGCCAGGTCGCAGGCCGGGGAAGTAGGACCCTGCAGGAGAGGCACTCCTCAGGCCCCGAGCTGGTGCCACATCACCCTGGCATCACCCCTGTGTGACTGGTGGTGAGGGGTGTCATGCAGACAGGGGACCAGGAGAGGTGGTGGTGCAGCACTGCTGCTGCTACTGGGAAGGTGTTGCAGCAAAGCAGGAATAAGGGGACATCAACTGAGTAGGTCTCATGGGACATGACTGTTATCCTCTCTGCTAGGAAATATAACAGAAGAAAATCTTGACATTACTACAATTTAATCACATGGGAGCAAACGAAGAGCTGTGGAATTTCTGGAGAAATACCAGAACCAGTAGCCAAACCAACCCCTTGTGAACACAGAAGATAAAGAGATGGGAAGGTGGTGAAGACCAGATGACCTTCTCAAGATCCTGCATCGCCGTGGGTTTGTGATCTTTGCTGCTTTACAGCTGATCCTATTTGGGAGAGGCTAGGAGAATGAATGACAGCAGACAGTTGTCCTCAGGTCCAGTTCCGGTTTATCTTCTCCAGCATATTGTCCCCATGACTTTTCTTTCGTGTGGGTCTCCAAAACACATGTACACCTCTCACACATAGTAACCATTTTTCCTACACCCCTTCCCTGATTCACTAGATAATCCCTCCAGCCCCATTTCTCAGCACAGCCCCCATGTTATACTGGAGTTTACCTCCACAGCTCATTCAACCTTAAATGTTGGTGTGCGCCAGTTGTCCTGCTGGTGGCTCATCGTGTGCCAGCACTAGCCTGAGAGTTGCTTTCACAGGCTTTGGGGAAGGGGTGTGAAGATAGGGTGGACAGTGAGAATGATCAACAAATGTGGCAGAACAGGTCCGAAACTGGTACTGACATCGCAGGTCTTTGCAGACTGTTAAGCTGCAGCTATCGCTAGTCCATACCCCGCTTCAGAGCATCTACTGGGAAAATACTGCAAACCAGGTCCCACATGCTCTTCGTTATGCCAGCCATTCCTGCAACCCAGTCTAAATACAGATGTCTTTTTCCCTTATGATCATTAATTTCCATACATCAACATAAACAATAACAAAGATTTAAGGGAGGGGGGGGAGTTTCTAGTCAGCTAAAATATAAAGGGAGGGGGAATTAATACAAAGAGGATGTTCCGAGGCATGAAGGCATCATGCTGCCTACTGAGAATGAAGGAAATAAACACGGCTACAGATGAAGATTTATAGGGAGATTTCTAAATGCGCTCGGCTGAAGCTGTTTCAGAAAGAGAGTGGATCCGGTCTCGTAAGCTAGGCTTTAAGCTGGATCCTCCCTGCCTTAACACTCTTTTATTTTGGCAATTATAACATTTGTGTTTATCCGCACTTCTCAAACTTCATGTAATCTGAAGAGTTTGCAGTATCACGTAGTATGGCTGACTCAGATGCTAGAAACAGCTTATGTAGTGAGATTATGTAGAGAGATATTTAGCATTTATGTCACATTCTTTCCAAAATGTCACATAAACAAATAATTTCTGTATTATTATTGTTTCTACCAGCATGAGTTGATGCAATATCGTTGTGTTCTACATCTTTTTTGATTTTGTCATTCTCATATGGAATAGAGAGACCAGAATGGCAGGAGCCACATAATATGAAATGATGACTTAGCACATATTTAAAACAGTCCTCTGCCTTTCACACAGTAATATTATAGACTAATTGCAATTTCTAATAGCAGCAGACAATGCTGATTAATACATAGTGAGCTCATACTCAATTGATTCATTCTTTTTCACCGATGAAAAACTCATGAGTAACTTGTCATTGGAAATTAGAGGTGTGGACATTCAAAACACCACAACTTTGCCAATATTTGAGCATACAGCTGAGGTTACCTTACCTTACGATCTAATGGAGGTGCATACCATTTCTGCGTAGCCTGCTCTTTCTGTACAGAGACACAGAGAAGCTCACTGTGCCTGGTGACATCGGGAAGGCTGGAGGGGTTGAGCTCGATGGTGCATGATGGACTCCTCAAGTAGGATTGCAGCATGAAGAAAGTGATGCTTGGTGGAAGGGACTGGTCAAAAACTCTCCTTGCAACCTATTTTCTTCAAGTGGGAAATCGGTAATTTGATGGAAAAAATCTTGAAATTGTTGTTTTTAAAATAAAAACCATAAACTGCTTTTATTTGGCAGCCAATTGAAAAAAAAAAGGTTTCTAGATTCTCAACAAAATTTCAAAATTCTGGAACAAAAGCTCCCACTGTCTAATCAGCTCCCCATACGCTTGTCCCTCCTGACGCCTGGAACAGCTCCACAGTAGGTCAAGCAGGACGGCTTAGGAAAGGTCAAGTTTCGCAGATGCCCTCTTTCATCTGGATGTAAGATGCAAAGTCTGACAAGTTGTGCTGTCTAAACTTCCATATCACTTTTTTGCCATATCACGCTTACACCTCGGTCAAATGCTGCCTGCTTAAGTTATTAGCATTGTAAACTCTTATTACGTTCGGCATGCACTTCATATGTCATTGGCCTCCAGCTGCTGGTGCTAGCGTAGGAGAAGATGACTTGACCCTAGGTGGAGAGGAGGAGCGTTACGGGAGACCCTTGGAGTGAGACAGCCTGGGAAGCTGTCCAAGGGCACGCAAGTGTAAAGAGCAGCTGTGGAAGGTAAGAGTTGCACGCAGAACCATGCCCTATCACTCAGATTAACAATTTCCTTATCGTTTCACACTTTTCTACAGTATCAGCCGAGGCCACAGTTGACGTGGTAGTATAAGCTAGCCATTGCTGCATTAGCTGCTGTGTGACACCGGCACTTTCTGAGCAAAACCAGACAGCGTGGTGGGTGAAGCGCTAACAGCCAGCCCAACCAGTGCACCTCATGTTCATAATTCAAGGGAGGGACACGTTTCACTTTAGAAAAATAGTGCTGAGAACAGGCCATTTCTCCAAAGGGAAAGGAGTTTGGCCGTCTCAATGGTAGCAGAATAGACAAGACTTTTTAATGTGGAAGAGATGTCCCTTTGACTCAGCTGGAAGTCATTACAGACTACAGAAAAGGAAATTTTGATGGAGGGAATTTACATTGAGAGACCAGGAAAACACAGCTCCAAAGGGTACCTTGACAGACAAGACAACAAATGCATCCCAGGAGGCAGGAGCCAAGTTGGGAGCAGCAGAACAGCCAGGAGATGCTAAATGGCTTTGGTCAAAGCATAGTGACAAATCTGTGTTTGTAACAGAGGAAAAAAAAGGAGCAGGGGAAGGAAAGCAGATCAGGAACAAGTAGGTAAGACAATAGTAAAGCAATATAAGGCCCTTTGGCTCCGAGTTTCTCCTGAGCTCTGAGCTGGAGAAGTTGTTCTTTTCTGTTGCCATTAGCACTGTTGCATGGTTTTCAGGAGCAAAATGGCTGCTGGAGATGTCCCCGGTGCTGTCCTCTGTGCAGTAGAGGATGGCCCTTTGTATAGAGTTCAGATGCTTGGTAAGGTACTTCAGGGGATTTTCGGGGGCATGGCCCAGAGTCTATAGGGAACAGAACGGGGAACGTTTCTGCCACTAGTCAGACAATGTGACTTTGCAGCTGTGGAACCTATGGCAGTCGGGGAAAGAGACGGGTTTCATGTTCTTCCTAACAGTAAATCAGACCCATAGATGACGTGCTAAGGATGCTTTAGCACTAGCTTCTTTTCCATCTCTTTCAATTTGTCCTACTGTATGTTTTAGAGTATTTTTATAGCTTTGGTACTAACAGCATAGTCATGACGTAGTAACCAGGAGGCAGAAAGTGGCTATTGCGGGGAAACTTTAAAATAATTTCTTTTCAAAGAGAACAAAAAGCCAGTGAAAGCATGCTTTGTGTCACACAAATTTGGGTAAAAGTCTTGCACCTGAAAGACTCAGACAACATTTCTTGTATTGCACATGTACATATACGTATGCCCAAGTATTTATATGAATATGCATTTATGTAACACGCATGCGTACATGCTTAAGCACATGGAATTTCTTTTTAAGATTATTATTTCTAGGAAAAAAAAACCTAACTACACTGACAGTGCCCTCCAAATGAAATCTGTTAAAACCATAGACGGGTGAAGATCTGAAACGCCCAAATGCCAGAACAACTTGGGAACACCACTGCTGTCTGCAATCCTCACTGGATCTTGTTTTCTGGGGGAGAGTCTGTCCCCAGTCTCCAGCAGAGGCTGAAGGAGGACTGCACTGCTCCCAGGCCCTGGGGAGGGGGGACAGGGCAGCATCTGGGTTTGGGCCCCCCTTTCGTTGCTAATTGTGTGAACTGCAGAGTTTTGAACCCAACTGAGCTGTGTTTCAGGTTACACAATGCAGCAGAATGGGATGCAATTGAAAAGGCTACAGATAAAATCAAATGCGAGGGAAGGATGAGAACACGTCCTTTCTTCTAGCCATGACTATTTTGTTGTGTCTGTTATCTAACCCTGTAATTAGGACGGCATTCAGAAAATGCGAACAAAGTTGGTATTCTTTTCATAACCCCCAAATCTTTGCATTGCTGCATGAAACTTTTGGCTTCAGCTTTTCCCTGTTCATTAACCATGCCAAAATTTTTAATCTAACACCACTGTTAAAGAGTGGCAGGCTTCCAGGGAAATATATCAGCCAGGCTTATTAATTTCATGCCAAGTGCTGGAGGCGTGAATGTAGAGAACGCTGTTTGACTTTGGATAATAGGAATCAGGCAGCTTAAAGGCAGGGGATAAAGATCAGGAGCCCCGTGTCTCAAGAGGAGGAGCAGGTGCAGGCTGCAAGCAAGGCCTTCAGGCCCAAAGGGGCAGCCAATGCTTAAAACAATCTGCGGAGCCTTCCCCCCCCCCCTTCCCTTCTTCTTCTTTTTTTTTTTTTTTTTTTTTTTTTAATTTGGCATGTGCCTCTCACAGCTTAACAGACCGCTGCTCCACAAAGAGTGGTAAACAGAGAAAGGGAAATTAAAAAGGGAAGTCCCATGGTAGACAAAAACAAATTAGGGCAAACAAATTACACAGAGTCAACAAATAAACAAGGGAACATCTGTGAATATATTTCTTGGGTTTTCTGATTCTGAAAGCAACCTGAGAAACAGTGGAGGGATGTATAAAATTTAATCGGGGAACCAAACCTCTCCTCCTCTCCCCGAGCCCCTCCTTCCCTGGGAAGGTTGAGTTGCAGCAGGGGATACCTGCGGCTTCTCTGGGGACCCCGCTGGCAGGGCACATGTCGCAGCCTTCCCGGTCCCCATCCCAGTCCTGGTCCCGCTGTTCCCACCGGTGCCAGCCCTGCAGGCTCCCCTGGGAGTGCTGGTGGCGGCCGAGGAACCCTCCGATAGCAGTGGGGTGGGACAAGGCTGTGGCCACATCAGCACATGGGGGGGGTTCCCTTTCCCTGCTGCTTCTCCCGACACTAAGGGGGATTACACTGGGGAGTCAGTATTTTGTCCTCCAGTTCTTTGATACATCACTTGTTATACCCATATATGTATATATTTATGATACCCATATATATATATTTATGTGTACATTTGCATACAAATATAAGTGTAAGTCTATATATAGTACATATATCTATACTTATATATAGATATATAGAGAGATTCATAGGTACAGAGACATAGACACAGATCCTAAAGATTTGGGGATTTCTCTTCTGGGAGGTATTGCTGGGGTGCCTCAGGATCTGAGATAAAAAATTACAAACCTGAAGCAGGGTAAAAATTCTTAGATAAGCTCTTCAGAAATGAATCTGGTGAATCAAAAGAAGCCCCCAAACAGCTGTATTTACTTTTTATGTGTACACCGTCAGAAAAAGACATTTAGTTACTGTTGGTTGTGAGGATGTATAAAAAAAGAAAATGGAGGAAACTTGAATTTAGCAAACTGTTTATTTTGGCTTCTAGAAATTTAAAGATTTTTTTCTTCAGAAAAGTTCACAGAAAGAGTCTGAAATCAGAGAAATCCATGCAGGAGACACTCATCTGAGAGTCCACCCAAAAGCACAAAACACATTTCATTTCTCTCTGGACTGTCACGTGGCTCTGAATAATTGTGTTTCCCCCTCTTATATCTGTTACGCTAAAAGATGCTTGCAAAGAAAATTATCATGTTGACAAGCACTCAGAAGTGATACATCAATAGTGTTCAAGTTTTCTATGCAGCCCTTAATTTACCCCCTGCATAAGAAGCTTTAGTCATAGTGTTGCACAATATTTTTCCCACGGGGCTGTGGCCTTATTCTGTACATGGAAGGGGCGATACTTACTTAACAGGCAACTATTCAGCACTTTGTTTTTGACTTATTCTGTGTGTGGTCTCTGCGAGAGAGAGACCACATTCAAGCTCGGCTCTGCAGGCAGAAGTTGTTAATTTTCTTGAGGTTTTGCTGTATTGTCCACCACTGGGTTTTTGCGGTGCTTTGGAAACCTTGCTTTGTTTTTCATGGCTCTCCAGTCGGGGTGGTGATGGTGACAGTGCTGTTGCTGTCTTACAGACGAGCAGCGGAGGCGAGGAGGAGTTGCAAGTAGACTTCTTTCAAGTGGTCAGTTTGAAATGCACGGGACCTGGGCTTTATTTTCCCAAACCGCTTGTATTTACATTTAAGCATATACCTATAATGTAATGCAGAGTTGATGCTGCCACATCTTTTCTTGTGAATCTCTCCCCACCACTCTGCTAGTTTCTGATCCCCGGCTCCTTGCTCTGTTTGCACCTGGTTTTGTTTCAGTTCGTTTTCCCATCTTGGTCTTGCCACACCGCAGTGTGGCTATTGCTCTAGACTTATTTTGTTCCCCAGTTCTTGATCCCTCTTTAATTCCCTGACAGAATTCACTCTCCCCATGTTTTTTGATAGACACAGCTTTTTCTCCTTTGTCCATTACACTGGGACATCACAGAAAGGGCAGGAAAAAGAAGATTCGTCTTGCTGTAGACCCCAGTTACAATATTGAAGGAAGCCCCCGTGTAGTCCCATGAAGCATCATGTCCTACATAGAGGAAATTAATCCAAAGGCAGGAGTCATTTCAGGCTAGTAAGCTGTAGCAGCAGCTTTGGGCAGTGACAGCTGGACGGGCATCTTCCAATCATCAGTTTCACTTTTGATGTGACTAACATCAGTTACAGAGGTCCAGCTTAGTGACCACAAGTACCTTCAGTGAAAATGAAGAACTTTCCCTTTCTAGTAATTTTAGGAATGACTCTATAATTATATTAGTTGATCAGCAGTCTTCTGGCCATTTGGAGGCATCCCAAACTGTCCTGGCTATAACAATAAAAAATAAATAAATTCAAGACTATCCAAAAGCTGAAGCAGAAAGCACACGGCATAGTTAGAGGATAGTTCCTGCCTTACAGACTGACACTGGAAGTTTCCCCATAGATTTGGACGCTTAGCTGCTCAACTTTCAAGAGCAATTTTTAAATGCAAAATCTGGGAGAGAAGTTAGAATTCAACTTGCTCTGAGTAAAGCGCATTTATCTGAAAGGAAAATCACATTTTTGAAATGCACTTTCTGCCTCACAGCTTTCGTGTGGCTCGGTATGCAGATCAAACCGAGTAGGTGCTGGATAAACATGATCAGTAAAGGTTCATATCAGACCGATGCACACCAGACTGGTGGCTTCCAGTATTATCCAGGCTGGTTACACCATGCAGAGAGAGGAAAGGAGATGAGGCAGCGAGCACTGTGGCTTTCTTTCTCTGTGATCAGGCTGGCTTGGCCAGGTGCTGTAACAGAAATGCTGAAAAAGTTGAAGAAACTTTTCTTGTCTGAGACTTGCTAAGGAAGGGAGCTGTAGGAGGAGAAGTTACAGGGGAGTCTGTGCATACCAGGATACTCCAGGCACTTGTGCATCTGTGAAGTCCTGAACGCAAGAACGAGAAGTTTCATTAGGAAAAATGAGAGTCATCAGAAGCTTAGTGTAGGCTTTCAACTGAAAATTTTAAATGGCAGGGGTTTGCACTAAATGTGTTAGTTATTAAAAAGCGTGGCTAGGATGCCTTTATTTTTCTTGTCATCCTTCCATCTGATTGCAGACAAACATAGCCCAGAAGCTTAGCGAGTTTCACTGGTCGGCCTACCCAAGTGTAAATGGAGGGCAGGAATCCAGGGTGAATTTGTCTTTGAAGAGTTTTGTACTTTGCCCAAATGGTGCTTATTTCCTTGGGATCATCACATAATCCTGCTCTGGCTCAGGGGGGCATGGTGAGACGTTTAATGCCATCATGCCACTCAGACAAGGCATGTTCTCAGGGCCTGGTGCATACTGTGACATTGATTAATGCAATCAGACTGAGGGTTGATCCTCATGGATGGGCTTTGGGAAACACGTGGGTTGGGCTGTCCTTTGGTATGGAGAGCACACATCTGGGCTCTGCCAAGAAGGCTCTTTGTCAACCAATGAAGACCCATTTTGCAATTTCCATTTGCTCCCAGTTACTGGAGGCAACTAAAACATCCGTCTGTATCTCCTTATGCAGTTACGACAATTTCCTCTTCTAAATAGGTCTTGTCTCATTCATCCATATCTTGGTGGTCTACTGGTTTTTATTTTCTTTACCTAGATTTCATCAATGCAGAACATAAGTTCTCTCTCCTGTCTGCTATAGGAAACATATTTCCTTTGCAGGGCTGCTACAATTCTAATTTAGAGAAACCGCCGGTTTCACTTGGTAAGAGAGAATTCTGCGTTTAATAACTGTTTTCTGTTAACTTTGTTTGCAGCACCAGATTGTGTATGCACCTTCAAAGTTCAGATCTGTGTCCTGCTTATTTTCTTCTGAGGATGACAGGGTTCACCTGAGGCATCTTTGCAAAGTGATTTAAGACAGGAATGATTAAGCAGGAGGTACCTTATCTCACTTAGAACTGCAGGAGCCTACTAGAGTCTGTAAGTACTGGGCACCACACACTCACCCGATTTCAGGAGATGTCTAACAACTATATCTTTTTGGCTTCCAAAGAAAAGGGTTAATTGCACTAATTCCACATTTAAAGCATATTACCTAGCCTCTAAGACTGAAAAATTTGACCATAACCAGCTAACCCGAAGCTTCAGATGTTGAAATTTAAATGCTTTAGCGTTATCTGCATGACACCAGTTTCAGTATCTTTCCCTTCCCTCCACCCCCAAAAGTATTTGAACACATTTTGTTCAAATTTCATTTCTTTCCCTTAACTCCTGGGCAATTTCAGGAACTTCAAAAGCTAAATAACACCAGTTACAAGCAAGTCCCACATTCCCTAGGAATGATATTAACTTGAGTCACCATCTATGGTCTTACAAGTCTATCAAGCACTGCAGTGCCAGTTGCAGTGGAAGGCGGTGGAGGTAATACCTGCTCACAGGGAACGTAAAGCCTCCAGTGGTACTAAAGGAGACAGCAAAAAGTCATGAGTCTTTCTGGATACCTATGAAAACTCTCCTGCCAGGACATAGCAGTGTACTGGGATCCTTTCCAATGCCCAGCTGTGGAATAAATGCCACTTGCATGAGCTTGTGTCTCCTCATGGTCATACCTCAGCCATCTGTGTGGCACTACTTAGGTCTCCATCTTCTCTTGTCTTTTCTGGGCATCAGCAGCAAGAGGCTGTGGGAGGGAATAGAGGGAGAGTAACAGAGATCCTGGATGTGAGGCCTTCAGAAAGGAGGTAAGTCCCATTGCAGGAGAGGGACTCAGCCTTGGGATGGAGCCGGATGGCTGTCAGGATCCAGTGGGGGGTTTTGTGTTGTAGATAGTGGCTTGTGGAGGATGTGAAGTTGTCTCACTGGATGTAGAGACAGCTATAGCTCTGCATAGAGTTTTTGTGATACATTTTAAGAGGACCTCAGACTGAGGAATAGAGATATTTTGTATCAGATCATGACTTATTCTGCCTCTTTCTTTTCTTGATGTTACTGCTGGTGCAGGATATTTTTTGATGGCCATTTGCAAAAATTCTTATTTGATATTTGTCATCTCATCCAATCAGCGGGATATGATAAGAGAGTAAGTGCCACATATATGAATATTTACTGTATATGCAGGTAGATAGGCATGTATATTAGCTCATATATGTATGCAGTGGTTGCAATGGACTTGCCACCTTGCTTAGTAATTTGAACAATGTGGGCTCACAAGCTCCTTAGGTTGCTATACAGCCAAAGATTTCCCACACTTCCTTACCTCTCCATCAGCAAGGCTACTCGGGGAGTAAGGAGTTACTCTCAGTGAGGAAAAAGACCGGATCTCACTCTTAGCCATTCATGTTGACAGCAGACGTCATTTCAAAGGTTGATCATGAAGGGAGGCAAGGATTTGGCAGTCCCTGTACAACTTGGTATAACTGCACTCCCCCATTCCTCCGCCTTCACCTTTATTTTCAGCCACACTCACAACGAGTAGTACTAATGAGTTCAGCAGACTCTCTGTAAATGAGTGTTACTCTGATGTATGCGATGGAAATATACTTTGAGGATTTGCATGTGCCGTAAAAAACTTTTCTAAAAACAGATCTTTTTTTTTTTGTTTAACCACAGTAGTGCTTGCTTACAGGACTGCGACACTGACCCGAAATGCAGCAGGGCTGTTGTTGGCGTCTATCTCCTGTTGTTGGCGTCTATCTCTCTGCATCGCTATAGATAACTTCTTGTCTTTTCACACTATAATGCAACCGAAACAGAACACTTGGTATTTCAGATACCTTGAAAGCACGAGAGAACAGATGAGTCTTTGCTGGCATTCAAAAATCCTGTTACTGGCAAATGCTGGTCAACTCAACATCAAGTTTGGAAACCTTAAAGGCAGAAGGCCAATGAGAGGAAACTGCTACTTCCCAGCTCTATAGTCAACTCACAGGCTGGAATTTCTCCATCTAACACATCTGCTGTTCAATTAAACAGGAGGCCAAATCCTTTGCAAGATCCACAAAAAGCAGAAACCTATTCCTTTAAAAGAAAAAAAATAAAAGGAGTGCCTTTCATGAGCTGCTTTCAGAAAGACTAGAAAGCATCTTGACAATTCATTAAAGAAGAATAAATTGTATCAGAAAGTGGCCTCAATGGCAGTCCACCTGATTCCTAAGTGTTAAAAAAATAACCGGGATAAAAGATTATTCTTAAATTAAATGGGTGGGGAAAATGATTGTAGAAGATGAAATGACACATAACTGGGGCTAATAAGGCCTGAATCATTCTGGTTTGATTCATTAAGCCCCTGAACTGAATGTCAGTATGCTTTTTTCTATACTCGGTGTTAAATTCCAGTATGAAGTATGGTCTTTTCAATAAAGGTGTCTTACCTGGCAATTAATGTACAAATCTAGACTGGCGGGCGGATGTTTTTGTGAATCAGACCCTAAGCTAAATATCAGACTTTGGTAAAACTTAAGCCATATGGACACAGACATTTTCTTTGATTCATAGTTTGATTAGTTTAAGAAGAAAGATTAAAGTGGGGATGAATGGCTGTGTTAATGAAAGCTGATAGGTCTTGGAATGGGCTCGGTTACAATGTTGATCTCAGTGTCTCAAAAATGTAATGTCATTATCCAGGATTAGAGATTATAACTGAGAAAAAGTTTCTTTGTGTACATAAATTTGTTCCCAAACTCTCTTGATTATTAGATTGCACTAAAGACTTCAACACCACTATGTATAACGTAGTATGAGACAGATAAATGAATAAAACAAATAAGCAAACCTTCTCTGAATTAATTGCTATTTTTTTTTTCATCCATTAGCCCGTTCTCACGCCATAAAGTGTGGGCTAATTTAAAAGATTTTATCAGAAGTGATTCTGGGCTGCAAATAAGGGTTCGTAGGCTCCAGGTAATTTCTCTCTGCCTGCAAGCTTCATAACTTGAAACTACCTTATGGTGCCTCTGACTGCTTCCATGGGACCGCAGGGCCAGAGGAACCTCAGTGACCACCTTGTGTGACCTCCCTCAGGACACAAGCCAGGCTCCCCTCAGCTCTCTACCCCCAGGCAGCTGCTACATCTTTAGAAACCTATTCAGTCCTGAAATGAAAGCTTAGAGGGATCCACAAAACTTCATCCCATGATTCTTTTAGGTGTTGATAATGCTCCTTTTAAAACCTCTCTTTTCACTTTTTTTTTTTCTCCGGATTTGGCTTCTAACTCTTGGATGTCCTTTTCTGCTGAATCAAAAAGTCATGCAGCTTCAGAGATCACTTCCTCATGAAAGCGCCTGCTTACAATAGCCAATCACTTCTTTTTTTGGTTTAAATAATATAACTAAGATTCTGGAGTCTTTTACTATGAGACAAATTTTCTGAACGTTTACTACAACTTGAGGTTTCTCCCAGTGTTTCCAGCTTCCACTTGCCTGAAGCCTCGGCTTTCACAACCCCCTTCTTGGCTTTGCAGCTTCATGAGGCAGCGCTGCCAGGGACTTTGAAGCTCAAGGCAGGTGAATGGCTGAAGACCACTGACTTAACTATAATTGATTTTCTTCTGGGAGCAGCCAGGCAACACACTAATGGAAGAGAGAGGCAAAAAATCAGGATACACTACGTACCTCATTCACCACGTATGTTCCAGCTGTTGAGGTGGAAATGCAGAGCCTGCCCAACTGGCCAGACCTGGTTCGCGACAGGCATGGTTTTGAAAGCTCAAGCTGGGTTAAACAAAATGTGGGGAGAAACATCTAGAGGTATTTCAGGTCTCTCATTAAGTTAGTCCTGTGACAGCTTCTTTAGAGGCATCACTACCCAAGAGTTTAATACCTGAAGTGGAATCCTGCCGCATTTGAGGAAGTTTTATTTTGTATGATATTACCTGTTCCTGCAAGGGTTATGCAACATGAGTGCCATTAAAATATCAAAGACAGAGTCGTCTTCCTTTTGAGAATTTTCCCATTTTGTTTCTTCTGTTCTTCTTGTTGCTTGAAGGATTGCTACAGTTAAAAAATTAAAGTGTGTATCTCGTTTCATTACAGGAGAATCGGTAAATTCCAACTAGGCATTTCTCAATTTGCATTTGTCGTCCTTTAAGCTAATTTTCAGTGCTGCAAAACAACTTTAAATATTGTTTGAAGCCCTCCATTGAACTCTTTTTAACATGACTAACATAACCTTCCTGTAGACTTTTACTTCAGTCTGACCAGTATTTGTTATCATCACAGAAGGCCAAAAAAGGGAGAAAACTCTGTTTCTACACACAAAAACACATGAAACTCCTTAAAAGATATGACTTGGAAATGTTTTCAACCCTCCAAAATTTTAGGGTGTTAAAAAAAAAAAGGTGAGCTAAACAAACAGAAGTTGGAAGGAGTGAGATGAAAGACCGTAAATTCACAAATTTCCCTGTCTTCCATACCTCTGCAGCGATTAAACAGAAAACCCTTTAGCAACCAAGTTACATTTTCACTTTAAAAAATCTTCAGCAAAATATAACCTTGCAGCTGTAAACATATGTCTGAATAATTATTCTGGCTTTATATCAAAAAACCCACCTCTGCCAGAGCAGACAGATTTTAATTTAGCATTCCCCCCAGAGCTCTGGAGGGCAAGGTGGATGATTGAGAGGGCAAGGTGACTTGGCTTCAAGGGCTATCTTTATTTGCATGAATGAGTAACCGTAAAGCACAGAAAATATCTTTAAGTAAATTCCGCCTGTCACTGACAGTGATCTAAATGGAATTATAGTTGCATGAAACTCTCTTTTGCTAATATATATATTTTTTTTTCTGAGAAATATCTCCCCCCACCCATATTAAAATAATGCAAAAAAAAATATGCGAGAACAAAAAAAGCATTATCAAAGAGCAACCAAGAACATGATTAAACACAGCAACAAACCTTCCAAACAAAGGGAATTTTTCCACTTATAAACCGTTCTGGGTGGAAAGTGTTGCACCTACAAGCCTCCCCTTTGAACCCCCAATAGCTACTGCAGAGCCCATGGCAGCCAAGTCTTCTCTGTAGTGGTCTGCTGATGTAGCTCAAAGGCATTGTGGAGAGGTCCCATCCCAGGTGAGCACTTAGTTAAGCCTATTTTTGAGACTGGGATTTTAAGTTGATGAGCTTTCTATACACAGGAATTAGAGCTGGGACTATTCAGCCTGAATAAGAGTCAGGGTATAAAGAAGCCAGGCTCATTTCAGTGGTTTCCAGTGGTGGGACCAGAGGTAATGGACACAAACTGAAACACAAGAGGATCCCTCTGAACATTCAGGAAACACTTTTTTTACCATGAGGGTGACTGAGCACTGGCATAGACTGCCCAGAGAGGTTGTGGAGTCTCCATCCTTGGAGGTGTTCGAGACCCAACTGGACGTGGCCCTGCTCGAGCAGAGGGGTTGGAACAAATGACCCCCAGGTGTCCCTTCCAGAATCACCAGTCTGTGATTCTGTGAATATTCATTCATTCATTCAGGCCATTTCTTTATTTCAGTGAAAGTTATAAACATTTCTGATGGTTATACCCTACCAGCCATGTAAGGTAGGCAATGGAAATGAATATTTCTGGAAAAAAAAATCTATAAATCTGGCCTACTGAAAGACAGAGTGCAGGAGAGTGCTCATTACAGGAAGCAAACCCAAATCCTATGGACTCAAGTTCTGTGCTTGGACTACTGAACTACCCCCATGCCATACCTCTTAGGCTATAAGGCTGGCTGGAGTATTTAAAACAAAACAAAACAAAACAAAACATTGAGCTGCATTGCTCTGAAATAGATTGCTATACCCTTCTGCAACTTCTGTGAGTGGTTATCCTACGACAGCTCCATAACCATTCTTGTAAGTTGTCTCTCAGCCAGAAAAATCCATGTGTAACAAGTACGGTAGCGCCTACTTAGAGTAGGTAGGCACCTATTCTACTTAGAGTAGGTAGGTACCTACTCTAATAGGCTTCCAGTTTTTTTGGGGAGAAACACTTGCACTGGAAAGTTTTGCCAGTGAACAGGTCTCCAAGATGGGACGTCCTTTGATGCACAATTAATTTA
>NC_138907.1:83299399-83520393 GCF_965231255.1 Vanellus vanellus
GGTCATTTCAATGTTATTCTTCTCAGCTCTATGAAATGTCACTCACAGTGGGAGAACACTGGGGAATACTGCTAAGGACTTGTCTACATGGGAAAATTTACTGGCAGAATGATGCTGGTATAATATGGAAGTGGTATTTCATTGGCATTCACCATGTCACTACTGATCCGGGATATTTAAATGACATGGTAACTTTGAAAAACCTCTATTTGATTATGTTACGGAAAGCAATTGCATTTTTCTTTTGTGTGTGCCTCTTAAAATAAAAACGATTTTTACAAGGTGTTTACTGAGTTAAATGGAAGTGCAGCAAGCAAAGTTAATTATAAAAAATACAAGATTCTGAAAATACACTACTGATAAGAGGAAGACCAGAAAAAGCATCGGTCCAGCCTTCAATGGTGAGGAAAATCTAACAAGGAGGAAGCTAAGAAGGGCAAAGTTTTTGGTATTTCTTTGTGTTTCATGACGGATTAAATGAGACAGCTAAAACAATTAATACTAGTAACTAACACCTAAGGACTCTGGCTAGAATAGGAAAGAAACGTATATGAAAATCAAGACACTTTGAATCAGCTGGACATGTCAAGGCTGAATTTGGATAGCTTGGAAGCTGCCTGAAGGAGCTGGAGAATTAGCAGAGTTTTGGGAAGGGGGGTGTGCAGTTTCAGAAGAGTGGGTGATGGCAGCTTGGGGGTCTATCTTCTCTTAAAAAGAGAAGGGGGATATCATTCCAGGAATTAGACTCATTTTAACTTAATTCTTGGACGTACTTGTCAATGGATCAACAATTTCTAACCACCTGGATGAAAACAAAGCAATGCCCAACAGTCAGCAATGGCCTCGTCAAGAATAAAATACATCAAGCCAAGGTAACTGACTTCTGGGCAACAGACCTTACGGATGAAGTGAGAATGATATCAGAGAATCATAGAATGGTTTGGGTTGGAAAGGACCTTAAAGATCATTTAGTTCCAATCCCCCTGCCATGGACAGGGACACCTTCCACTAGACCAGGTTGCTCAAAGCCCCATCCAGCCTGACCTTGAACGCTTCCAGGAATGGGGCCTCCACAACTTCTCTGGGCAATCTCTTACAGTGTCTCACCACCTTCATAGTAAAGAATTTCTTCCTAATATCTAATCTAAATCTACCCTCTTTCAGTTTAAAACTGTTACCCCTCATCCTATCACTACACTCCCTGGTAAAGAGTCCTTCCTCATCATTCCTCTAGGCTCCCTTTAATACTGGAAGGCCGCAGTAGCATGTCCCAGGAGCCTTCTCCTCTCCAGGCTGAACAAGCCCAACTCTCTGAGCCTGTCCTCATAGGAGAGGTGCTCCAGCCCTCTGATCATCTTTGTGATCCTCCTCTGGGGTATAGAGGAGGGCATATCATCTATATACCAGAGTCATCTTGATGCCTGGTAGATTTTTATACCGTCTCACATGATAGTTTCACGAGCAAACTTGGAAAACGTGACCTATGGTCAGATAGGTGGACGGCTAGTTGGAAAACGGGCCAAAGAATAACAGGCAACCCTTCACTACCAGACTGAGTTCCCCTCGTCTGTGATTTGGACACTCTCAGACAGATTTAAATACCAAACTGGGAAACACTTCAAGTGCATTGGTGGGCAGGACTAGAATGCAGAATTATATTGAAAATTTGAGGATTTTTTCTGTAAAAATGGGGTAGATTTCAATAAATGCAAGCTTCTACACTTTGGTAGCATGTCTGACTGCAGAAACGCAAGAAAGGGAATAACTGTTGAGGGAGCAGTTTGGCAGCAGAAGTGTTGGAGATTGGAATGATGAATGTACATCCACAGCGTTACATAAGAGTAATTAAAGCTACATATTAGATGTTAGTATGCAGATATTCTAACAGTATGGTGCTCGGCACTATACACCAGTGTTAAGAACCACATATTCAAGAGACAAGAGGGGCCAGGGAAGGGCAGCAGGAAGTGCCACCAGCAAACGCGACCTCTGAAGGAGAAAATTCAGGGTTAGCTTTGTGTCATCTGAAGAAGAAGAAAAAAGTGAGGACATAGGCCAGTTTTAACACACAGTCAGCATAAATGGAAGGTACTTAAGTGATCTGGGTTTCCTCTGAAGATCAGATGAGGAGTCATGGGGGTGTAGGTTAGACACTGGGAAGATTAGTTTTCTGCCCGCAAAAGCGGCTGAGCGCTGGGACAGGGTCCATGACAAGGAATGAGGGGGTGGGGTCCGAGACCTCCAGAGCAATTTTCTTCTGTTCACAATATGATCCATCAATATGCTGAGGGTAATAAACCATCACTGCCTTGCCTTCCTCGCAATCATGACAAACATCTTTAGTTTCTAGATGAAACAGGAAGTACCTCCAGTGTCTTTTGCAAGTTTTGTGCACTTCAGTTCTGAAAATTAAATTCCTGAATTTTATTTGTATTTTTTTTATACTAATTACTTTACTTAATTGAGTAGCATACCAAAACAGAAATTGATTGAAGTTGTAAAGTTTTAACAGAAATCTCTTGTTTTGCTACTTAGATGGGATTGGAACTTTTTTTCAAAATCTCTTGTGTGTGTGTATTTTAATAAACAGGTTTGAAACTGTTTTATTAATCCCCAAAATAGCTTAATTAAGTATTTCTAGGCTAACAGAAAAAAATTGAAAGTACCTGTTCTCAGTCACACATCATGTTTATTATATCAAGCTAGCCTCTTTAAATTGTGCTTTTATGTGACATTTTAAAATGTCAATTTGCCATTAAGTTAATATAATAATTAAAATATGCATTCATGCTCTGACCATGTAAATAGGTAATACAGTAAGTAAATATTTAAATGAAATTCAAATAAACACAAAGCAAAATTTTTATATTCCAAATTACATTCTTACATCAAAATGCTGTGGGGTTTTTTAAAGGAAATTTCACTGAACTGGCTATGATTTCACCTGCAGTTATTTGCAGTCAAAACAACCTTTTCCTAAGCCATAAATTTTCTGACCATTTCTGCTTCTAGTGGAGGTGAGTCATATGTATTGAGAGTTAGCCTTTTTTACCTTTTAGTAACAAAACCTGCATTTTAATCATATCCTTTGTATTCTTGCATTGATTAACAGGATATATACTGTACTTAGTAAGCATTAAATGACTGTTGCCATTTATTTTGTAGCTTCCTGGAACAGTTGAAGAATCCATTTGTACATACTGACTTTTTTACTTTTTTATTTTAATGTTAATATACTTATTTTTAAAATACAGGCTGGGCACAGTTTCATAAAGGAGGAGCACATATGCTATATTAAATTAGGCTGTTTGTATATTTTTCCATCTCTGTGTGTGTATATATGTATATATGTGTTTGTACATACTCAGGAAAAGATAACTCCTTTTAGCAGTTCTAGCTAAGATAGCAAAAGCTGAAGAAAAATGTTCTGCATGGAGCAGAAGATGGTCCCTGAATCCTGCAGTTAAATCTTACTCACTGATTAGTATCCCAGTACCTTGATGTGGCAGAAAGGGCTTCCTGGAAGTAAAAAAATCAAACCCAAAGACGTTCAGCTTTTAGTAAGTATATATTCTCGCAGTACCAGGTCTTGCTGCTTGGGTTTGCCAAGGAAATTAAAAGCTGAGATGATGATGGGATCTGAGGGATCCCAGGGGAGGGAAAGAAGGTGGCCTTCCTGGGTGCCTGGGAAAGTGTTAGGAAAATACCTTTCTTTTCTGCTAGGACAATCTGTGTGTCCCCACAACACCCGTCCTGAACAAGAAAGAGTAAAGCAGAGCCAAGAGCACCATTTCGTTGCAGCTGGTTTCTGAATTGATTTACAAGGAAACCTGTCAATTGCTTGCAAGAAATGTTAGGGCGTTTAATACTGATTAATTCTGCTAAGGACCTTTTCCAGGAGTCATTACACAAGCCACCTCCCTACTGACTTGATCTGCAGGCTCAAGACCAGGGCATGGACTGAGTAACACTGTTTTTTCTATGGTCTCTCAGTGAAATGTCAGTGAAATTTAATAAAACTATTGCAAGTAAGAAGTTAAATCTGCACTTACAGTACCCAGAATAAATTGCTTCAAAATGAGAGCTGAGCAACTTCAAGAGGACTGGGCTTCTTAAGCAGAAAAAAAAAAAATTCCAATATTCTGCTGCTTTTGCAGTTTAGGGCTCTGCTCAAAGGCACGGCAAACAATCCTCACCAGGAGACCTCTCAGGACCTCTGACTTTCTATTCCATTTAAGTCCTTCAGTTGGAAACCCTTAGGACACACATTTTGCACTCTCTCAATCACTGGTTCCCTGGAACAACATTATGTAGTCGTTGCCCTGAACTATGTTAGCAGCAGTATGCAAAAATGATGTGATTCAGCTTGTTTGGGCGAGGAAAGATACTGCAAAGTTACCGAGCAGTGTTGTTATAGGGTGATAACTCGGTGAAATTGAAGCATTTAATCCATGAAGGATAATTAATAGCACCACTGGATAGTGATTCTTGTTTTTCTCGTAGTTCCAGATGGATTATACTTTGAAGGGCAGCAGGCATTTAAACAATGTGGATTAACATTACGCATCACTAAAATCTAAGCCTTAGATATGACGGACTGGGAAAAACCTCCGAAGTAAACTTAATCATTGTTGTTGCTATTATTAATGCTGGCAGCTAGATCTGTATTTAAACATTCCAAACTTTAATATGAATTTTGACTTAAGCAACCACTTATATTCTCACCTTATCGTCTCTGTTATATTGGGCCAATTCAAGGAAGTGATATAACGCATATAATGTAAGTATCTTATGGTTTAACTTCTTTTATAAACAACACTGTACATAACTATTTGCAAAGCTTCCTCTGAAGTTTTAAATAATGAATGAAGAAAGACAATTATTTCCCAGGGGTACTTTTTCTTTCTTCAAAAACAGTTTATAAACTAACTACAGCTGGCCAAAATCACACATTTTCTTTACATGCTATTCCATGTGTCACAGAGGCGATTGCAATGTTTCAGTGGTAACTGTTGTTGTCCAGATGGGAACTTCAAGATCTTGCAAGGATGATGGACAGCAAAGCCCTGTAAGGTCTGGAGGCGAGATCTGTGACTTGATCTTCACTTTTTATGAGGTATCATGATGGAATTATGGAATAATTCAGGTTGAAAGTGACCTCGGGAGGTCATTTAGTCCAGACCCCTGGAAAGAAACCCATGGAAAGACAGGAGACAGCAAGCTATCTTCAGGCAAATGTAAAAGCGAGGCCCTCTGCCCCATACGTCATTGTCTATGCCATCAGATTATTATCAGCAACCTGACCACGGGGTTTGGCAAGTGAGATCCACCGAGATCTCCAGGGTCATCATAAATACTAACAGGGTGCTGAGCAGCCACTGTAACTTTTTAATTGCTAGTGCCATGAGTCAGATTGAGGGCCACTTTTCAGGTGATAAAAGACTCCTTTAAACTGCACAAATCCCCTGTGCATGGCGCACCCTTATGCATCCTTATCTTTGAAAATGCTCCTGACTTCTAACGTGCAGGCTTGTGGTCCTGGTGTTTTGCCTTGCTTCTTGCTCAACATCTGTGTTGTGCCTGTGTTGGAGAAGCTGAAAAGCCTTTCCCAGCCCTGCCTTGTACTTCATTTGTACGTGTACAGACAACTTCATGCTCTTCTCCAGAGGTGGACATTAATATCTAGGACTGAGGAGACAAGATAGTTCATGATTTCTACCAGGTATCCCCCTTTATGCATCCAAAGACCACACTGCTCTCTTCTGCAATACCACTGCTGTGAGAGCACATATAGAAGCGCTTGTCTTCAGCAACTCTAAACCCTTTTCCGAGGCCCCGTGGTCCCGGGCAGAGCCTGTTCTCCCATCCCCAATGTATTATCTGAATTACGCGGCATTCAGCCATCTTAAAGTGCACGTCGCTGGCTTGCGACCGGCCAGCTGGGCAATTCCCGTCTGCCTGTAACAATAAGCTGCTCTCCTTGTTTACCACTCTGCCAATCTTTGTGTCATCGCTGAGTTTTACAAGATTTCATTTTATCATCTGGGCTGCTGATAAAAACTGAAATGGGCTCCTGCCTGCGAGCCCGCTCTTGTGGCAGTGACCCTCCTTCGTATTTCCCCGCAAACACCAGCGTTTAAGCCCTGTTATTAAGACCTGATACCTGCTCTGCTCGTCATGGGTTCTTTCTAAAGGAGTTCAAGGCTCAGCTTAAAGCAAAGGCAAAGCAAAGCTGTTTAGATTCTGAACCGCAAATAGTGAGTAGCCCAAAGTTACAGAAACAAATATTTTTTAAGCTGTGGAACTGGAAATGTCTCTCTGTTGTATTCACCTGTGCTCAGTGTTCTGCTTGGCTCCTTTTATGTCTGGTAGTATCCCTAAAGCTGTACAGTAAATTCCTTTTAATGATGGCTTGAAGTGTTTGATATCATCTAATGTTTTATGAGCAACACCCAGACCAGAATACAAGTCTTGGCAGGTTAAAAAAAAAAAGAAGGAAAAGAAAAAGACAGACCTTTTAAGTTCTTTTTTTTTTTTTCAGATTGCTTTGGAAACATTTCTTTTAGAGATGTGTGCTGTGTCTTTAAGGTTTTGAAACCACAGCATCTAACTTCAAGGGGCTCTTGATGTTTGCCAGAGCATCCTCATCACTGTCTAAGATTTTTCTTCTGGTCTTCCTGTAATGCTGAGGAGACAGGAATACAGAGTATTTTTGTTTCTGTGGGTAGATATATGCTTACTCAGTTTGGTGTCTGTGGTGCAAGAGCGCCCTGTAGGGACTGGTTAAGATTTCATCCGCTGGCATATATCTCCGGGGAGGCAGAGTACACTTCCCAGGCTCTCCTCACTGGTGGGATGGGACTAATCTGAATTTCAACTGGACATTAGCTGCGGGACGAGCGAGACACCTCTCTGCAGAGAGACAGTCTGAGATTGGATGAAAATAAAACTGCAGAGATTACAGAGCGCGTCCCCCTGGGTGAGATGCAGGATACCCCCATCTATAGGTTGCATCACCCGAGTCACAGCATCTCGTGGTGGGAGTTATGCTCAGAGAAGCTCCCATCCTTACGGCCTCTGCAGCTGTCTTAGCCAGGCACGTCCCAGTCTCCGTGTATTCCTCCTCGCAACCAGCTCAGGGATGGAGGCAGGGCCCTCCTGTTATCCCAGCTGTGCCGGCAGGGATGGAGCCGTGTGTGCGGCTCAGCGCTCTCCCAGGGGTCTGGCGTGCACCCATGTGCTGCAGCATCCCATCGCAGCTCCTATCACATGATGAAGACCTGGAGGCCCCAAAGACCGAAGGGGTCCTGGCTTGTAGGCACAGTGCTTTGTCCTGTCCTGCGTCAGCACCGTGGTATTACTTAAATTCAGCGTTGCCCGGAAATGTAGCTTTCTCTAATGATTATTTCGCTGCAGGAAATGTTTCCCTTTGTCCTTTACCATGTTATTTTGCTGCATTTTTCTAAGCGTCCCTACCCCTTTCGGAGCACACCAGCTCCTGAGGGTGGTCTGAGCCTCCTTTTAAGCAACGTTTTGTGCTCGACACTTCCAGCTGCCCCCTGCGCTCCCCGCGCTTGCTCCCTGCACCCAAGAGCAAAGCTCAGCCAAAGCCACGTGCTCCTGTGCCCCCACGGTCACCCAAAAAATTGTGGACCCGTGGCTTCGGCTGAGCAGGATCTGCCATACTGAGAGAAAGAATAAAACCCAGCACAACCCAACAGCTTTCCCCGGATCCCTGCTTGTCGGAGGAGGGATGGAGGCATGCGCCACGCTGGTGCGCTGGCTGGGAGGTGCGTGCGCTGCAAACGAGCTGAACCCCACGGCTTTGCCCCGCGCAGGGGGATGTGTGTGCAGTCATCCCTGTGAACCAAACAACATGTGCTCCGGCAAAGCACAGCTCACACGATTTATGGCGTTTCAGCGACGAGCTGTGTTTGGTCTAAAATGTAAATTCCAAAAATGGGAAGGGGGGAAATATATACATACATATATATATATGTACATACATATGTATTTTTTTTCTGGCTTGCACTCTTGCTTATCTCAAGCCAGTTTAAAAAAAAAATAAAAATCCCCAAGTTTCTATTGGACTTTGGATGAAGCAGAGACAGCATATTTTCCCTGTCTCTCCCGAAGCATCACACCCCACTTTGGGAACTTCATTTATATGCACATCATATGCAATCTGACTGACTCCTACTGTACCTTTGAACAGATCCAATCAGATACCCATATGCATGTAAATGAGGCTCCCAGAGCTGCGCTCTCCGTGCCGAGGAAGAGGAGTTAAAGAGCAGCCTCTTCTTGAAACTTGTTACGGTGACAATCTCATCCTGCAAAACACAATAAAGCTTTCCCCATCCCCCCAGCCCCGCTCCCCAGCCCTTCGCTTTTCTCTCCGCCACGCACGTCAGGAGATGCCCTGTAACTCACTTTTCCAGGCTGAGGTAATTTATTTAAACATGGATTATTTGAAAAAAAAAAATGGGAAGGGATACAGGGTTTGATTTTAATCCCTGCTAACACAGAGGAAAGAATGCTCGTGTCACAACTCAGTGAGTGTAAAAATTAAAAAAGGCTGAGACTATTGTTTGAAAACAGGCAAAATAATTAAAATTATTATGGAATAATCACATATCACACAACAACCTCCCACTCTTCTGAGCAACAATCCAAAACAGCTCCTCCAAAGCAGGCCCAGGGGCAGAGGTTCTGTATATCATTCAAAGACCATCTGTCATTCAATTCCTGTAGCCCCTTTCCGCTATTCTAAGGGCAGGCTGAAATTTAGTCCTGGCATTTCTTTTTCCATTTGCTAACAAACAGCAGTGATGGCAGATAAATATGGCAAACAATAGGCGTTTGTAATGAACTGGAAAGGGATATGGATTTTTGGAACCAGCACCAAGAAGTTCCTGGTCCCGCGCGATGCTCTGGGGACCCCCAAAGCCTGGTTCTGCCATGTGGCTGCACAGACAGACATCTGCAGGCTGCGTTAGGCTTTCAAGAATTCAGCCAACCTGCTAAGGGGCTGATTTAAATAAGATCAAATTTTTTTCTTTTTTTTTTTTTTTAATAAAAAAAAAAAAAAGAAAGACTGAAAGCTAATTCCATTCCAGGGTAGGATAAAGAGAGACACAAAAGGATCATGGATATACAGCACAAGCCGTGTGGAAAGCCCCTTGTTCTAACAGTAATCTTTATTTTTATTCTCTGTTTTTCTTACCTCATTCAGCATTTCCTATTGATTCTCACAGGGAAAAACAGCAACGGATCCCGCTTTCATGCCGCTCTTTGGGAACTCATGCCTGTTAAATGCTGTTTAAGCCAACGCTCATTTTATCTTTATTTATTGTTTGGAGACTAAAAATGAAGCGTGATTGTGTGGAGCTGAAACCGAAGGACAGAATTACTGCTGCACACACCTCAAATCGATACTGTTTCTTTTCACAAATTAACTCTCTGGGAAGTACTCAGTTGCTGGGATTGGAGCAATGCTAAAATGCTGCCAGAGAGGAAAGGGGACACAGGGACATGGTGCCCAGCCCGTGCCTGCTGGTGCTACCTCCATCCTGCCTTTGAGGAGCCACCTGGGCAACAGGAATGCCCCGGGATGACCCAATCCTTCCTCAGGTGCAACAAAAAGAGATGGAGGGAGAAATGAGGAAAGGGGGGAAACTGGGCTGTTTGAGGTTCATGAGATGTAAGGACACCCTTCAGCACCCAGCCTAACAGCAAGAAGTCTTGGTTTTCCTGGGTTGGTTGTTCGGTTTGTGAGGAAGCCATGCAAAGGGCTGTGTGGCCCTTGTTTGAGGACACAGATTCTGATATTAAGGTGGGCCACAGAACAAAAGGGTATTGGACTCGTCTGGCTACACAATGCAGCATGTCTGGAAAAAGACCACTTCTCCCTGAAGGGAGTTATCAGATAATCTGTAATACATCCCATCAGTCATAGACTGGGACATGGTGGCCTGTGTCCCCATCATCTCCACATCTGGCTGTAGCATCATGCCCTATCTAGGAATGAAATGGTACTCCTGTAGAAACATGGGTGGCACAAAGTGCCGTAGCCCACGGCAGGGCTTCCTGGGGCACGGGCAAAGCTGAGCTGCACTGGGTGGATGGGTGGAGGAGAAGAGAGCAGTACTCCAGCCAGTCCGGCTGGTGTCCCGTGCCGTTGCCCAACCCCCACATGGGAGCCAGATGATAGAGGAGCCCGGCTCGACTCCCCACGCCTCCCAGCACTGCTGCCACCTTCCACACCTCAGAAAGGAAAGGACGAGTGAGGATTTGGTCATTAGCCTCTTCCACTGGTTGCCCTCTCTGCCTGTGCCTTGGGCTGGTCCAGCCGTACCCATCACACAGTGAACCCTCCAGCGGGGGCTCAGCCGCCTGCGTTGGCTCTGCTTTGACCCCAGATGGAAGTCAAGGGCCAGCCACATTGGTCTGCCCTAGCTGGGGTGAGAATAAAAGGCGTGCAAATGAAGGAGACTTCGCAATTATTGCCTTTTTGCAATAATTTTCTTGCACACGTACAGCCCCATAAATGAGCCAAGCTTTCTTCGGCATACTGGGAAGGGCGAGCGTGACTCCTTTGATACTGCCTCTATTTTTAGAAGTTGGGAAGTGTCAGATACAATTGGAAAGCGTAGTGGGAGGGCACATATTTACCCAGGTATAATCTGGGTTCAGTGTAAAACTAGAGATTCCAGCTTTAGTATAGACCCTAAGCAATCCTCTTAATAGCTTTCTTAGGGTGTCTCTAACTATAAAGTATGGATAATTCTTAACAACAGGTGTGCTATCAGGATTAATTAATTAATATAATGTAATTAATGAGATCTTGAAAGCAAGGTGACATGAAATGCAAACTAGCACTATAGCAATCAGTCACTTTTTCCAGGTTGATTGTCTTTGCTAGAAATAAAATGCCCCTCTACAAGAGCTTGTAGCTGCTTGTTTCAAAGTGGAAAACGATAAGCAGCATGTGTGAAAAAATATGCTTTTAATATTGCTCTTTGTTAAGAACTGATGACTTTGTTAGACGGTTTGCAGACAACTGAGAGAGGACCCTGACCTCCAGAACCTCCAGAGCTTTCTATATTGCTTTTTTTTAAGCTTATGCCCAGGCCAAGCAAAAGCAAAGACTCAACGTTTCTCAGAGCTGATACATAAGGTGGATACAGTTGACTGGAAAATAATTTTTTTAAGCTGAATTTTACTGAATAACTCACTTTCTATGTATGCTTTAGCCAGGAACTCTCTCTTAGACAAGTTAGCCAGATCCTGAGATAAGTCCTTTCTCTGAAGGATAAGGCTTTGTATTCCTGTCAAGAAGAAGAGCTGTACGCTGGGGAAAAAGCTGTTGGCGCCATAAGAAAAGGTCATATTAGATGCTTGGATTAGAAATGATGACTGGAGCCATGGAGGCTGTTGAAAGCAAGATGTAGCTGGTGGAGCTCCAGATGAACCTAGGCTCAATGTGGAGGAACATGGAGCAGCATGCCAGTGACACTGTCAGACGTACTTTCAATCACTCCCCGTACAGCCGGGTTTCCTAGTTGTCTTTTCACAAAAATATCTAGGTGTGACTGTAGCTTCTCAGCAAAAGGAGGAGAGGCCATCCACGAAGAAAAGAGAGGACGGGTCTGTTTCTGTGGCTGCCCACCAGTCAGTCCCAAGACTCGCTGGTTTTCAAGTGCAAAAATCCTTGTAGATACCTGGTTGTAGACATCAATGTATTTGGGTGTTTTGGTACTGGGCATAGTATAAGCAGACCGATAAACCAACTTGTTTTTCCTAAGATTTTCCATTGCTTTAGGAGAATAACAATGAGTTATTGCTGCTTACCTATGCTAAATGAGCCAGAGATGAAACTTCAGGCTTCCTCCCCAGTCCCCTGGGCCATCTAGATACCTCATGATCATTTTCAAAGGGTATAATTTACATGAGATTTTTTTCCTGCCTCGTGAGCCATAAATTTATAGGGAGCCCCTCTGAAAGACTTACTGCTTTTGTGAGGCCTCAGATGAAGTCAATCAAGCCAACAAATATAAAAGCCAAACTCCCAATTAATTCCGTCCCTGAGGACCATGTTGTTTGCTGTTAGATTGCGAGGTCTATGGGGCACGGGCTATCTCTTTCCCAGGTGGAGAAGGCCTGTGTTGGATGGGGGCATTTTTCAGTCCACGACTTGAGCAGCCTATGTGCCCTCTGAGGAGGTGAACATCGCTCTCGGTGGTGCGAGCGTGCCATGCAAGCCCTTAGCAAACGATAAATAAACAGCTGAGGGGTTAGTTTCCTTTTCTCCTCACTTGCTACCCTCTCTACTTGCTACATTCAATTATTTTTGGAAGCTGCATAATAAACTAAAGTTGTACATTTCAGCGTTCCCAGACCAGATTAGAGAGGATTAAGCATCAAGGGGTGGCAGCTGGTCAGTTTACTGCACATTTTTAATGTGGAAATGTTTCTAAATGAAAAAAAAACGAAAGGTGGGAAGATGGTAGCAAACTCAGACTCTTGCATCTGCTCCCCAGAAAGCTGGTGCCTCTCCATGGGGAGGGGGTGAAGGGCAGGGAGGAGGGAGGATGGGGCAAATTCCCAGGGCCAGTGTAGGAAAGAGGCCAGGCTGAGGCATTCACAGCAGAGCTAAAAGCAGGGTAGTATAAGTCGGCGGCCGCAGGAGGCCCCGGTGAACGCCAGGGCTGTCAAAACACTGGCGCTGAGTCCTGCGCTTGCAGGCGGCAATGCGGTGGTGGCGGTGGCAGGGCGCCCTGCCCCGGGCCCTCGCTGCCAGGACGGGATGCTCAGCCTTTGAGCTCACCCGCTCCCTGACCTCTTGTTGGAGGCCGGCCACAAGAGTGTCAATTAGTGCTAATTGTGAGGGGTTTCGTTTGTCATGTGGCCACCTGTCCGCCAGGAGCCGGGCTGAGACCCCCGGCGGACCCTAATGAGCAGCTGTCAGCCCCCCCCACGCTCACGCTCTCATGCCCAGGGCTGCGTCTGAACATGCCTCAAGGTGAAGGTGTACGGACCTGGTTCCCGGGGAAAATCTGTGTCATCCCTGTCATGTCTTAAGTGTAACCTATATTTTAAGGGAATATAAACGTGTCTTTTTTTTTCTTTTTTTTTTTTTTTGGCTAATTAAATTACACCCACCTCTGTAATTCTAAGATGTGTATTAAAGAGTGTAATTAAATGAAAGCTCAAGTCACTAATTAGAACAACTCTTGAAGGGATACATTCTCCCAGTGACACCTGTGTAACCTCTATATGTGAATGATACGCATCTTGGCATTGCAAAATATGGGGTAACCCTTGTGCAAGGTTTTTGTGTAACAAAAAAAAAAAAAGGAAGAAAATTTCTGAGGTCAATCTGATTTCACCGCCGTGCTCTTTGCTGAAAGGCTTCGTTTGGCAGTGTATCTTCTAAACTATCCCTGCAGGGAGACAGCCACTGATGTGTGGCTTGAGGGTTAACATCGGTGTGGGAACCCTTGACATAAAACCCTGCGATGTGCCGAGGAGGATGGAGGGGATGCATTTAGTGTGGTAATTTCCAGCCCTCCTTCTCCCCTCCTCTTTCCTGTGGGGCTCTACCTCCTCTCGGTTCCGCAAAACATCCTGTAAATTGTTTCAAAAAACAGTCCTCTAACCAAAACGTCACTGCATTTGCGTGTGCGTACATATAAGCAAGGTTCCCTGATGCCCAGCGTAAAGCTCCTGTTTCAGAGAAGAGCTGCAGCAAGTGTGGCAGTAACATACAGAGGTTTTCTGTAATTGCTACCAGCGAGGGCATCCAAAAGTCCTAAGCAGTGGCTCTCAAGTTCTTCTTCATGAGGGGGAGCGCTGGTAGACACAACTCCTTTTGCCCTGCTTTCCTGTTTCATGTTGCTTCTGGTACACCGAGGAGCTGAACGTACATGAAAGGGGAGGCAGGAGCTGGTCTGTAGTTCCCTCATGAAATTTTAGGGCATGTCTGATAATGCTATTCCAGAAACGAGAAGGAAAATTTTGACAGTCAGATGAGGTAGAAATATCTGTGGATGAGTGTGGACCAGACACCGACCCGACAGTCCCAGACACCAGGAATCGATCACCTTGGCAGAGGTGGCGATGACACACTGTGAAAATCTGCTTGCAGACAGGGGATATTGGCTGCATTCGTTATGCGGGGCAGCCAGCTCACTGGGACCACGTTCGGAGGGAAAAAAAAAAAGAAAAAAGCATCTCTCTGCCTTTGCTTTCTTCCAACAGCATGCCAAGAATAGCTCTGCAGGGACTGAGCAGGGGAAAGCTGATTACACCTTTTGATTGATGGGGCCTTACACATTTAGAAAGATTTCATCCAGGAGCTTGATTTACTTGCGCATCAGTTCTAGAAATGGGACCGGAGCAAAGCCCTGGACTCAAACACCTTGAGCGTTTAGGCAATTCGGAAGGGGATCTGAATTTTCACCTATAAATTGCCTTGTGCCAATTCTTCCTTTAACCGTGAATCTACTCCCTGCTTCTATTTCTTGCTCCCTAAGGCCCCTTCTTAACAAACCGTCTCCAGAGTAATTCAGGATGCTGAAGCCATTGATCGCTGTGTAAATCTCGCAAGGCAGAGCACGGTCCTGCCCCGTGCGGCGTGCGCTGCTCGGGCTGCGGCTGTGCCCTCCCCTTGGCACGGGGTTGCTCTGGAGAGAGAAGAAAACTTCGTCCACAGATGGTCTCTCTCACCTGCAAGAGCACTCAGCGAACATTAATGAGGGGGCTGGGGCTGCAATTATTTTCTGGATTTGTTATTTATAAAAGTTCCTATGTCCTTGCCTTTACTGTAAAATGCCAGGTGATGCCAAATGCCGCAATGTGGAGAAAACTCTGTAAGAGCAGAGAGCCCAGGACGGTCCTTATAACAGATGGACAGTTACACACAAAATTGCATGTAGAATTATATATTTGAGTATGCAGATTAAAAATATTGGAATTAAGACAGATGCATCATTTACAGCTATATTTTATATCTAATTATTGAAATTAACCCTCTTATACTTAATGATTACTGCAACGGGTTGACCTAAACACTTTGTTTGTCCAGAGCGGGCACGGAACCAAGTATTGAAATGAGTATGGAAAGTGATGTCTAGAAAATGATGTCTAAATAATAATTGTAAAAAGTGATAAAACAAAGGGTTGAGGTGGGCAGTGTTTGCAGTCTCAACTATCATAGTTGCAACCTTCATCCAGCATAATAAATGCAAGCCTTAACAGTATTAGTAGTAACATTTCTGCAGTAGTGTGTACATCTGGATGCCAGTGTTTTTACAAAATACTCCCCTCATGAATACAATGAGGATAGATTGCAAACCCTTTATCTACGAATGCTGTAAGGCTGGTGAGACATCTTATCTGCTCACTGTATATTTTCTGTCCTTTTACTGTGGTGCCTTTTTCACTTTCCTTGCCAAACTTGTAAAAGCATCAATCCCCCACTGTCTTCCTTGTCCCAGCTATCTGCATTTTTTGGTGTTTTTTGGCACCTTGCAACTCTAAAATATGGGGGAAGAGACCATCCTTTTAAGTATACCTAGCTTTTTAGAAGCAAAAACTACTGGGATTTTTAAAAGAGAACAGTTTTATATCAGTTTTTCAAATGAAATGTATTGAATTTAGTGACCTACTTTTCTCCAAAGTTGCTGAGCATCCACATTTGAAGCTGATGGAAACCATGGTTGCTCAGAGACCTCAGATAAGCAGCCAAAATGTAACGTGGGCTGAAATTCTTCTAGTCTTATTATGGGGATGCTAACTTATTCCCAAATTCAAATCACTGTGAGCTAAAGTGAAGTCTGAGAAAGAAACTAGGTTTGATTCAGTTTAGGTGAGAACTTGGAAGGCTGGTAGAAAAGCTACCTCCAGTAAGATGGGAGATAATCAGAGCCTGGGTAAAGATTTCACTCTTCAGAGGTTACTGGCAGCCCACTGCTGAAAGGAAAATATAGAAAGGAAAATATGCCTAGAAATCCAAACCCTCCATCTGCAGTATAGCATCAGCAACATGGCCCTAACCTGGGTGGTTGGGACGTTCAGGCATGGACTGGGACATAGCTGCTCCAGGGGCTACAAAAGCACTGAAGAATAGAGTTCCTGCCCTGGACTATGACATATAGAAAAAGGGGCAGGAGACACATAGGTACACATAGACGTAGGACTGCAGGACCAGCAATACTGGTCATCAAGAAAAACAGTGGTGCCAGGAAAAGCAGTGGTGCCAGGAAAGGTGAAGGAAATCAGGTTTTGTCATGGTACGTTTGAAGTGGAGATGAAAGAATGAAAATAAAACCCTCTGTGCCGGACCACACAGAGTTCCCCTTTCACCTCCTGCACCAGCATCCTCAGAAACCAAGTAGATCTGGCCAGGATTGAGAGAGGATTACAGGTCATTTGTCTATTGATGTAATTTGTGAGGATGCCAAGGAACAGAGATAGCTATGGGCAAAGACTGAGGGAAATTTGGCCAGTGGGAGGAGCAGTAGGAGGGTGGAGGAGGAAGGCAAGGCACCAAACTCAGGAGATAGTGACTGTAGTCATGAGAGTAGGGCACAGACTCTCTGAAAGTCTTGGGAGGAAAGAAACAGGGATTGATCACTTGCATCAAAGGAACTGCATAGATCAAAGAGGATGAGAATAAAGAAGGGATCTTGTAAATCTAGCTGTTGCAAAAATACTTGAGGTAAGGGAGGGGAGCAAGTCTTTACTGTGGCCAGCAGGTCTAGGGTAGTGATTCTTCCCCTCTACTCTGCTCTATTCTACTCTTATAAGCTCTCCCTAGGAGTACTGTATCCAGCTCTGGGGCCCCCAACATAAGAAGGACATGGACCTGTTGGAGTGGGTCTAGAGGAGGGCGATGAAGAGGATCAGAGGGCTGGAGCACCTCTCCTGTGAGGATAGGCTGAGAGAGTTGGGGTTGTTCAGCCTGGGGAAAAGAAGGCTCCAGGGAGACCTTATAGTGGCCTTCCAGTATTAAAGGGGGCTTACAGGAAAGGTGGAGAGGGACTTCTTATCGGGGAGTGTAGCAACAGGACAAGGGGTAATGATTTTAAACTGAAAGATGGTAGGTTTAGATTAGCTATTGGGAAGAAATTTTGTACTGTGAGAGTGGTGAGACACCGGAAGAGGCTGCCCAGAGGAGTTGTGGATGCCCCATCCCTGGAAGTGTTCAAGGCCAGGTTGGATGGGACTTTGAGCAACCTGGTCTATTGGAAGGTGTCCCTGAACTAGATGATCTTTAAGGTCCCTTCCAACCTAACCCATTCTATGATTCTATGATTGCACTCCTCTACACTAAAAAGTTCTCCTTTTCCAAGTCCACATGCTTTCACATGACTTACACATCCTCTAGCTTCTCTTTTATGAGCAAAATATTGCACAGCTAGATAGTTTTTTAATGAAGATGAGCCCAATTTCTCCCATGCCTACATTGCAGATGTCGCTAAAATCAGCGAGAAGTGAAAGCATTTGTCCGAGGGCAGTCTGGGGCTTCCAGAGTACGGAGGTCCTGGTCAGGCTTCTTAGTTTGAAAGCTGAGCTCAAGCATCTTCATTTTGTCTTCTCTTTTTCCATTTTTCCTTCCTTGGGTTCACGTACCGCTTTTAAAACTGAACTGTGGAAAATTTTTAAACATTTGATATGGCATCAAGGGAAGAATAGCTCTGTTGATGGAAAAGAAACAGTGAGAAAAAAGAATACTTTTTTTTTTTCCTGGACTGAAAATATCATAAAAGCCTAGCCCTGGTGCGATGCACTGTTATTCAGCATGTTTTCTGCTGTGAGATGACAAGTGTGGGGTGGGGGGTGAGGATGGAGTTTCAGCTAATTCCATGAAACTATGCTGATTATCTGAGGTGTCAGATGTATATGTGTCAAGGAGCATTTGAGTCTTTGCTTCTTGTCAGATCATTTTTTAAATCAGGGTGCCTGGGGCCCTTCTCATCAGCAAAAACAGGATATAAGCCTTTCCCCCTTGAAGATGATTATCAGTTTTAGAAGAAGTACATTTGTATACTTTCAGAAGTCCGCTTGAAATGTAACCAGGCAACTCATTTGGGGAAGGAGACAAATGTCAGCCCAAACTCAAGGCTGAACTGCAATGCAGGCTTTATAAATTCTGCCTTTGAAAGTAAAGACAGTGGGTCAGCTTTTGGGGCCAGGGAAGCTGGTACAAACTAGATTCGCTGCTTACATTTACAGTACACAAAAGGTAGTAGATTTAACTGCTGCCTAGGAAAATCAGAAGTTAAAGTAGCAGGTGGTCTATTTTAGCCAATATTTCCTTGCAGGTTTCTGCGAGATGCATTTTGGTAGATCACACTTTCCTGTCTCTTGGATGTATGACTTAGAGGCTCTTGTAGATTCATATGGCCCAATTGGGGATAGCATAAACTCCATGTGACTTTAAAGCTCTGATTCTTAACAGTGCCAAAGCCCTGGTATATACTTTTGATGTCCACATTAGGCACGGTTACAAGGACAGTGTTTCTCACTATGCCCACTTTAAGACTCCTTTTGCAGATGGGCTTCTCCATAACTGCCAGCTCAGACAGATCTGAGACCCCTCTGCAAATGCTCAGCCTTGTGCAGAGGGTAGAAGTGTCCATGCTGCCGTTTGGAGACCTCATACAGTCATTTCCCACAGGTAAATGACAACACACAAGTCCAAGATGTTGCAGGCTACCAGTTGCAGGCAGGGGCCGGTGGCTGATGCTATCTGCAAAGAGCATTTAACCTTGGTTTGGTTCACCTGTGAATTTGCCCAAAGGTGACTCTTGAAAATTCTTTTCCTTCTTAAAAAGCTTCTGCATGGTGAAGTAATATTTTAGACTTTTCTCCAGCTGCCTGGAGACAATTTCTTCAAGTTAATAAAATCTACCCAGAAACAGGTAGCTTTGAAACCCTGAGGCTGCAGCATCTTGCTACTAATGCCCTTATAGCCGGTGGCATAAACAAGCCCGTCCATCTGCCATGCTTGTGCCCCTTCCCAGCTCAGCCCACGCGGGCCTGGGGGAGAGCGAGGCATCGCTCTGCTACTGACAAACCAAGGCACTACCTTCAAACCTTGTCCCAACGAGCGTACAGGGCACTGCTGCCGCTCTTAAAAACGGAGAGTTGTCATTTTGGTTGTGTCCCTGCCTACCACCCTCCATCGGGGGGGTCTTTGGATGCAGTGGGGCTTCTGTCGCAGCCACCACTGGTCCCCGTATCTTCAAGGAGCTCTGACCTTGGAGGAGGTTGTGTTGGAAGGAGGAGGCAAACCCGTGCAGGAAGCCCCGGAGGCAGAACTGTTCCCCTGCCCCTCTGAGGGGCCGTGCTGCCCACGCACTGCCCACGCGCTGTTAGGAAGGAGCACAAGGGTAAAGGGTCCTCTCCTGTAGTCTGGGTCCTCCTACGCTTGCAGAGGTTTGTCGTGGCCTGTTTTATGCAGCAGCTACCTTGTCTTGCCTCGTCAGTGTGTCTTTGTATGGAAAACTGTCAGCATTTCTTTTAAAAGCTTTTGAGTACTGAAGATCATCCCCTATTCTAAGGTTTTTTGCTTGTTAGAGCAACTGCACGTTTTTACTTACATTTTCTCTCCCTCAAGGTCTCCTATTTACAGACAATCTGTCTCCGGAATGATTCAGGATGCTGAAGCAGTTGATCACTGTATAAATCTTCACAGGCTTCACAGTCTATGCAGTAAACATGTATGAGTCTAAAACCGCATTGTCCTGGCACCACAGATTATTCCTTATTAAAAAATCAGTGTTTAGAAAACATTAGACCTTTTCATTTGGGAACCGGAGGAAAACACCAAAACTGATGGTTCAAAATACGACGTTTTCTGAATTTATTGGTCATGCTGCTTGCCACGCTGATAGGCTGGGAGATGGATATCTTTTGTATCTCCCCAGGACAGGCACTAAACCAGCAAAGAAATTCTGAATTTGTCCACAGCAATACAGCCTCCAGACTGCTCCACGAGGGTGGAACCAGACCAGGATGAAAGGCCACACCGCTGGGGCCGGCAGCCATCGCAGGCCGTCCCGAAGCAGCGGAGCCAGGAAGAACAATAGGAGCGGGCTGCGTCTGGCAGCGGTGGTACACATCGTCCCTTGAGGTCCCTGAAATATGCAGCTCGCTTTTCTCTGTCACAAGGCTCAGCCGCTGTCTGCCCGGTCTTCTCCCAGGCAGGAGGACGCAGGCCACAGGACGGTCTTGTTCACTCCTACATCGCTCTCCTTCTCTGGTGAGAATTTCAACCATTTGGTTAAATGTTTTCTTAAAATGAAAAATTGCTGACTTATTTTACAATAATTATTGATAGGACACCTAAACCTACCTTTGAATCTGTGATCCAGAGGCGACAATATCTTATTACTTCACGTGGCCACACAAAAATAATCTCATTAAATAGTTGGTCAAATAGAGAAATCTCAGATCCTGCAGTACGAAAAAAACTAACTATGGAAATGTTTCACATGGCCACATAGCGTTTAGCGCTGATTTCTTGCATTTAACTCTGCCAGAATCATTCATAAAAGTGCCCCTGTGTGACATATCCATTGGGTAATAAGCCCTGAGATGACTCCGCAATCTTTCTCTTAGAGGAGTGGGAGTAAAAGCTCTGTCCACTAAAGGAAAAATATGCTGATTGGTGGTGGGCAAAAGCAACATGGATGACTTATGCTGTGTGTGCGTGCCCTAAGCACCATTTAAATGGTGTAAATAATCTGTGCTAGTTCATTTGGCAGCAGGAAAGCAGACAAAAACACAATCTTAACCGTTTACAAGAACTAGCTGGAAATAATTTATGCTGATGGTGAGAAATAATATGACTGCTTTAAAGGCAACATTTACCTGCTTAGTCAACAGAAGGTAGCAGTCAGTTTGGACTTCTCAGGTGAATTTCTTGAAATGCAAACTATGTATTTATAAAAATAAACAACTAACAATTAAACTAACAATTTTAAATTGGTGTCGATCACTTAATATTGCCCATCAAATGTTAAAAAATGTAGATTTCTTCTTCAGGCCCAAGCAATTGTGCTATACTAATACAGAGGTCTCAGCTTTTTATTAACGAAAAAAAAAAAGAAAAAAGGCCAACAGAAAGGTTTTTCACATATCATACCTTTCTGGAAAAATGGAAGACAGTAATCTTAAAGGCTCAAGAGAGGTCAAACCATGGGGATCCAAAAGTCCTTGTTTACATAAATATTCCTCATTTTTACATATCCATCGTATTGGCAAAACTGGCATTTTAAAATATCTGTAAGATCGGTAAAATTTGCATTCTTTAACATCCATTATATTGGCAAAACAATTTTCATTGGTGACAATTCCTGACTTCAATTCGAAGGAGGAAACCCCACAGAATACCCTGGTCCATCGAGGGTAGCACTGTAGGAGTGGAATTGTTTGAGTCCCCCGCACCGTGCCTCACTGTAGCTGCTGGGCTGCCCTGTGGCAAACCCTTGGGGCGCAGCGTGTCCCCCTGCCACCCCACGTGCCAGGGTTCCTGCCCGTGGGGACCAGGAGGCTGGGGAGGGCGATGGAGAACAAGTGCACATCCCAGCTCCTCGGGTGGCAGACCTGGAAGGCAAAGCATTCCCATGCCCAGTGGTGTTGGTGTAGTCACACCGACATAATCTTTCAGCCCAATACTGTACGGTCATGTATTCCAACACAGCAGCATTTTTACTTTGGATAAAATCTTGTCTGCGCTGTCTGCTGTTCCAAGAAAACAAGGAAAATTACTTTCTAAGTGGAGGATGAAGCAGATGCGCAGAACATGAGTGAACCAGGTAGGAACATTGCAACTGCTCCCAAATGAAATCCCACCTCCGCTGAGGTTGGTGCAAAACTCTCGGTGAGGGCACTGGGATTTGGATTTCCCTCAGTGCTTTCCTGTCACCTGTGGGAAAAGCAGGTATGGCAGCAGCATTGCAGGGCGATGTGCTGCCACAGTGAATCGCAGCATGAGTTGATTCTGATACCCCTTCTGATACTGTAATATATTTATAATTTAAATTATAAACTCTGGGGAACAAGTACTGTGTCGTTTCATACAGCTTTCAGTATGCTAATGTGCTCAATAAAGAACAGGTACACTCACCGAAATAAATGCCTCCTTGTTTCAGATATGTTTTGTCCTCAGGTTGGAGATACATTATCAATATGACATTATTTCTGCACAATGAATTGTTTTTATAGAGCAATAAAAATACTACTGTGGACCCACTTCACCCCAACACCTGGGACCCGCATATGTGTTGGACACTGGTTCTCCTGATTCATCTTCTTGTGTCGCTGCCCATCAGCCTTTTTCTGTCTGTCTGGTCAGCATCAGTGAGTGTGTCCGTGCTTAGTTATTTCCCAGACACTATGAATACACAGAGATGCAGAAGCGAGAAAAATCTCAGTGGCAGTAGAGCAAACTTCAGTCAGCCAGACCTACTCAGCCACAGAAAATGTCTCAGGAGATTTTTGGCGATCCAATACATAGACAAACTTAGAAAGCCTCCCAGAGAACCCAGCCTTTTCTTCTGGGAAATTGCAACTTCTTTATCTGCCCAGGGAATCAAGGGAGGTACGGAATGGAAAAATGTTCCTATCGCAATGAGATGGTTTGAGACAAGCGGTGCTGCTAACCGTAATGAAATGTCAGTGTTACATTTATACCTATAGAAATTTGCGTGTGTGCATCTGTTGAGGGGTGAGGGGGAAAGAGAGAGCAAATTGTAAGAATACAATTAATTTCACTAACTTCCACAGGTATGTCCCCAGTTGACATACATACTCCCGGACAACTAAAAATATGCTACAGATTAGAATGACATATAATTTCCTTTGCTTTTGCTCTGCCTTTGCATGTGGCCTCAGTCGTGTCACCCCCCTCCCCAGCACATAGCTCCTCACCTTCCACTGAGCTCAGTCAGGCTCTGCTGGTCTCTCCTCAGTACATGCAGGCTCACAGCAAAGATGCTCATTTTCCACGTCACTCCATCTGTGGATCTTGCTTTCTGTTTCCCCTGCATGGCCACCCGCTACCCTCCCTTTTCTTGTGAGCTTCCTTCTGTCCCTCTCACAGCCGGTGCTCCATCTCTAACTTCTCTCACAGCTCCCTGTGGCTCCGCTTACATTAGCCAAAACTGCCATCCCTCCTCAGTGGTGCAGAAGAACCGATGCCCCCGTGCATCGGTTAACCTCGAGCAGCTTTTCCTCCCACTTCTCCAAAGCATCCTTCACTGGGAATAGCTCACTGCTGCTACCTTCATCTACTCCTTCTGCACTAACCTACGTGGACATTGGATGAACTAGCTGTCCATGTGGGAAGTGACCTCCTTGTTCAGCAGGGAAGTCCTCCTTCTCCCTCACCTTCCCACACCGGCGTCCCTGGCTGTGTTATTCTCCAGTTTAAACTGTAAACCCACCAGGGCAGGCAGCCTTGCCCCTGGGGTGTCTCTGGAGTACTACGGCAAACCCCTCCGACTACTTAGAAATTATCAACGACAATATTTTTCACCACGCTTCCAGACATTGTCCCAGCCCTGTAAAAACAGATGCTTACAAAATATATGAAATTAAAGCAGCCTCACGGGAAAGAAAGCCTGGAGCACCCCAGGCAAGGACACCCCCCGCTGATGCCCAATTTGTGCATTAGAAGGCGATAAGCGGGGAGATGCAGCGCGGAGCCACGGCGGTCTCCTGGTGGTTTTGTTGTTGTTGTCGCAACATGGTGGAGAATATCCAGACTTGCCGGTAAGTCAAGGAACAATCTCTTCCTATTATGCCAGCTCGAATACTAAACCGGCTTACAGTCACACATCTGCATGATCCTAACCTTCCCTCATTACAAACACAGTAGGGATTTCCTTGCACCACGCTAGCTTCGCATGGGGCCTATATTTTTATCCAGCAAAATCACATATTGTTACCTCCATATGTACAGTTGAAACAGCATGAGTAATGGAACCTTTAATCCTCATTTTTCAAAATTAGATTATAGTTTTTACCTTCACTTTCCCTTAGTTTTTAAATCCCTTCCAATGCTGAGCATGGAAGACGCTGCTCTCCCTCTAATCGTATTCTCTGGTGGCTCCAGTCGTGGCCGGCTAGAAGGGGCTGCCTATGCAGATCCGGACCCCAGGAGACTGCCTGGATCACCTTCAGTCACCTTCCTTGTGTCCCTTGAAGAATTAGTTTAATCGGAAGAGATAAAGTAAATGCCATATAACGTAAAATTAAATTAAAACCTATATGCGACAACAAAGATAGTATTAAGACGTATCCATCATGCCTCTCTATCTCTGCACTTGCAGATAAACAGAGAGATTTATAAGGCAGGAACTGTTTCAGTGCTAAACCAGAGGCTGGCAATATTGAATTAAGCTGCACATATTTGTCAAAGGCTTTTCCAAAAGTTGTAAGGTCTCCACAGTGCAGTCTCTTCTACCTCCTGCCACGCTTTGGAGAGAAACACGTTACGCAGCATAACACAGTGGATCCTGCCTTCAGGTACCAGGCAAAATCATTGTGTGATCTACTCAGCTGCCTCACACCCCAATTACATAGTTTTAGTCTGCATATACGCTGAGCCGTACTGCCAGGCAGTATTCTTAAGAATCACTTAGTAAATTCCATTTAATTGTTGTAAAGTAATTATTCTGCAGACTGCAGTCTGCTGGGAAGAACTAAATATCCTTGTATAATCATGGCAGCGTAGTTCAAGTTGCAATTAGACACCGTTATGAGGTCCCCTATAACAACTGCTAGGAAATTTCCTTCGGCCTGAAAAGTGACGTTTTTACGCTGATAGGAACAGAGAATATTGCTGAAAACTTTGAATTGTCTGTGCCAAACTGGTCTTGAATTAAATGTGAACAAAAGTCACCTAATCGAAGCACCTTCACTAATAGGAATGTTAAGTTTTCATGTGTTATTATTATTTAAACTGCAATATCTAAGCTGCAGTATGGATCTGCAGCCAAGATGCAGACTACTTCATGCTGATCAGCTTACAAATATTGAACAAAATGATGATCCTTGCCCTGAGTATCTTATTTCACAAACATAAGTAAGTATTATAAGCTACAATGAATTTTTAGAGGAAGGTAAATACGGTACATGTCAAACAATCTCTCTCACATTTATATATAATGTAGATATGCATATAGTAGCACAGTGGGCTTTCTCTAAACTGGTTTACCTCTGTCCTGTCCATCTCCTGGCACCTACAGCAGAATGCTCTGGTGCTCTGGTGCTACCTGAAAGGAGGTGGGGACCGTGTGGGTCAGCAGGCCCAGGGGTGGAAGTCAGGTCACTGACCGGTGGTGCTTTGTGCTTGCCCTCGGTGGAAATCCCTGGTGTCTCCGACCCATTTCCAACATAAACCAATGCGTCCACAGACCAACCTTCCCTCATCAGTGTTGCACTGGGAAATCAAGACTACCTCCAAGTTGGAATGGCTTCTCCATCTTCAAAGGGTAACTTGTGTCCATCAGGTACTCTTAGTGCCGTACACCTCCCCATGCACTACCCCCAAGGAGAGCTGTGTCCCTCACTGCCACTTCGACACCTCAGATCTTCCCTAGAAAAATGTGCTGAGGTCCGATGTGTTCGAATTTTGCAAACTGCACCTTGCGTTCAAAGCCTGTGCTAGCATGCCTGTGAGTCCTCCTGGGCAATTTTGGGTGTTTGAGTGCTTCCTGGTGGCTGCCAGAGCCCCTGTGGTGGCAGCTGACCAGGATCCTGGTCTACCACAGACTCTTCTTTTTTTTTTTCCCCTTTTCACTCTTAGCCACTTGTGCAATTTTCAACCCCCGTCCCATATCCTTGCCCTGTTTCAACCACCTCCATAGAGCTCATCCCCTCCCGAAACAGGTAGTGCACTGAAGGCAGCCCCGTGGGCAGCAAGAACATGTTTTCCTTCATCTGCGAGCGCAACTGAACGGTTGGGTCACAGCAAAACCCGAGAGCCTGCCTGCAGCCATGGTCTGCCCTGCATCCTCAGCCTCCTGACCACAAAGGGCTACAAAATGCCTTTTTCTCCATGAGTTCATAGGTTTTCACCCAGGATCACCCACAGGTCCCTTCTGTGGGATTTGTAAGCTGAGCTATAATAACTTAAAAAGTGAATGCAAAAAAAAAAATAAAAAAAAAAAGGGAAACTTTGCAGGGTTTGAATGAGGAGGCCTCATGAAAGCAAATTGTGTATTTAATTTGCTCTATCACACAATAAAAAGATCAAATGATTTAAACAGTTGATGTGTTGTGAAAACACATCCTGTCACAGCTGGGAGGTAGTTCGAGTTCTAATCACCCATTTCCCCTCAGTGTCGTTCCTCCTCTCTGTTCGCTGTAACACCGCAGAATTTGGAGTTTAGTGTGCTGGTAATTGGAAGATGCTTCTCTCAATATATTTCAAGACAGATTTTTCAGATAAAAGGCCCTATTGTATTTTCAATAATAAACATATGAGATAATGCCATGATTTCTTTGTATCCTAGTTTTGTCTTTTGCATTGTCCCCTTGGTGTATCATCAGCAAGTTTTGTTTACAGCTTCAATTTTTCATTCATATCCTGCTTTTCTCCCCCCCTCCCTCTCTCTTTCCTCCCATTCTTTCTGCTTCTCACCTTCTTTTCTTTCCCTTTTGAATCCAGCATCCCGGGAAGTTCAGTGAGCGTATCCTACTCGGTATTATTCATGCAGGTGTCTTACAGGACTCTTTTAAACATGCTGCGAGGAATCGAGTTCACTGTTGGGCAAAGGTTTCCGAGGAAGGTGACTTTATTACTCAGACGCACTCTGCAGAATACAGATAATCTTCAGTGCTCCCTTCTAACGCTCTATTCCTCTTCTAGCACTCCCAGCACAGAGAGTTATCTTCATTAACAAGTTCAAATCGCTACGTACTTGCAGCATCAGTGGTCAACGAGTGAGCGTTTTACTCAGTCCGTGAGATGAGCTAAATGGATAAGTTACTTTCCCTGGTCAAAAACATCCTCTTTCCTTAATGGAACAGCTTAATTATTCCTTCTTTCTCCCGGTCCTGGGGGACAGATTATTGAAGACAGATGGGCGCAGAAGTGTGCATACATTAGCGGGTGAGGCTGGATGCAGTCGTTCTGCGGATGGGAGGGCCGACAGCTGCTTGGTCGCATCCAGACACCTGGGACATTGCCTGAGCCTAACGAACGTGTGTGGAGCACTGGTGACCCCATGTCATTCTGACACCTTCAGCTGGGGGCCTACAATGTCACACGCGCGTGCCCACGACATCCTGCACGGCCTCACGTACTTGACTGTCTATGCTGCGTCATATGTCACATCAGACCTGTGCAAATGTGCAACCAAACAGACACCACTTTTTAAAAGTCGTCTGTTTGCATCAACGTCACGTTCTCCCTTCCCTATTGCTTTACAACAGCCTTTTAAAACTGATGTTATTGTCACCTCTTTTGCTGCCACAAGTTTCCCTCCTTCCCGCAAACTCTCTGAAGCTGCTTGCCTGGAAGGTGACGTTGCCTGCTGGTGGCAGGAATGCCAGCAGGGCTGCTGTCTGCCTCTGCAGAGCCCAGCCTTGGAGGGGATGCTTCTTTCAACTTTTGCACATGGATTTTGGGTTGTGCTGAGTGAAGAAACGTGATATTAATGTTTCATGTTTAATGGGAAATCTGGAGCAGTGATGGCTATAGACTGATCCCTACCGCGACAAGCAGGAATGCTGGCGTTCTGGTCCCAACACTAATACAACATCCATCCTCCAAGTTTGGCAGGTCATTAAGGTGGAGATTTTAAAACACCCAGATGACTTAAGAACAGGAACTATACTAGCTGTATGGTTTATGTTTCTTAGTCTGTTTGCCACTATTGAAAATTTGCGAGATTTTGCAAATCACCTCCTTGGATTCCTCACTTGAACAACGGTGCTAACAGTCACTTGTGTGCAACTGCTATGAGGTTTGAGTGACGTGAATCACACATTGTGTTTGTGACTAGAGACACCCACTTCAAGTCTCATACTTAACTTAACAATATTCATCTATCTTGAGGGGGACTCAGCTATCCAAGCCTAACAGCCTGGTCACTTGTGCTGTGAAGTTGCTTCAGTTCATCTCTATAAAAATGAAACTTTACTTTTCAAGTGCAACTGTTGTACATATAATTGGGATATTAAGCGCATCAGTTGCATTGGTGAGGGTGTCCCAAAATCGTTTTCCAGGTTGCATCTCAGGAGCCCACTGGCTCATTGCTGAGTGATGTCTCCCAAGCAATGTGCCTCGTGTAATGTGACAGAGTGACATGACAAATTCTTGAGTGGGAAACTCCCTGGGGCAGAGGGCCCATGTTCCTTTTGCATCTCAGTGCAGCATCAAAAACCAGTTTCCTGGGCTGTGACTAGGGCTGTGACAAAAAGCCACCAAAAGAGCAAATACTGTAAGAGTTTCCTTAGCTCAGACAGTAGCTGTGCTCTTCAGCTAGTGAGCAAAGCTAAACACAGATTGCTAGCCCTCCTGGTTTTGGTTTGGTGTTTTTTTTTTTTTTTGTTGTTTGGTTTGTTTTTTTTTTTTGAGAGGACCCCGTGATGAGTGGTTTCATTAATCCTCCCACAGAGCTAGTTAGAAAACTTTCAAATAAAGTCAGCTGCTGGAAACCCTGTCTGGAGTCTGCAAACCATCATTTGCATTTTGATTTCTGTGATTTAACTGAAGGCACAGGTTGTCCCTGCCAAATATCCATTGCCTACCGAGGGATATACAAGGTAGAACTGCCCAAAGCAGCCTGACTTATGAGGACTGCCACAGCAACACAACCAATGCATCCCTAAACATTTAGTAATAAAAAATCTGTTGTTCTTTAGTCGCCAGGATTTAACAAGCCTAATCCCTAGGAGAGGTGATAAAAATTCATTAATCTAATTAAATACTTCTTATTGCCAAAGTGACTTTGTAGAGTAGCTTTGCTGAAGGATAAGTGCAAAGTAAAATGGAGTCCCAGCAGAGAAACAAACGTTAGACTTCAGCAAGCTGGTACACGCTTCATTAAACTCATAATTATCCTTTGGTTCTAAGTAGCTGATAATATTTAATGAGTATCCAAGATAATTTAAAGAAAATGTTTACTAATGAGGAACAAACAGTGCTATGGAAAACTGATATCTGGGGTACCATAGCCATGTATCTTACCTGTATCTCGTGTACTTGCTTTTGTACGAGTGATTTAAACGTTCTTTTTAAAACTGTTTTACTACACGCTGGTGTTGCTGGTTTCCCCGAGATCCCCTGTGAAGTACGAGGCATCCTGGGAGAAAAGGACGAGCTGCGGAGCAGGTATCGCTGCAGGGGATCACAGGCAAAATAAATCCGAGGGGCATGAGCACAGAGAAGGAAGCAAGGCACCCTGGGGTCGGGGTCGCTCAGTGATGCCAAGGGGCTCATTCCAGCCAGGACTTTCCTAAACATTACCTTTTGGCTTCTAAACTGGGAGGGAAACTCATTTTTGGCTCCTTGTGGGCAGGTTTGTATGGGCAGCAAGAGTGCGCTGCAGCCGGTGCGGTTTTTATCATCAACTTTAATAGGAAAATAATTTGACTCCTGACAGCCTACATATCATCTGTAGCAGGTGGAGCAGGATAGCCGGCCGAGCACTGACCAGTTGCTTTCCTCCAATATTCCTTTAAAGGGACTGGTTTCTTCTTCTTCAGGAATATGTGACTTCCAGCTCAGAATACTCTGTTTTGGAGGTACAGTGTGTGTTTCCTTTGTCTTTGCATCGCACAAAGTTACAGGTTTGCATCTTTCTAGCGCAGATAAATAAAGAGTTGCGGTCCTTACTTAAAAGGCGGTGGGGAAGAAAATGCATCGTTGAAGCTAAGGCAATGAGATTTAGGAAATGAATGGGTGATGAGAAAGGGGTCAGAGTTGGAGAGCGAGCTGCGCCCTGACCCTCCATCCACCTCTTGTGAGCGCTTTGCTCCCGCTTTCCGCGGCTGCCTGCATCCTCCCGCGTGGAGCCGGGAGCCCCAGCAAGGCTCCCTCTCGCCTGCTGGCTCCCACTCCTGTTTCCAGATGTGCTGCTTCGTGAGGTGTGTTGTGTTTGCACACCCACAGCAGAGTGCCCAGAACGAGCTCTAGTGACTTAAATCAGCATCGTTGCACCACAGCATTATTTATTTCATGTGTAGCAGCCGTATGTAGCAGACAGTGTAAAAAGAAACAACCTGTAGTGCCCATGCCTCGCTTGCCGTTTGCCATTCCCCTTGCGATGTGCGCTAGCCTGATTTATATCACTGGTAGGTGATTTCTGGGAGCTGGGATTACTTTTCCTAACACCGTGTCTCTCCCCGCCTGATCATTTTTCTGAGGTTGCCCAACCAGAGGGGCACAACCTTGCGGTAAAATAGGGGTGGTTGTGCCCACTTTGATCAGGACCAAACTTCTAAGCCTTAATAGTGGGGTTTTTTGGGTGAATATCGGCCACTGAGCTCTCTAAAGTCATTGCATGCCTTCCTGCTGTGTGTGGTGAACTCTGATAGCAGCCAACACTTTGAAACCAGATAGTAAACAGCAGAGCAGAAGCACACATAAATATAAAATTAATGTAGATATTTCTCACTTTCATCATAGCAGGAAAACAGCCTCTACTCCAAAATGCCTGCATATAGCCTTGTGTCCTGATGGCGTACGCATATTATTGCAGGTATTCTGGTGCTGGAATGAAAGGAAACGGGGACTGTGTGGATTAGCAGACCACATGCATGTGCTTATTTTATGGCCGTGATTATCTTTGTAAGGTGCTTAAATGCTGCAAGTGTAGCATCCTATAAATGGGTAGACAGATTAGATTAGATCTGCAGTTCTCAGCAAGGGTGTTTTTACCTGCTTGGCTCACTTGGAGGCTGAGTTTCTCTTTAAATGCAGTGTTGCTAGCTGTTTCTTATGCCCTTTATCAATTGGGTTTCCAACCAGCAGCCTCATAGGGCTTGATGCTGTATCTTTGATCTCAGATAGATTTCTGTATATAAAATCATATTTCACACCAGCTTTGCAAGCTGTTATGTTAATTCATTGGCTGTCTACTATCCTGGCTACTATAAACGCTATAAATACAGTATAAGGAATGAGTAGCACCCTTCCATGCACCTAGTCCTGCTCCTGAAATAAAATCCAGGGCAAACCTCTCATATGGTAGAAGGGCAGGATTTTTTTCCAGATCTGAACGTATCGGATTTTCAATTTTTGTCTGATGGAAACATGATTTCAGAGGGTTTGAAAAATAGCTGATGCTTGGACCATAATGTCTGTGCTTCTACTATATCACAGTGCTTTGCTGAAGTCGGGACTCTTGTTCAGATGCATTGGCAGAGTGCCTGGAGATGGCTTTTTGTTGAGTTTGTTGGGTTTGGAAGCAGGAATTGGTTAAGATTACTCTTTTGCAATATTTGTAAGCCTTGTAACCAGCCGCTGGCTTTAAAGCAGGAAAAGTGTCATTCTAACAGCTGCCTTTCCTGTATTTGACAGCGGCGTTGCAGATGTGGTTCCTATTCTGCTGCACAAAAGGTGCCAACCTGGTGAGAAGTCGTCAGTCTATCGAGAAGAAACTGTCCATGTTTGGAGAATACAGACATAGGAATGAGAATGGGTTATGTACCCCCCCTTGGAGACAGGGAAAGAGTCATGAAACTGCCCTAGCCATATAAAAGTTGGTTCCTTTCAAAATCCAAAGCACTCTTCCTATTTACCATCTTACAGATGAACAGACATGTTGATGGGTTTACAACTACCGTGAAGGGTAGAGTTAAGTATAACAGTGATGTGAGCTTCAGAGCTCAGTGTAATATAACGTTACCCATGTGAAATGCAATTATTCCAGCTCTTGTTTTTAAAGAGCTGTTTTTCTCAGTGTGAAAGCAAATCACATAACATAACAATGTTATTCATAAAGATGCAAGTTTTCCATTCCCAGCAAATTTCCTTTGATTTTAAAGGGGAAATAATACGTAACCAAGCCTTCTTCTTAAAATCTACAAGGATTTCACAGAGCTAGAGCCAAAAATCCCCTCCAACAAGCCAGCCCAAGGGAGCAAGGCTTTTCCTCTTGTTTCACGTAGACGTGTGAGGTGAGGGGGAGCGCAGCTTTAGAGCTTTCTGGTACATCTATTTTTCTCTTTGCACCAAAGGTATCATTGGTTTTAGTAAGGGGATACTGCGTCTATAACATCAAAATTAGGCTGTGATTAGAGGCTTAGGGCCTCACCCTGACTGTTACGCTTAACTAAAGGTGTTTCAGTGAGGTTGCTCTTGGCGATCGTGACTCTTGGCTTTAAGTATCTGAAAAGATGGGACTATTGCCCTGTCCCGTTGGAAGCTGCAGCCTGGCGAAGGGCTCCTCATGGGCGGCTGCTCCCGGAGGGGCGCAGGGTGTGCTGTGCCCCCCAAGCCTGTCCTGCTGGCACTGGACATAAAAAAAAATACAGCAGGGTTTCAATTCTTCCAGCCTCCAATATTGCACCCCAAATACCAGCAAACTGGAATTTGATTACAGTAATAGAAACATAGAGAAACAATAGCAGAATGTTAAGAAAAAGTAGAAACTTCAACTGAGGAATAGATCCCTCTTATTCCCTTGTAAATTAATTCTCATGCATTCTTCATAGTTCGGTGTATAACATTTGACTCCCACAATTGAGATTTAATTATAAAACTACCAAAGTTTCAAAGGTAACCTCTAAAAGCAGCTGTCGTTTCAGTAGGACAGGCTGAAGGGAAAGACTTTCTCCTCAATAATTTATGAACAGCACATATTAAGTGTCCAATGCACGCCAGGTAATTGTACTGAGATACTAGGTTTTCACACTAGGTAAACAAATAACTATAATGGAAACCCAGCTGATTAATGGTTAGTTAAGGGCACTTGTGAGTGGTGGGCTTCAGTTCAAAAACTCAAGTTCTTTTCGGGCAGAAAAGAGCTACTGCGTAGCCAGAAGGTCGCAAGGTTTGCTGAGATGTGAACTAGAAACCTATAAAAAGGGACACCACCAAAGGGCAGAGGAAAAGAGAGAGGATGCCGATGCACAAGATGTTCACACACTATCAAAGGGTTAAAAAATAGGGTGGGTGATGTTTTATGTGTTAAACAGGGTGGGCAACTTGATTTCAGAGCCCCACCTATGAGAAGATTGAGCATGAAGGAAAACGCACTGGTTATGACTGTGCCATGGATGAGGGTAACAGTTCATCCACTTGGTATAAAGTCTGCCACTTGGTGTAAAGTCTTTGTGTAGCATAAGAACTAGGTTTACATATATAAAACTTATTTGAGTGCCTGGTTTTCTCTCCTCTGTTTCCCTCCAGCTTTTTAAATATCTCTCTTTCCATTCAAACTTTTATTCCATCGGCTGGGGGAATGAGGGGGAGGCAGTGTACCGCATATCGGACAGTGTTCAGGAGCCCAAATGCTCTTCTCAGCCCTGCCACCAGCTCCCTGAGCGAGCCTGGGCACGGCAGGTGGCAAACCAACCTCCCTGCCTGCAACCTGGGGCCAGACCTTCTGCACCGGCGTCCTGGGACAAGCTGGTGAGTGGCGCCACATCAGCCCTGGATTTATTCCATCTGTTATTAATGACGACCCCTAAGGACTGAAACGAAGCTGCCTCTGCTTCTCTTGTGGGTCACTGACACACTGGTGAACTCAGTTTGTTTTCCAGCATCAGATTTCTGCGGCCACAGCCCTGCTCGGTGTCCTCTCCCCGGCCGCGTTGCAGGGCAGAGGGGGGCTGGAGGGGCCGGGGTGGAAACAGGGATCCTCCGTGCCTTGGTTGCGAGTCCCTCCCTCCATGGGTGCTGGGTGCACAGGGGATGACGTGCTCGTCTGTAGGCACCGGGGTTGCTGCGAGAGCAGACCCGAAGGCTCTGTAACACCGACTGCGCATTTCATACAGAAAGCGCGTTTCTATCGTTTAAAGAACCGAGTCAAACTAACCGACAGCAGGGATGCATTCATTTTTGCATGTAAGACTTCATACCCGTTATGTCATGGGTACAGCACAGCATTCTCTCAAATTGTTTGTAATTCAGCATTTAAAATGATACAGTATAATAAGTTAAGCAATTATCAAGACCTCAATTCCAAGACACAGAGGTTCCAGGTTATAGGTCTCATGAGTTTTATTTACTTTAATTCATGTCAGCTCATTATCAACCTCATCAGGGAGTGCAGACTTAAAAGTAAGCCTGGATCAGTCATTATTCTAGGTACACACATGTGGATTAAGGGTCTTTTCATCTATACAGTTTGGGAAAGGAGGGTGGAAATCTATATTGTTTCACTTTCCATTATTCAAATTTGCAAAATAATTTTTAAATGAGTAAGGGAGGCCATGGAGATCACTAATAACATCTCTTGTATCAGAAGTAATTTGGTTTGTAACTCTCTATGATCAAATCAAATAATCCTTTTATACCTGACCAAAATTACTTTGTAGAGTTCATGTGCTATTGCTAATAATTATCATTACAGTGTGTCTTTGAACCGTTAGGCATTATGTTATACAGATTTTTATGATGAGGGTGTTAGAACTAGAGATCTGATGTCTCTTTTTGATGGATTCCCTGAAATGCAAGTACTTTTCAGCTGCCTTGTGAGTAAGATGGACACAAGCAGCCCTCCACTATTGAAATCTCTTGCAAACTACAAGTGTCCAGAAAGTACAAACTACTTCATGTCCAGAAAGATGTCATGATACCTCCAAGACCCCAACCTCCTCCTTCTGCTTTGGATGTCCACTTGGTCTGACTTAGTCCTACTGACTTCTCTCAATAAGGATAATAACCAACTTTAAAAATCAAATTAACTGGTATTTGATTGACCATTATTGTTTTCATTTTCACATATGTTGTCTCAAAGAAACGCAGAATTTCTGAACTACTGTGGGAAAGTGTGAGCTTAAGATTTAGCCCTTTTTTTGGTAAAACTGTGGGCAAACTTCTTAATCTTTACAAAGTTATTTCTCTGTCCCTATGGATTTCTTGCTGCACTAAATCTCACAGCTGTGTTTCTCATTTGGGGCATCATTCTGCACAGGTGGAGAAATATGATTCCAGTTTCTTCTAGAAAGCTTTACTTTATTCAAATTTCAACATAAAACATAGTAAGTGTTGGTGTGCTAGTCAAAATTTTGTAATTTATTGGCCCTGTGCTAATCAATACGGGATGAAGACTCTACACTTCCCCTTCCATTCACAGGTTGATCCAAATCCTACAAAATACAAACCATTTTGTAATTTTAACCCCTATATTAATTTCAGTGCAAGACTGACATCCCTATACGTGTTTGTGGGATGCATCTTACACCGTGATATTGCACCTCATAAGTTTTCAACAGGGCCCCTATTCTGGGGTGCCCCCAGGATTTTGCAGCCCTCCGACAGCGGCTGAGCCAACCCTGCAAGATGGAGCCCTGAATTCTGGGTGCCAACCCCCAGGATATTGAAGCCTTATGCATGTTGTAACGACGTAGGGCAAACAAGAGGAGCCATTATATTGTACTTTTAAAAAGGATTCAAACTGCTTGCCAGGGGCAGGGAAGTGCAGAGTTTGAGGGGCTGCCTGAGCCTGGCTCCTGCCAGCTTTACCTTTGAGTTAAACAGGCAAAGTGTCCTACTTAAAAGCAGATGTAAAAAATGAGGCGGGTTGGGAGAGATCATTTCTCAGATAATCTGGAATCGGGCCATTCAGGCCTTAGCAGATTGTAACCGATATCTTGATTTTCACCGGGAAGTAAATGGGTGGCCAGCACAAAGTAATGAAAAGCTTTATTACCATACGGTACCTTAGAAAGCTCCTCCATTGTACAGTGACAAAGAACCAAAAATTGTTGAATCAGGTCAGCCTAAAAAGGAGAAAAAATAATAATAAAAAAAGAATCAAACTTTGCCAAGAACCTTAAGACACCAGTAAGAAAAAGCACAGGCTGGTGCATCAGGGGTGGTCTCCTCCCTTCTGGGTCCTTTGCTGTGCTCCTCTGAGGAGCCCACCAAGGGGGTACTGCTCTGTTCTCTGGCTCTGTATTCATCCCAAAGCGCAGTTTCTGTCTGTGCTAAGTTGTGCCTCTGCTGGGTTTTATCCTGTTTGTGGCAGAGCAGTAGCAGGGAAGGCAAGCAGGGAATAACGGCTCCCGTAAAGGCTGCAGAGTCCTGTTATGTGAGAGAGCCTCAGCATCAGTGTCTGGTGATTGTTTTCCCTCACTTTTGGTGGAAAAGTATGTCAAGGGATGTCAAGGTAAATTCTTCTCCTCCTCGCTTTCCTCCCCTCCCCCCCACCTCTCCTCCTTCAAGTCTGTCTTTGTGTCATCTCTTCAAAGTACACTACCTGTAAAATATTGATTCACAGCAGGCTGAGCTGCCAGGTTTAGATTTCTTTTTCACTGCCAGCAATAATAAACTACTACAGACAGTGCAGGCTCAGTACCAGCCTCATCATCGCAGCACAAGCACATCGGTCTGTCTTATGCGTGACTCAACATAATGAAACAAGGACCCAGAGGTATCTCAAAAGGAAGAGGGAACTGAGAAACAGCCGTGAGGGACATCAAAGGAGCCTAAGGAGGCTGTAAGTTGAGGATGTAGCAAGCACCACCCTAAACAGCAGTAACAGCAGCTCTGTTTATTCAAAATAACTTGTCAGAAAAACACAATACAATAAAACAACCGGTGCCACGGGAGACTAGAAATCTAGAATAAACAAACTCTCTACTTCCTCTGTTCAGCTTAAAAACAGGAATACCACCCACTCTTAGCTACCTTCATAGTTCTTATCTTGTTGAAAAAAAGTGTCAGGAATGATTACAGGAGGGTAAAAAGACCCTCAATAGCTTATGGCAGTGCTGTGAAAATTGTGCCTGGTGGGAACGGTAGATCAACATATGTGGTGTATGAAACGTATTCCAGCTTGATCAGAGGCAAGGCTTTCTTGACTTCTGAGCTATAAAAAGAGTAAAGCAGAGGTCTTGGAGTAAGCCAGGGTCCCACGCTGGCATGTCCCCCTTTGGTCTGTGCTCACTGGAGTGCTCGAAGACTAAAGCAGTAAAGCCAGACAAAGGACATGTGTAAAATGTTCACTGTAAACAGTGAGGGTTTAGGGATATGCTCAGGAAAAAAGCCAGAGCGGGATATTTTTTTCCTTAGGCTAGTACTCCTGCTGTATTACTAATTTGCCAAATATATGTATCTTTCTATACATTTGTTTATATTTGTATTTCCCCTTGACTGTGACTACTTTTATTCTAAACAGTTCTCAGGTAGAAGCAAATGGGAAAACATCGTATGAGCTCTTCTGTTTTTTGCTGTCACTTGCCTCAGATTTAAGAGTTTGGGGTAGGGGAAAGCAAACAAGCAATGTCAATAAATCGATAGGAGGAGGTGATGGCTCTAGCTTTGCATTCTTGTTTTACTGAAGCTTGCAGAAAGTGATGGAGGCTGTCTTGGCAGCCAGCGATGGAGTTATGAACAGCTGTGGTCCCCCATAGATTTCACCACCAGGATGCTACGCCTCCAATGGGACCAGAATGCATCGTTGAGTCCAGAAATGAGAGTCCTGCAAGTTGCCATCTGCTCCCCTGAACTTTCAGGGTCACCATCCCTTGGGAACACCGTCCAGCACAGGACTCGGATAAACCAAAGAGCCACTGCTGTCACGTGGTCAGTAGGTTGGAAATTTGGCTGTGTCTAAACACATATTAATACCTGAGGGGCTTTGGAAAGTGCTGAGAGGAGGGGTATTGCTCACCTTTAGATATCCTCAGATGTCTGTGTCCAAGACAGACATTCCAGTTTGGGCTGATGAAGAAGGAGAGGCACTTCCAGGGTGCAATATTTAGCTGCCATCCAAGGGAGGTACCCAAAAGCTGTCACACTCACCGACATTCCTATAAAAGCTTGGCTTGGTATAAAGTACTCAGAAATTACAATTTGTGTGCCCAAAATAATGAAGTTAGCTTAGAATGTTGAGAATTTAAAATAGCATAGTTAAGGGGTTTATTTACCTTGAATTATTTTGCAATTTTAAGGTGCTCTGAGCTCATGTTTCCAGCTTCTCTCTGTGACCGTAAGCCCTGGAAAGGCTCTTATCACTAGCAAAGGTGGGTTTGCTACGGACATCTCGGATCCCTCTGCCACCTCTGCTGCAGTTGCAACTCCCTCGCGCCTCTCTCGTAGCATCACCTATTCGTGTTACCACTGCTCCTACTCATGTCCCCCAGCCCCTGCCTCTGCCCTGGCACCCTCCAGTGGGCTGCTGGGGCTTGGGGATGGCTGTGGTGCCCCCAGCCAGCAGTGGGTATGTGTGCACCCACTGGGCAACCGAGGACACGCAATGTTTGACTGCGGAGCCCACACTGTGCATGGCAGCAATTTGGGTCCCTCTTCGTTTTCCAGCCCCACTAATTTTTGCAAAGCTTGTAGGAATACCATATCATTGCAAAGTCTCTCTTCTCTGGCCAACGGGATCAGAAGTTACTAAGAAACAATGGGTGTGCAAACATCATCTCCTTATGAGCAGGGGCTCATAGCAAAGACAAACCCACTTGGGTCCTGGGGTAAACATTCTTTCCAGAATTCAGGTCTCAATGATAAAAATAAAATCAAGAGGTGGAGATGCTGCAGTTATAATTTCTGCCTGGCTTTGACTGGTACCGCTATGGATTTGGTGCTTGATGCAAATAATTCAGCACCAGATTTTGTCACTGTCATTGCTGCTGAGCCGTGCAATAGAGCCACTGCCCTGCCTACCTGAGCGGGTGTTTCTTGCTCCATCCACAGACCATCACTCATGGGCACGGCTTGTCTCGGGAGGAAGGATTGCTGCTGTGGGAAACAATCTTTGGAGGGAGCTGAGGTGTCTCCATCAGCAGCACAGGAATGGCTCAGCGTGAGCTGGTGCCAGCACTGATCCTCCTGCGACCCTGCCCGTCTGCGCAGTGGTGTAGCAGGGTTCGGCTCACTGATGGACCGCCCTCACCCCCAGGTCTGCTCGGGCTGTCGTCGCTGCCCTGTTGGGAGCAGGGAGACAGAAGCGGATCCTGCTGGGTCCAGGACCCCTTTCACACAGGAATGCAGCAGCACGAGAAGGGCATGGCTCTGTAACGCAAATGTGCTCACAAAGCCACTGCGAGGCTAGGGACCCTGCGTTTATGGCTCTCTTATTTTGACAGCATTTTGGCTGAAACCTACCCCCCAGGGCCGAGGGTAACCCAACACTTGGGTGTCTGTTCCCATTTCTAACCAGGCCCCCAGGCAAGTAGTTTTGTGCAGGTCTTGTGTCCACCCTGGGCACAGCAATGTCACCCAGCGTGCTCTCAAAGGCACAGACTAGGTGGGGTGAAGACAATACATCCCTCCATCACCTCCCTAATCTCTTTGTTACACATTGTGCAGAAGGCTAACAGCAGCCAAAGTGACTACATACAGATTTATTTGATGGCATCGCTTCAACAGAATACGAGGAAGGCAGCAGCTATCTCCCAAGAGATGCTCTCCCCGTTTTCAGTGTGCCCTCCCTTGTATCGTGGGCTAGAAACTTGGGTCTTCATTTTGTGTCCTCTTTGGTGGCGAGCACGCTGCTGTCAGTCAGGAAAGGGCGCCGGCGTGGAGCAGCACAAGATGGTGCTGCTGACAGCCCCCTGTACGCTGAAGAGGAGAGCTCGATGCAAACGTTTCCCTCCCCTTCACTTTCAGACACAATGCGATGCTTTGCCACCGGCGGGGATTTTTGCAGAGACCTTTCTAGGAGTGATGCAAATCACGTCAGCGCTCCTGGCCGTCTTCCTGCGGGGTAGGTGGGAAAGGGCAACGCAAGCGCTGCCCCCTCCCTCGGGCAGACAAGGCGAGGGTCAGGGAAACAGCGGTGAGCTCCTTCCTCGCGCGGTGAGGGAGGCGGTGGAGGAGGCAGGAGAGGTGGCCCTGGGTGGGCTCGTAACGTACTGCTCCTGCCTCACCTCTTGAGGCTGCCCCTAAAGCGAGTTTTGTTCCGCCTGTGCCTCAGCCACCAGGAAGATCCTTGAGATTCAAGAGAAGTTGGTAAACAACTGAAGATCTGATAGCTTATTTTTAACCCTTTGCCTCTACCATTCGCTCCTCGTCAGTGCGCCCGGGCCCTGCCGAGTGGGAGCGGGGATCCGGTGGCAGGGCGAGCGAGTGGGAGGGCAGCGATGTGTCGCATCTCCCCTGGAGAGGGATAATTGCGCCTCTCGAGCGTGGGTGGCATTGAACATTTGTTACCTTTTCCTTTCGCCTTTGTCACAAGATTCCAAGTCGCTCTAGAATGAAAGAAAATAAATACTTGAGAGGCCCTGCCTGATAAAACAATGGAGCCGGAGTGACGCATTTAAAATGGAGATGTTCCCTGTCTCATTTCAGGCAACACCAAAGGCACGGTGGTCTCTGCCTGTGGAGGACGGCTGCCACTTCCCTGCCTCCCCAGCAGGGAACAACCCTTTCCCACCCCACAGCCTACACAGCCTCACTTCTCCCCTTCTCTCCCACATCTGGTTCCACAAAGACAAAGCTTAGTGAGCTATGGTTCTCCCTCATTAAACCAAACCAAACCAAACCAAAAAACTGCAAAAGAAAAAGAAGAGAAAGGCAGGCTCCAGCCTTTTTCTTAGAGGATGCCTGACCATTTTTGGCCTCATGCCTGCCTACTCTTCGTTCCCTGCACCTTTACGTAGGGCAGCATAGCATCTTTGAGGCATGCTCCCCGGTCTGCACTTCAATGCCTGATATTCAAGGATCTCCTTTTACTGCTTTCCTGGCGCAGGTCCCTGGGGGAGAAAGCGGCTGCGTGGGCTTCTGGTGAGGATGCTGAGCCTGGATTTAGTGATCCCATTGCTTTGATGCAGCGAGTGTGAATGCAAGAAGGAAAGGTAAGTGCACACACATAAAGGAGGGATGTTTGTCAAATATAAAAGCTGATAAGAAAAAAGGATGAAGAAACCCCACACGTACATAGGTCGTCTCTCAAAAATGCACATCTACAGCAGCGTAAGATGCTGGAAGACACTGTAAGGAAACAGAAAATAACAGGTCTGAAATGTGATTGTGCTATTGCAATAGGAGTCTGGGAGCAGGATTTGGCCCACAGTGCATTTCTGGCAGGAGTTTATCCTATGTGACAGGTTGGACCTGCAGAAGGAGGTGGTGGGGGCACGAAGGACATACTTGGTGCTTCTTCTCCCCTGAATGCTTGTTACCTGGGGACCTTTTCTGCTGTTTCCTGGAGGAAGCCCACTGGGAGGTGCGCACTGTCCTTTCTTACGGCAGTAAATCTGACTCCACCACCACCATTCAACTCATACTATTTCATATGAAGCATGGTTCTGTGGGGTTTTTCCTGGCTAAAAATCGCCTACATCCATTTTAATTTGTGCCTTGTAATCCCTAGTAACTTAAAATATTAGCAGACAAGCACCACTTGCTTTTTCTGTCTGAGCCTCAAAAAAGCAGTGGCAAGAAAGTGTAATTCAATAAAATGCCCAAGAACCCACACCCATCACTTGTGGCACTAACACAACATGTGAGGGAGACTTAAATAATACTTTAATTTTGAGGGGAAAAATGGGAAAAAGCCCTTCTAAAAAGAAAGACTGAATAACACGTAACACTCTTTTCTGTTTCTCTTCACGGGATGTTTGCAGACTGATCAGGACTGTAATAAAGCCATGAAGAACGGGGACGGCTGGTAAGGGAATGCTCGTCATGTCTTGACAGCATGACACAGTGCACATTTACAAAATGTTCGTAACCCTGATGTGTCAGATGGACCGCTTGGCTCTGTAGCATGTTGCTGTGATTTCTTCAAGTTCTGTTGATCAGGACTAAATGATGTGTTTCACCAAATTTTCATTTGCACTCTATTTCTTTTCATTCATTCAATGTTTTGATGGGTGCTCATTTGCTCACAGTTGGGCACAATACTCACGTGGCGCTGCTTGCGTCTGCCGACAGCACTTTTCATGCAATAAGGCTATCGCTGCAAACACTTGCTGAAAGCAAATATTAGAAACACAGTGTTTCTACCTAAAATTGCGGCATTTCGCTGGGTGCAATTGGAATTTATTTTCTGCGAACATTTAGCTAAGCACAGCTCAATGAACGAAGTGGAGTGGCAGACCTGTCGTCTGCAAACTCCCCTTGTAATCTGAGGTTTAATCAGAATTTTTGTGCAATATTTTCCTTGTGATGAAGAATAAAAAGAAAACCCTGTTGGCTTGAGCTGTGCGAACCCAGCTCCTGGGCATGCCTGTGCCTCTCTTGCAGGGAGGACTTGCACGTCGCCCAGATGCTGGAGAGCACCAAAGGCTGCAGAGATCCCAGTGCTCCATGCTAACTACCGGACCATCAGATGGTGAGGCTCATACAAGGGAACGGAGATCAGCTCCTGCAGTCACCGAATCCCCTCCAAAGAAGTGAAATCGCTCCAAAGCAATGGAAATAGAGACCTTTGCTTTTCCAGTTTCAGCTAAAAGTCCTTGGTCTAACAACATAACAACTAGGATCCAGGACAAGAAGAGCGAGAGGGACTTTTAGTTTCAGGACTGTGAGGAAAGTCCCAACCTGGCCACTGCAGTAGGAACAGAGTGCAAATCTACATGACCTGCAATTACTTTTTGCAGGTCCAAAAAAATTTTTTTTGTGATTTTTTTGTACCTTGCTTTCTTTCCTTAAGAATTCACGGTTTTGTCCTAGAAAGAATAGTGTGCATAATCTTTCCCCCTTTATTACCAGTTTATAGCAGATACTGAGCCTGTCTGATAAATTTCTACTTGATTCAACTTCATATTTTAAAATCTTTTGTGTTTTTCTGTGCAGGCTTCGTGACTGTTGGCTTTTAAATCCATTCTTGGTTTCATGCTATAGACATCAAAATTTTGCTTGTGATTTAATTCAGAGTCTCTGTTCCTTCTTCTCCTCAGTTATTAAAAGCTCAGCCATTCACCAGAGGTTTGTCTTTTGTGCAGCTTTTTGGTTGCTGCTTCCTTTCTCTCTGAGGGAAGGGTCTCAATGAAGAGCTGTGATTTAAGAATTAATGCGATGGCTCTTTGCAGAAAGCATTCCAGAAAGCTCTTTTGATTCCCTGTTTCCATATGAGGGCTTTGGGGGAAATCCTCACACATCCTTTGGGGCTGCCAACACACTTGGCAGTGCTGTCCTGATCATAGGTAAAAGTTAAACCTGACCATTAGAAGCAGGACCTTTTGTCACAGGTATTTTTACTGTTTTCTGTTTCTTGGGTGGTAGTTGTTCCTCATACTCTTTTCTTGCACGAGCAAGAAAGAGCATCCAAGCAATTTCTTCTTAAATCCTTCACATCACTTCTTCTTTTTCCCCATTTGTTGACTCAATCACATCTTGTCCAAAGGAAATTTGCAGAAGTGTAATGTTTCTTCCACAGCTAACATCCTTCCTCAGCCTGTTCCAAAGTGCTTTTCATACCATCGGTGTTGCAGATGGATGAAAGCACTCTGCGTTGCATCATGAGCTTTACCATCAACTGCGCAGAACTGCTGCTGATAGAACTAACGCAACGGCAATAGGCAAAGAGAAGTAACTAAAAATATGAACAAGTGCTGGGGAGGAGCATATGAGAGGCAGAAAATCGGAAAGTTAAAAGCATGAAATGCCATTTTAGGACAATAACTCTGTGAAATAAGCAGTGGAAAGATGACCCTTACTATTGCGTGATATTAACTACCAAAAGCCAGCAACTCATAATATTCGTCTTAACTTTGACAATGAAAATAGATCGACAGCTTTATTCTTTGCTTAGAGGTAGAGTCTCTTTTTATTTTCTTGATGGGCTTACCTACGTAGGGGTCTTTCCCAGTACTGCCGGTGTAATTAGACTGCTACAGTTGCACTTTTCTATCAGGAATAATCTTCCCACAACAAGGACTTTTTATTGTTTACATTAAGCAGACATAAACTAAACTGGACAAAAAAGGCGCTCATAGTGGGCTCTGAGCAAGGAGCAGGGAAATGATGCTCATAGCAGTGTAGGTCACACCTCACTCTAACTTCCCCATGTGCTCCTGCCCTTGGCTTCAGACACCCAGTTATGGATCTGAAATGTCTATTTTACAGACGTCTGAAGGGAAGGGGGTTCAGCTCCAGTAGTCATACTGCTGCAGTGAGATACTTCATGCGTGGGACTGGGCACTTAAGGATGATTTGCTGAAGACCAGAACTATCCATGGGGCCTCCTGTGGCCAATGCTCAGGTCTGACTTTTGAAATTCCGAACAGTGGATGTGCCATGGCTTGTATACTTTAGAGGGACCCTATTAGAGAAAAGCTGAGCAAATAATTTCCATCATTTCATGGAAAATGTACGAAGTACCGCTGTTTTTTAATCATCAGTCATAGAGAAGCCTAGGTCTCCCAAAATAATCCAAGGTAAATAAAATCTTACTGGCAGGAAATAAGAACGCTTAGCTGCTGGGCAATTAAACCTCTTTTTGATGAAAATTTAAAAAAAAAAAAAAAAAAGACTGCAATTGGGGCAGAATCCAAACTTGATGTTGCTAAACTCTGTGTTTCCTCGAGCAATTTTACAAGTTGATGTATCAGGGAAAAGTGTAATCCACCGCAGTGCTTGCATTAACCTAACATCCTGATAGCCGACGGACACATGCAATGAATGCCAATAACCAGAATTAAGGTTACCTTGGCTGTCAAATGGAAATTGTCTTTAAGCATATGGAAAATGGCACAGAAGTGTAAAAAAACCAGCCTGGCTGGTTTGTAAGAGAGCATAAAGCATATGCATGGGAGACCTTGGGCCTGACCAGCTCCCACATGGCGTCAGTGAAGGTTTTGCCAGGAAGTGTAGGGAGGAGAGAAACTAAGCGCTGGGGAGCTGGGCTGCCCAGCTCGCATTAACACGGCTGGCAGGGGAATGCAATTTAACTTATAACTGGAGCCGATCTCTGTGCAGTTGTGACCTGATGCTAGTTTCAAGGGCTTCCAACCTTAGTTGGGTTTCTACCTTTGTTAGTATGGTGTGTACAACGGAGCCGGATCCCCTCCCTTTTTTCCCCAAGGTATGGATGTTTTCAGAGGCACAACCTTCCAGCAACACGCAGCGCTCCCACTAACTGTCTGGAGATGCTGCTGCATTCAGATGAGGATGCCCCACTCTGGTCTCCACTGTCCCTGGAAATGAGCAGCACCTCTAGCTGTTTCCCGGTGCAGAGGATGGGATGGCTGGTGGCTGTGGTTGGGGACAGCAGGAACGGGAGACATTTCAGCTCACGGGCTGAATGAGTTGCTGCACTGCAGGAGCAGAGTCAGAGCTGGCACGGGTACTGTCCCCAGGCTGGCAGAGCACTCGGACGGCAGTCTGTGCGCTCTCGCCTTCGCTCCTGGCCTTCAAAGGGAAGGACACAAATGCACAGGCTATACTGTTTCCAGCATTTAAGGGCTGATTGACTATCCCTCTCTGGGAAACAGTGAATGAGCAAGGGCAGCCAGTCAATGGGTTATGCTAAAATATGCTTGGTCTCCTCGTTGCATCCCACGGGTGCTCACAAACCATGGCCAACCTGCTATTGCCTCAGAGGTTTTGTTTCCTGTTAAATGCAATTTGAGTGGTAATTGGCAGCAGTCACAATTTTCTCATTATTAGTGTTACTGCATGTGTGAGACACACTTGGAAGGAGATGCAGAACCTGAACAGTTTTCAAACAGAAGCACCAAGACCTTTTGGGTTTAGTGTTTCCTTTGCTGTTTAATTAATAGTTAGCCATATTCCTGAGAAGATGGCAAGCCCATGGCTAGGTATTGACATGTTTTCCTGTAACTTGTTAACCCTAGCATTGACCTGATAAGATTGCTTCACAAAACTCGCCACATATAAAATAGCACAGCAAAACTGCTACTTGCTGAAAATACTGTAGACAGGGCTCTGCACCCAGGTAGCGGGAATACTCTAGGCCTACATCAGTGAGAAAAATTTGACCATAACCTTCATAGGGAAAAGCACATCATTTGAAACTGTACCAAACATTAAACAAAGCAGAAACATGAGTACTGTGCATCTGCAACACTAAGTATTCAGCTGTTAAGATTTTTTACTCATTATGCAGTTGTAAGACAACAGGAAGTAAGCCACTGAAGTAGTTCAGTGGGAGGGAGGGTACGTGTCCCTGGGACCTCTGCCCCACAAGATACCTTCGTGGTAAGCAAAAGCCACACATAATAGTTAAAAGAATAAAAATCAATGTTGGCCACTAGCATGACCAAGGCAGAGATTAGCAACTGACTAGCAACCAAGTCAGTTCTCTGGATTGCCACCATCAAGGAAGAGAGAGAGCACTTAGCAGCGAACTTTCTAATATATGTTGAACGTGATGTTTGTGGTATGAAATAATCCCGTTGACCAGCTTGGGTCAAGTGCCCGGGTCTTGCTCCTCCTCATCCTTACACCTAGCAAGCCTGAAAAACACTGAGACCTTGAAACCCACTCACCATAGCTGACTATAAAGTAAATATTTTCACAAATTCAGACACCAGAGTCTTCTAAAAATGCAGTTTTCCCAAGCCTTAGAAGAGAAGTTAGTCCTGTGACAGTCAAACCAGGACAAGCATGCAGCTCGCCACACATTGGTGCCTTGCTAAGGGTTGCTCACACTCTGCAGTCTGTCTTCTGACGTTCCTGAGGAGTAAGGACAGTGGTTTCCACTAAAACAGAGATCCAGAAAAGTTAGAACAAGGCAGATGAAATACTTTGAAAGCAAGGTTATGTCTTATTCCTTTGAGTAAAGGTAGATGGCACAGAAAACCTTTCAGTATTGTCAGTACAGTTTCTGCTAGTGTTGAATATTGATCGCAAAAATATATCTGTCCACAGTAAAGCAGCTTACCTTCAGAAGTGAAAATAACCATTAAACTCATTGGCTACACTTCAGCTGGCTCCCACAGTAAAGTGGAGGTTTACATTATTTTCTCTAACCCTGTTTGCCTGTTTTTACATACCTGTTAAGTCAGTGCTGCGCAGGGACTGGTGTCTCACTGCAGCCGGGTTTGCTGGTGGCAGGGGGGCACTGGAGGTGGCTTGCTCTGGTTTGGCCAGAGGTTGATTGTAGAAACCGTGGCTGATCTGGGGGGGCTGGCTGAGAAATGGCTGCTAACAGGGTCTGCTCCATGCCTGCTCCTGCGGCTCCGGGTCCCACCTCAGTTCCCAGTACAGTTGTGTCAACTTTAGGGGGTTTCCTGGGAGGGCTACAGAGCTGCAACTGCAAGTGCCTCTTACTTATCACAGGGGCCAAAAGGGTTGCCCCTGAAGATGGCACTTGTTGCCATCATAGTTTAGGCCCCTCGTGCCTTTGATATGCATTATTGGAGATGTTATAGTGTCCTTGCTAAACACTTAGCTTTGCTTATTCCTAGAAAGTATCTTGTGCCCATTCAGAGATGCTTTCTCTGTACTCCTTCTTCCCATCCCAATTACTGTATATTTAGCGAAAAGATTTAAAAGACAATAGCTGGTCTTTAGTGGGTACCTCTGTGTTTCTTTTCCTAAGCTTTGCAGCCTTTACTTTGTTTTTCAGAATAGTGCTTTTCTATGCAAACCCATAAGCTGTGGGCCAGATCCAAAACTGCCACCAGTGGCTCTCATCCGCTCCCAGCATCGAGACCCCAGCTCCACGCATTTAATGCGTGTCTGCAGGGAAAAGTTGGGTGCTGTGCATGTGTGCAGACGTTCCCTGAAGAGGGCTCCTGTTTTCCATGATCTACAGAGGCCAAGATGTCTATTTCCAATAGAGCGGTACCGCACTGACAGCCGACTATTTTGGCAATTGTATTAAAACTGTATCCTCAGGAAAGTGATAAAGGGGGCTTGGTCCTTCCTACAAACTTGCACTGTCCAAGTGCAGCGATATTTATAAGGCGATTTAGCAACAAAGTATTAGATTTCTAAACCCCCTAAGCAATTACCTAAAAGGCTTTACCACAAGCTGCCAAACATATAATCCTTTCGTATGGATTATAATTAGCTATTGTTTGTCCGGCGCTTTGGAAATGTTACATGCAAAACATGGTCATAAAGCGTTCATTTTGTAGTGGGACCTGAGGAACCCTGCTCTGGAGGCGGCAGAGCCGCTGCCGGCAGGGCTTTCTGCCTGCTCCCGGCCACCACCGTGACTGCCAGCTGTTTCGAGGTGCTGGCACTGGGAAAGGACGAAGCCATCTATGGCTCCAGCTTGAGCCAGAAGAGCACTTGAGAGTCTCCCACTTTCTTCCCGTCATTTAAACGTGATGTTCTCTCTTCTGCCTCAGCCACATGCGGTGTCTTTCTGTTATATTGATATAAAAGCCTTAAACTTTAGTGCTATTGACTGTAGATTTTAGAGAACTCTCAGAAAATGTCTTTATTTAAAATAAAATCTCTAATAATAATAGCATACTCTCTATGGCTAAAGTGAGCAGTGGCAGCATGATGGGTAATTCTTTTTTAAATGCATTGAAGCAGAATATTGACTTGGTGGATCTATGAAGACCACGGAAGTCATCTGATGGAACAACTCTGGGTTGTCCAGGCACTTTTTATGAAACAGCCATAGAGGAAACATTTTGCATGTTTCTGAGGTTTAAAGAGAATGCAATGGTTGTGGAGCTGATGGCTGATGGCAGCTGTCACAAACTTCATCCCAGTTTACCATCCGTGGCTGTGTCTGAATCAGCAGGCAGCATGGCTTGGTAGAAGCAGGTATGCGAAGTGACTCAGCTGGTGCCAAAACCCTCCGTTCACCCTATGAATGTTTGGGTTTATTTGGTCTGGTGCCCATGGTGCTGGAGAACATGGAGCGTGTTCATCAAGTGCACCCCCCATGAAACCAACCCGCTCCGGCCACGTGCTGTGGTGAGAGCCAGAGCTCTGTGCACGGGCACAGCGGGGAAGCTTACGCTGAAACCGCCCTCCAGATGTGAGTGGAGAAGCTGATACAGACTCATTCTTCTTGTGCCAAATCGATGATACAGGCGCCCTGCCACCTGTGACGTTTGTCTGTACATCCCCCTGGCCCAGTTCCCCCCAGGGTCAGGAGGAGCCTTTGCCCCAGGATGCTCTTTCCATGGCGCAAGGGCTATCTAGGGCTTGGTGTAACCCTGTCTTCTCTTCTGAAAACATAGATGAGTAAACTCTTACTAATAAGGAAAAGTGGAATTTAACATCACAGCACCAGGGCCTATCAGTAAGGGATTGTTAACAGAAATATTGCAGCAAATGTGATTGGCAAAGGAGAGAGGAGGTTATTACTTTGAAAGTGTTGTGATTACTTGTCAGTCTTCAAAGAGTCATTTTCATAAGACTGACATATACTTGATTGAATTAATACTCCTTCTAATAATGTCTTGATCTTTTGTAACTTCACATTCCCCCAAATTCACTGTTGCTTGTAAATCTGTAAGCATTACATCAGAAATTATCGGTGTGATTATATTATTTGATTAAAAGTCTGGCAAACAGACACTTGTTTTAAACTGTTTAGGATAGCATAATAACAATAATTAGCTGTGACTATGTAACGCTGTAAAAGGAAGGGAAGTGAGAGCCTTTTGCTCAGAGGTTCGCAGTACAATATGGAAACAATTACCTTTAGACTTCGCATTTCTCAGCAGAATACACATTTAAAAATTTGAAGCCAGTGGCCTTGGTGGACCCTGTGAATGTTAAGCCCCTTTTATAACGTGCTACTGGCAAGGGCAGAGTGGATGGGTCCCACCCCAACCCCAGCCTCTTGGGAACTGATGGCAGTTGTCTCCTAATGAGAAAGGCACTGAAACTCAGCACCAATGTCACGATGGAGTCCCTGCTGAGAAAATGACACCAACGGAGAAAAAAGTTCCTCTTTTGGTAAGGTGCATGAATATAAAGAGACTTATAATTGGGTTTCCTTAAAGACTTGGAGAACTAACACTCTTACAACTCTTCACATTGAAAGAAAGTTCTTTTAAATTCTATTAGTTCTCCAGCCTACATTTTTTAGAAAAGTAAGATGTACAGCTTCTGAAGAAAACCAGGAACAATGAGGTGAGCGGTATTTGCATTCACAAGTTATTCTGTGGTGGCACGTTGTCATCTTTTGTTGAAATATCACAACTTTCAAAAAGAATCCTTTGAAGCTAAAGAATTATATTTCATCTTGTTTTCTAAAAAGTTACACTGAATACACACTTTGAAATGACAACGTGAGATCTGACTGCCCTTTAGCATTGGTCTGTCACCTAAGGTGCCCATGTTCAAATCAAGGTCATTGTGTTTTTTCTTATTTGTGGATCATAGTACACATCAGTCCATATCCGCACCACTGGCATACCAACATTTGGTATGAAAGAATATGACATATTCCATTTGGAAGATGAACAAGAGTGAACTAATAAGGGCATTAGATTTAAATACCAATCTCTCCATTGAATGGTTCCTCAAGATCAAAGTTAAAATCGATGCAGGGCTATGTGCCATATAGAATTGATACTCTACAAGACTGAAAAGAAGATGTTTTAAACGTCTGAGGAATGTAGTGCTGAAAGACTTCTGGGCTTACTAATCAGTGAGAGGACATGGTCCCAAATGTTTAAGACAAAGCAACCGTAGCAAAATCATGAACCAAGAGACTCCTCCAGTCTAGAAACAGTTTCTTCCTTTAGGAAAATTGAAAACCAACAGCAACAACAGGCTTAAAATGGACATTAAGAGCGTATCTGCGTTAGGATTGCACCCTAGCCACAAATGGGCATTTAGCCCGTGGGGCCACACTGGGGATAGTCTGAATTAAAGAAATGTGTATGGGTTTAATATCAGGTTCTCCGGATTGCCTGTTCCTCTCTACTGTCTGTAGGCTTTCACCCTGGTCTGCACTGCCAACTAATGTAGGCACAACCAAAACCATATTTGAACCTTTCAGTGAAGAAGCCCAGTGAGCTGCTTTGCGCATCCTAGATCTTAATGTACTCATTGCCTGTCTTACAGCAGCCTTATCCTATTAACATTGTGCTTTTATTCAGATAGTTACCATTCTGCAGAGGTCTGGAGTCCAGCCCAAAGCCTGCCGCTGACTTCTCCTCCACGACCCAGGCAGAAAGCTCACCTCCTGTGCTGCTGGTTCCCCATCAGCTAAAGGGAGAACAGTAAATTTTGGCAAACTTGTGAGGCCTGTTTTATCAATCTGAGAAAAATGCTTTGTAGCATTTGGAAGTGAGGTATATAGAGAAATTGATTTTCTTTTTTATTACTTTTGGGCTAAATCCTGAGCCCCTTACATAGGCAAAACCCCAGTCCAGAGTACTTCTGAGAAGAAATAGTGACTGATCCAACATTTGTTGCAATGACTTTGACGGCTCTCTGGTTATGATGCCCAGAGAGTGCATTGCTTTCCAAGAACGTGCCCAAGATCTGGCAGAAACGTGTTGTTTCAGGACCGACTTGCTCTTAAAGAGGCATCAATTCTGCTCTAAGTGCTATTCCATTAAGAAGAGCTGCAACTTATGCTCTGACTTTATGCTAATCTGGAGTCTGGAAATTGAAAACATAGACGGTTCAGCCATTAGGAAACTGCACATCAATTAGGAGATCTGAATTTGGTGCCTTGCCAGCATTCTCGATTTCATATATGACCCTGAATAACCACAGGGCCAAATCCGTAAATGGGTGCATTAACCCTAGCTGAAGTTCCTTCACTTTTCTGTGGCCCATCTAAGCAACAGTTTCTGGTCCACTCAAGGCATCTCTGTCTCACAGAGAGATCCATCCCACCTGCTTTTCCAGGCAAAGAAAAATAATCCATGTTTTGCAAATGCTGATCATTTTTGCTCAGCTGCTGAGGGTGTCTGGTCCGTTGGGCCAAGGACGCCTTCTTCAGCCCCTGGGTACCTCGAGTGAGGTCTCTGCTTTTACACTACTACATTTCTTTAGTCCTCCTTTGCACGTGGGCAGAGTATCCGCATTGCAGACTTCTGCGGTTGGAAGGACCACTGGCGTGCCAAGCATTTCATTGCCCAAATTCCAAGGGAATCTGGCCCTTCTCTCCCAACTGGGAACCCTTCATCTCTCTGCGTGTCAGTTCCTTATTTGTACAGTGGAGATAACGGCGCTGCCCTGTCCCATAGGGATTTTACAAACAGAAATCTATGAATATAGTCTTCGGGATTAGCAGAAAGACTGTGATGATTGGGACCATATAAATACCCAGATAGATCTCTTAGGGAAACAGCTGGTAAAGATATTGGGAGGGATTTAATTCCCCTCTGAGCAATTAAAATGAGAAAAGGCCATAGTTCTAACTTACAAAGTAAGTAAAAGAGAGTAAAACTGAACTGTATAGGATTTTACTCTGCTTAAATGAGAAAATCTGCAGATTCTGTAATTAGGTAGTAGAATTCTCTGATACATTCAGTTCCTTTTACTACCCATTGGTTTACAAAATAGGAGTAATCTCTGAGACCTATCATAATGATTTTAAATAAATCCAGTGCCAATTAATATGAATGGAAAATGTTGTACCTGAACAATCACAAGCCTGGAACAGTGAGACCGCTAACACTGTCATTTAAGGAGAAATTGGTGCAGCAGAACTTGCTCGAGATTTAGAGAGGATTTACATAGCCTGCTAGTGTTTGTGTCTTTAAAGGTCAGCTGTGGAAACAGATGGTTGGGAGAAACTGGCTAAAAACCCTATTGCAGTGGATAGTAGAAATGAAGATAATTTTTAAATCAGTAGAACAGAAGGTACAAATATTATGACTTGTGATCACAGGCTGCGTTACTCCATTTCCACTCTCCTAAGCTCCTCTGTCGTGAGTCTGAGTCAAACGACCAGACCTGTTTGCTGTGATGAGACACTCCGAAATGTTGTGGCATCTCTTCTGCCCCCATGGGACAGGGAGCGGGGCAGCTTGGAACCTCAGCTCAGTCATTGTGCACATTTTCTCTTAGTAGCAGCATCTCAGGTGAGCAGAGAAGTCCCGGTGATCGTCACTTGTGATTTGTGCCAGGTTCCAGTGCGTGCTGCTTCTGTGGCAGGTAACCCCATGGAGCACAGGCGGCACCAGCTGCTGGGGCTGTCTGTGCATTCTGCTTATTTGGGCTTCAAAAAGTGTATTTCTTAATGCACCCCTGGTTTTTATTCTTATGCTTCCATACACTTTCATTCTGAAGTCTATTACCTTGCATTTATTAGAACTGAATGTTTGTTTCGCATAATCAGCCTTTGCTATAATACTGCCATTGGGCTGGTATCGAACGAATCTTAATTCCATCACTGCTTATTTTGTTGACCTATGGAGAACTACGGTGTGTGGCTAGTGCTCATTAAACCCGCTCTGCAAGCAGTTTAGCTTGCTGCTTGTGTCAGCCCTAGGCTCAGTGAGTGGGTAGGAGGACAGAGTCCGGAGACCACAAAGGAGAAGAGAGGACCATTTTCAGGCACTGTGAAAAACAAGAGAGTGACATATCCCGCTATGGGGGCTGAGTGCAGACAGTACATAGGGTTGACTAATTACATATCTGCGTGATGCTAGACACTGTGCAGATGTCCTGTACCTTTCTCTAAGCCCTCACAGCCAATGGCCCTTGTATCATGCCAAGCCTTTCACGAAATTTCAGTTACAGATACTTTCAACTCCTCTACACAACTACAGCTCTTTTCACCTCAACTGCATGCCTCTTGACAAATGCAATTTAGCGCTCATTTTCCTGCTTGAAATAATTTTACTGGCCTGTCCCTGACCATATTACTCATCTTTGCACACCTCCACTGGTTTCATCTTCTTTATCACGTCAAACATGACCTACTCAGCTTGGTATTTAAGGTTTTTGTTACCTATTCCCTCCTATACATCAAGAGTATGTTTCATTCCCTCCTGTAAGCTCAGTTCCCAGGTCTGCTTGGACTAGCAGCCTTTGTTGCCTAGTCACTGCATTTCTAACAAGGGTCTTCATGGTCTTCCTGAGCTGCCTTCACTCCTGGCAGGATCTCTGTAAACACTGCAAAATTAAGCATTACCTTCTCTCCAAGCCAAAATGATCCTGACATAGATCTGGACAGTGGTGAAAGTGCTGCTGAGGCTGAGACCGTGGCCGGCCATGCCGGCCAACACTATGTTGGTGTCTCCTTGCCTGTATGCATGAATCCACTACCCCTTCTTTCTTACTTAAATAACTTGCTTCCTCTTCTGTCTTGCTTAAATGACTTGCTGTCTGGTCCACACAGGTAGCAAGCCCACTACATTGGGGACAGGGTGATGGTTGGTACTATGAGGCAGTATGATGCAATGTATGTATTTGTTATTTAACGTATACATATTGTCTGATGACTTTTATTCTAACTGGTGGGTAGTTTTACAGAAGTAAATGATTTTGGAGGAATAAGAGGCTGACAGAGGGCTCTGTCTTTACCTACACTGCCTCAAGGGCATTATCGATGATCTCAGGTGTATTGACAAGTAGGATTTATCTCACCTAATACAGGCATCTGAAGCTTACTTTTTCCTAGGATAAGTACACAGGTAATGTGCCTGCTCTCTGGGGTTTCCTCCTTTCCATGGGCTATATGGGAATCCCAAAGGAAAGAACTTAAACCCAGATAACAAGATGTAGTAGTGCTGACGGTGAGCCAGTGTCCTGGTTTGAGGTAAAACAGAACTAAGTTTCTGTTCGGTAATTTTACTTTGCAGCTAAGTCTCTTCTAGCTAACTAACACTGACATATTCTTCAAAGAGTCTCTCTTCTGGCAGATAAGGTCTGATGTTTATAGTGAATACCAAGGAATGGTATGCAGAGAGGCTTTTGCTTATACTTATTGCCATACCAACCACGGCCAGCTAACTTTGTTATTTGCCCCATTGGATGGTCGGAAGTGGAAAAGTGTAGAGGGGTTGCACCTGTGGGGAGCAGCAGTGACCCAAAACTGACCGACAGGGTATTCTATCCCATCTGCCTCATGCTCTGTATAAAAGCTGAGGGATCAAAGGGTCAGCCTCTTTTTTCAATGGCTGGTGTCCGAGGAGGATTCTGTCTGCTCATGTGCCTTTACTCCCGATCTGTGCATTCCTGTCCTGATCCAGTTCCTGTCCATCCCTGAGTCCAGTCTGGGACTTTCCCAGTGCCTGCCAGTGACATGATCGTCATCCTGGTAGCTCAATAAAGTTTTGTATAGATGGCATATATATCATTATTTTCTATTAATGTTATTATATTTTATTTTTATTATTTTATTATTAATATTTCATTAGTTTAGTTTCTTTTCAACTCCTAAGTCTCCCTGTCTCCCTCATTTTCTCTCCTCTCTGAAGGGGAGAGAGGACAAAGAGACCATCTGTCGTTCATTCAGTGGCCAGTCCATCCCAAACCACAACAGCCTAATTGCATCCCCCCATCTTCCCTAGGGCCATGATCAGGCAAGTTTTGGACTCTTCCATGTTTCTCCTGCACCAAAACTGCCCCTGGGCCGGTGGGGCTGTGTTGGAAGGTTTGGGAGGATTTTGAGTGTAGAAAGCAGCTGAGGTGGCTTTTGGAAGTGAAACAAGTAAGAGGATTTTTCTCCCCTCTTCCAAAGCCCATTCATTTCTTCTTCTTTTTTTCAGAGTTAATATATTTCTGTCAAATGAGCATCGTCGAAATTCCTATTAAAAAGGGTCCTTGAGTCCTGCTTAAATATCAACTTTTCAATTCATTCATGTTTTTAAAATGAAGTACAATATTTACAGGAATATCTGTGCGTATGTCAAACTTACAGACTGCATTTAGTGTCATGGATCATTTGACAAATCCAACCAGTTAGATCCAACAATATTCTGGAGACACTATCTGTATACTTTAAGTTGCACCTCTGATCATTCATTCTGTCAAAAATACCAGAATAAAAAAAAAAATCTCAATCTCAATTGATAGTTTCTTCCCATCATCATTGTTTTCTTCATTTGTGACTTGGTAACAAAAATTTTGCATTGGAAGTTCATCTCAAACATGAGTCTCATCTAGTTTCTATACGAGTTCCCCCCAGAAAGCCTGTGAATAAAGTGAACAGAACATGAGGTGGAAAGAGGGGAGCGTCGCTACACATGGCAGACGCCTGCAGAGAGCGTGGGGAGGACTGCAAGCTGAGCCTCAGTGCACAGGCATGACAGCAGCCCGAATTTCCAACCACTGCTGGTTTTCTTCATATTGCAAGAAGCTTTTGCCAATAAGCATCAAGCGAGCCCTAAATTCAAGAACCAAGAATACCAGCTCACAGACAGGCATACATGATAGTCCTTGAAACTCAGATTACAGCTATGCTTTTTAATAACCTCAATATTGTTTGAAATACCTTTTTGTTAACCTTAATAGTCAATGTCAATTTAGACAGTCTTAATCCTATTTGTGTAACCAAAGAGTGGAGTTCCATCCCCCTGACTTTGGGGCGCCTGATTTTACCCTGGATAAAAGCAATCAAAGTAGCCTCTGAGGACCTATTCCACCTGCGCCTACTGCACTGGGAAGTCTCATGTCTCTCAGACCTCCTGTGAGACACAGTTCCTGTCAATACCTTCACAGTTAGTCTTTGAGAAGCCAGCTTTCCTTTAAATTAAAAAATTGGGAAAACGCATTGGCTTATGGTTTGTGGACATGAAAAATATTGGGACGAGTATAGGTGGGAAAATCATGTCAGAGAGCATAATCAGCCTTTACTATAATTACAGTCCTGGCACAGCTGGCTACATGTCGCATGAGGATCTGAAACAATATTATGATGTTAGATGTTGGAAACAGGTTTAGTGATTTCAGCTCTTTCATTGTTGAAAAAGATGTCTGAGTGCATTTTATCTGTCTTCTTTTAAAATGTCCTTTCCCTCGGGTAAGGTCCACAATTCACTCCATTAACAAACAGGAACTTCCCGTGAATCCCTTATATTTAAAAGCAGAACAGGCGTGAGGACTTAGTCACCCATTTCAATGGTCTCTTCCCCTGCACAAGCTGGCACGTATAGCTGACATTTCACATAAATAGGGCGATCAAAGGCAAGACAAGTTTTCTCAGACTCTGAAATTAGGCAAGTCATGTTTCCAGAAGGCACCCTGTTCTGCGAGCAACGGCTTCCTGAGAGATGAGTATGATTCTCTAGGAAAATGATGTGGAAGCAGAGGTCCTATGAGCAGGGCACGTGGTTAAGATCAAGTTGTTCATCCCAGGCTTTGACACCCTGTTATTTCTGTGTGTGTGATGACTGTTTTGTGGGAGCAGATGTTCAAGTAGATCGCTCCTTGAGGAGCAGCAGGGGCCAGAAGCTGGGGTTGCTCAGGAGTGTGAACGAGCTCCTGTGTTTTGGGGGAGAGCTTTAACATGGATTGGAGAGGTAGCTGCTGGGGGAACCATGCCTTCTGTACCTGAAGGAGGACTGCATGCACCCCTGATGAAGGGAGGACAGATGCTCTGGACAGTCAGAAGCACCACCGGTGCTTGAAACCATGGTGGCTTGTTAGTGGGTGATTGCTCTGGCAGGGCTCCTCCTGCTATGGCGATCCCATCCCCACGTGATTCTGTAAGGGTGAGCATGCCTCATGGCCGAGCGACTAGCAGAGAATAGTTGCAGCATGCCACGCTTTCCAAAGTCTTCTGGGGAACCCCTCACAACCCTTCACAGGTATTTCCTCTACCCCCCTGATGAAGTGGCAGAAACCAAAATCTAATTTAAAGCTTCTGTTGGTTTGCCTTAATAGACCAGGTTTCGATCCGAGCTCGCATGCCACGCTGCTCATCGCATTTGGCAGTCCGGGCTTGCATCTCTAGAACCAGAAGGGCCACGTCCTGCAGCCATTCTCATAATTTCACTCCAGTTAATAATGTCTGTCTCCATCTGGGAGGGTCTTTTTTGCATGGAAAATTTAGGAAACACTTTGAGCAGCATGACTTTCCCAGATACTATATTCATTATTTTCTCATCAGTGCAAAAGGCAGATTCTCCCGTGATACGACAGGAGCATTAACAGAGATTGCAGCTGAACAATCCCTTTTACAAGAACAGGCCCTTTATCACTGTCTCCTACCCCCTTCTGCGATAATCTGTGGTTTTGACAGAAACTCAGTTTCTGAAATCTTAAGGAACTGTGTTAAATACCACTGTTGTGATTTCTTTTCACTGTGCATTTGGCTTCCTCTTTCTTATTCTGAAAAGAGAAGCCTAGATTCTGATATAGGATCTGCATAAGATGAACAGCAAAGCGTGGAGCAAAGCATCGGGAGAGCCTTTTACAGGTTTTTCCTCGTATTCTTCCCTCCTTCTCCTGTTTGAGATTCTCCAGGTGCTCTTCCACTTGCCATCGAATAAAAAAACATTGTGACACTTAAAATTTGCTCTACAAGCAAGGACCTTTAGGCTAAATTAAAGTGTTAAATATGCTACCATAGCCCTTCTTAACTTCACTCAGAGTTGATTGTATAGAACTAAAGATAAAATTTCTTTTTCAACCTATATATATTTGAGACAGCACCAAAATGCATTCTAAAAGGGGAGGGGAGGAAGTTGAGGTTTTCGTGTTACAATCAATTTTTGGGAGCATTAGCTGAGAAATTTACTGTTGTGCTCCACATATAGATGCTATTGTATAAAGAAAGGTGTTGCCACACACATAGCACACCTGGAAACAAGACACAAAAGAAAAGTCAGGCTGGTGCTGCCTGTAATTGTTTCGGTCATTTTAAATCTTTGGAAATGCCCAGGTATTTCTATATCTTACCTTTGCTATTTTGTCCTATAAATAGGTCTGTTTAAAACACAGTAAAAGACAGGATAGAAAGTGTCTGAATGAAGGAAAAAATTCCCACTCAGCTTCTCTCACTTCCACTTTTCCCAGTGTCCACTTACATTTCAAAATCAAAACCTTCCTCTACTTCAGATCCTGAAGTTGGAGGGGCTGAATTTTCCACGCTTTGATGCATTTTCTTCTGGTTTAAGAAGAGGAAGAAAAAAATTTCCGTGTTCTTGGTGGAGAGGTACAGAGTGGATATTATCTAAACTTCCAGTGAATCACAGCTGACAGTGTTGCTATTTCTAGGCCAGAGAATCACTCTTTGAACAAAATGCAATCGCTGTGTCTTTTCAACCTGCGCTTCAGCAGAGTGAAACAGCAGGATTCCCGTACTGTATAATAACTGTCAGAAACAATTTCTGCTCTGTAAGTGAGGTGAAGCAAAATGTCAAAATATTTGAATACATTTCATTGAGGATATCTTCTTTTAAATTAGTGAAAGCTAGAGGAAGAGAATCCTATTCTCTCACATAATAAATATGCATGGAACAGTGGGGCCAAGTGAATTCTAATAAAGCTGGGTCCTCGCTCGTTAATGTGTTAGAGAACCACAACAATAAAACACAATAATTATTAGTTAAAGAAATGCCAGCATTGGCCTTTTACCAGCACTCCTGAACATATAAATCGCAATAAATTTAGACTGTCTGAAGGCACTGTGTTAATTACCATATTTTATAAAATGCCTTGGGTAGAGGGGAGCAATCACAGCCACCAAGAAGAATCCCAGCCCGAGTGTATATATCTCGTTATTAGTACAACTGCATTCCTTGGAAGCCATTAGCCAACCCGCGTTATCTTCGCTCTTACCCAGATTAGAACGTTAAGGAAAGTTTACTAACAACTCCTCATAGTTTTAAAAGGTTTCCCGATCCCTGCCGATCCCAAAGCACCTTATGAAGAAAACACTTGAGATTTTGCAAATGCCTAGACTTGTGATTCCTTCAGTAATATTATCTTGAATCTGCAAACAATGCTCTTGCGCTCCCACTTGGTGCTTACAAACACAGGCTGGAGAAGGCTGCAAGGTTTAACAAGTCTTGTGCCCAGTGACAAGCCGCCACGTAATGGTTTTGCATCCAAGAGGATGGGTGAAGCGAGCACCTAATTCACGTGCCCCAAGAGCTGCCGGCCATGAAACCCTTTCAAACAATTTAATACCTGATTCGAGAAAGCTGCGGAGTACCACAAGAAGAGGGCAGTGACAGGGAAAGGCACAGCCTGTATCTGAAGTCCCACAACAGTGAGAGAATTACACGGAAGCATCTCAGCAACTCTAAGACGTGGATCACTCTTACATGCCACAGACAAGTGAGGTCCCTGTTTCTCTAGAATACCCGCCAATCTGACGCGGTGCACCAAAGCACTAGGATCATGGATGCATCCAGCACAACGTGTCATCCATAGCTATAGCCAGTCCAAGATGATTCAGAGTAAAGTAGAAGAAAACCTGCCAGAAGCTAAAATGTATATTGAGGAAAGGAAAAAATATCCCCACCCCCTGCAGGTCACCCATGGAAACCTAAACATCACGCTAATGTTAAGTAAGGGAAAGGCCAGTGATATATGTATTTGCACAGGTATAATTCTAGCAAGAGAAATATGAATGCCTATTAAAAAACCCTCCCTCCAGTTTCCTGAATGAATGTTCTTGGTGACTGTATTGAAATGCTGAAGTGGCTCCATCATTAAGATGGCAAGCAGAAATAACGAGCACAATTTATAATGAGATAGGCACACGTACACACACACATACAGAGGTAGGAATTCTCTGTGTCAGTGAAAATAAGAGTGGCCCCGACCTGATTTAGGATTCATTAGTTCACAGAGCTCATTATGTCATATTATGAGATAAAAGTGCAGCCCCATTTATTGTTTTACTGCCATAACCCACTGAAGCATTGTTTTTTCAGTTGATGCCAAAATGTTCTCTTCTGATAAAGCCCTTCTATAGGAATTTCTTAACTTTTTTTTAAAAAAATATTAATTTGAGTATCTAATACCGATGGACTGCTATCTAAAACACTGATCTTCACATAAATTCCTTCTCTGCTTGGCATTTTATCCTTTGCCTGTTTAGGATCCCTGGAAAAATCTCTAAGGAGGTGATCAGACCCTGCTAATGAACAGGTTAATTCAAATTACTATGCTGTTTGCAATGGAAACCAGAAATTTTTTTGTTAAATAGTATACGTCTATGGAAAAATGGAAAATAACTAGGTTGTGTTGTTTTCTGCTGAAACTAGGATCAGTCGCTAGCCTTGTTTTGAAACGTTGATCAAATTGGTTGCATTCCCAACCTCTGCTAGTGAAGGAGATTAAGTCTAGTAAACATTTATCAAGATGCCCAGCTATCGGAAGGCATTTTGACAGCAGTCCAGCATGTAATGACAGATTACAGCCTATTGCCTGTGCTGAATGCACTCCCAGTTACACCAGTTCTACCAAAAAGCATTACTGCTAATACGGGGGGTTTTGCATCTATCCAATGCATTTCCTCTGTAGACAAAAAGAGAATTGTCATTACACTTGCTGGTTACACTCTTAAGATGCCTGGGTGATTTTATTTTGAAGGCAAGTGATAGCAAATAAATATTGTTGTTTTCTTCCAGATAGAAACTTCCTCATTTGTGAGTATTCTGCTTGTCGATGTGATTGCTGGGCTATATTATTTAAGATAATGTAGCTGGAGATTACAGGTTTCTTTGGTAATACTGAGATGAAATTACAAACCATTTCGGTGGTGTTCAGAGGAAGATAATGGCAACCCTTGGTAATGTACAGCGGTCTGCCAAAATTGCTGAAAAGAAAGAGTAAATTTCATCTAATCCACATAAATTGAGTGTGGGGAATATCAGGCTTTCTGGAAAATGCTTATTTTAGTTCTGGTGTGTGGCAGGTAGCGGTAGCTATCCAAGATGAAATATATATCTCAGCTCATCTAACCATAGCAAATGCAGGATTGGTCTCAATTGCGTGTTTGCAAGTATTTTGAGTAAATTCAATAATCATCATTGACTTGTTTTCCTCATCGTTTCTTTCTGTTCACTGCTCAGCCTAATCTCTCTCTTCTTCTTGTGTTTTTTCACCCTGGGGATCAAGGGTTTGTCACTAATATGGTTTAATACCTCCTTCATTACCCATTTTTGATTCTCTTCTCCATCCCATTAAAAATCTGGCTAATTAAAACCTCTTCTGTATATAACATCCCTTGCTATGGACTTCTTGATAATTGTTCCTTTACCTGCTTACACTGTACACAGCCTGTAGACGTGCTCACACGTTTCACACACAGGGTGAAAACATTTGTAAAAATTTTTATTTGTAAAAATTTGTAACATATTAATGTCTTCTTTTATTTGAAGATTACACTGGTGTTAGTGGTTTACCTGTTACTTTCCTTTCTGGTTAATAGCAATGAACAACTTTAAGAAAAATTTTGGATTTCCGTTAACTTTTTAACTAGTTTCTGACATACATACATGCACAAAGGGAACACTTTGTTTTTGGAAGAACCAATATGGCCTGTATTCAAATGGCTTAAATTCATTGAATAGTATATTGTTAAGTGTAGAACATTTAGAGCATTTACATGCTTGTTGGTAAGCATTAGCGAGCGCACCATTTGTAGTTCAGATGTCAGTATTTTTTGCTGTCACTGTGGCACCAAAGAATAAGCAGTGTTATCATAAGCTTTCCAAAAGCTTAAAATGTATTTCTTTTAACTTATTTAAAAATGCTGATGGGGTTCTCTTACCTTTCCCGGAAAAAGCTCTACCAAGGAGGAAATCAAGCACAAAAAGGTGTGGAAAGGCCAATATTTTGACGGAGTCATAACCTTCCCTTGTGCTCTTATAAGAAAAAAGCATTACAGACTTGAATGTGGGGGTACAATACATAGTGGAATAAAGATGATTTTTAACAAATAAATAAAGGAGAAGGGATCGTAAGACTGCTGTTGCCTTTCATGTAGGCTCCCAGTATCTCATAAACCCCAAGTCCCTCTCAGAAGCCAATGCAAGAGCTGATGAATATAACTGACACTATCACAATTTAAATTTCCTGGCTGGTGTGATGTAGAAGGTTTGGACTGAATCTATTGAAGCAGGATAGCAGGTTTGGATCAATGTTCTTTTATATTACTGTAACACTTGAGCATCAAAATTCCTGTAAATACTTCTTCCACAGTTGCCAGCAATTATCTATGTAACACACAAATGAATAACTTCAAAATACTTTAAATCATGAAATCAAGGTGCCTTCCCTATGTTCCTTACTCGTCTTAATTTTTTATCTATTATTCTTTCCTACCACTGTCCATGTTTCCTTCATCACTTTTCTTTCAATCTTTATTGAAACACATTCGGTTTTGAATGCCAGTCCTTCCTCAGGTCTGTGGCCTCTGTAGGGCCTTCCATTTAAGTGACAAATGGAGTGCAACAGATGGAAATAGGACTGTAGCTATTGGACCTATAAACTAATTGCAAAACACATAATGTTTCTTCTTGGAAGACTGGGATGAATAGCAACGAGCAGCCAAGTGAGGCCTTTGTTCTAGGGAAGATAATATTTTGCCTGCTTGGGACAGCAAAATCTCAAGGTGGTTGTGTGTGAAGGGGCAGCTGAGCTTTCCTTCAAAACTGTCTCGGGTTCCTTGTTCAGCACCCACACACATGGGCTGTGCAGGAGAACCCATGCGTGTGAAGGGCTGTGACTGTACTAGGCCAAGAATGATCATGGCGAGAACCTTCAGAGGACAGTAAACAAATGCCAAAGGTTGTGTCAGTTCCTCAGTAGACCCTTTCATTTTTAGACTTACTTCCTTAAGGAAGTATCCCACACATTTGTGTGTTTGCTTTGTAGGTCAGCAGAACTAACCACAACACGATACTTTCTTATTTCCACAAAGAAATGCGATATTTCTTTTTTCACTTAAGTCTTTTAAATAATCAGAATACTCTAGTGATTTGCAGTATGCCCAGACAAACTGCTTTAGAGACAGATAAGGTACTTAAATGTTTTGGCTAGTGATAGGATTCTACAACCAGTTGTTTCCTATTTTCTAGTATATGCAGTCACCTAAAGGCTACCAAAAAAGGGCAGAAAGCAACAACTGGCTTTCTGTCAAGTCCTGAGTTACAAAGTCTGTTTTGCCATGGAAATGTCGTATTTTGGGTGAGTCATATTTGTCATATATGTGTCGTGATTTAGGCCAAATCGGCCACTGGGGACCTGGGGGACCCCAGATGGGACTGACAGATGCTCATCTCTACCCCACTTCAAAGAGAGAGGCAGAGGAGGAAAAAGAGACTTATGAGTTTAGGAGGAACTAAACTACTTTAATGAAATATCAATAATAAAATAAAAAGAAATAATGAAATATATACAAAACCGTATCAAGCTCCCAAGATGACAATCACGTCACCAGCTGGCACTGGGGCAGTCCCAGGCTGGACTCAGTGACGGACAGGAACGGGATTCCAGATCTGCATTCAGGATCGGGATCACAGGCAGACGAACAGAGTCCTCCTCAGACATCGGCCATCGAAGGAAGAGCCCTGACCCTTTGATCCCTCAGCTTTTATACTGAGCATGAGGCAGATGGGATGGAATACCCCGTTGGTCAGTTTTGGGTCACCTGTCCTGTCCACTCCTCCCCGCAGGTGGGACCCCACTATGCTTTTCTGCTTCCGACCCTCCAACGTGGCAAATACCAAAGTTGGTTGGCCTTGGCTGTTATGGCAATAAGTATAAGCAGGAGCCTCTCTGCACACCATGCCTGGGCATCAGCTATAAACATTGGTCTTGTCACTCTGAGAGAGTGAACACTGTCTGCACAATATGCAGTTAATTTCAGTAGTTAGAAGAGGCCCAGCTAAGAAGGGAAGTTACTGAACAAAATTAGTTCTGTTTTACCTCAAACCAGGACAATATGTCACGTACCTAGTGAGTCGGATGTTATATTTCCAGGCAGTGTGCTCTCTTACAGGGGTCTTCTGACTCACCAGAAGCATGAGCAAACCCTTTCCAAAACTTCAGCTGTAAGAGGGGCCCAAAGTTGAGCCAGTTACAAGAGTGATTCTTGTCACCTGTGTATGTTTTAACTCATTGAGATGCAAAAGACAGCAGAAAAGGCAAAAAAAATCCTCCTTCCAGATACACAAAGAATCCCAATCCAAAAAATCTGTAAACTGCACAAAACCACATGTTTAACTTGGAAAAAAAATTTTGCTAGTGAAAAATTATCCATAATACAGATATTCTGAAGAGCAGAAAAAGTAAGAAGAAGTGGTAACTAAACAGAACTGTCAGGAATGGCAAAAGGCAAATTAGCTATGAAACTGAAAATAAAAATGTCCATAGCATCTGAAACTGAATATACATAGTAAAGCAGCACCTGAAGTAAAAAGAAAGTCTCAGGCTCTTTCAGAAGGATTTTCTTACAGACATAATTCAGGAAAGAATGAATTAATGTAAGGCACTTCCTTAATCATAAGATTCTGTCTTACAGGAGAAACGAGACCTACAAAAATAATTAGGGGCATGGAGTGAATTCATTTACAAGGGGAAAGATAACTAGTTATCTTTGGTAGGTGATGATTAAGAATGGGAAAGGGATGCATAATAAGAATTTACAAATATTAGAGGCATAAATATACAAAAAGCAGATTATGAATATGCAGTGAAGTATTTTTAAATCCCGGGCCCGACGTTTGGGCTGTAGGTGACTTATTTGCTAAGGGAAAAAACACATGATACAAAGTCTTTTTGTAGGTAGATTATTGGTTCAAATCTGTCCCTGGCATGACATGACTTTATAATCTAAAGGCTATTTAGGTTTCTGCTTGAAATAAATTTACCCCTGTTTCAGGAGGAAGTGTCTTCGAAGATTACAAAGGCTGAAGCCTGGACCAGCACTGCTGCTCGTTTTCCCCACAGAGCAGCGAATGGCACAGCCAGTCCCTTCCCAGCGCTGTGAAAGTGGAGTCTATTGGGGTGGGAAGTGGAGGGAGCCTTGCACCATCCCCACGTGCTTGCACCGTCACTGACTGCAAGGAATTTTGTCCCTCAGGAGCGTCAGGATCTTATTTGTGACACATTGTGCAGGTAATTAGTGAAACAGAACGGGATTTTACGGACTCAGATTTCTGCAAAAATTACACACATATTAAAGCCAATGGGAAAGGTTTTGCAGGAACAGATTTTCATTTATTGCACTGACACAGAGTTATGGATATGAAATATCAGACAGATGAAAAAACTTGTTATGTTCCTCTAATATAATCCTAAAGTCTAAGCATATCAGGAGTTCTGTGTTCCCCACTGACACCCAGACCAGCACTAGGATTTATCAAAAGTGTCTCTACTTAAGGACTGATCCATCTGCTGCACTGGCCAACACCAGCATGACAAAGCAGCACCACACGCCAGTACTCTCCTCACTTGCTTCACGAGCCACAACACGAAAAGTCTCCAAATCTACTAAGCTCTAACCTGTTTTGTTGTGTAATCACAACTGAATTACATGTATGGCCAGGATGTTTCCAAATAGCTACATATTATATGGCTGTACAAATGTGCAGAAGAAAGGCTAAGAAAACAATAAAACAATAATAAACAGCACTAGCAGGTAGTCTGGATGCTTCCAGCAACATTTGTAAGTGAATTAACGCGCTCTTTCACAGCACACCGGTAAATGCTCCCCTTTGCAGAAATCAAAGCTGCGTTTTATGTTACCTCACCTTTGACAGAGAAAATTTTCTGTGTACCCCTATACCAATCTATCTGATGCGAAACATCTTTCTCTGAAATGCTGCACATCGATTTTATTTAGAAGGGGGAGAACAAATAAGTCATTTTCTAAATCTGAGAAAGGTTTGTAACATTTCTTTCCATTGCACCGGAACACATGGCATTACGGCTCTTTCAAGTAGGTATTGTTTCACTGTGAAAGGTTACTGAAACTCAGAGTTTCAGAGAAAAGGGATTTGATAATCATTAAATACATTCCAAGTAGGAATAACTCCTAATAATCTCCTCTAAAAAACATAGTGATATATTTAATTTCCCAGTTCTCAGGTTCCTTTCCAGACCATAACATGTATGCTCCTTTTAAGAAGTCTCTGCTGGTTTGGATTTTACTGTCTTTAATCAAGAAAATCCACTGCTGTATCAATTAAGACCTGAAGAATTAGCACTTAGTGTCATAAAAACATGTATTTTAATTTCTTCTACAATGCATAAATTGATTACATAAGGCAATCTGCTCCCCTCATCTTCTGCCCCTCTCCTGCCCCCTCAGTCCTCCCATCTGAGTAATATGGTTCAGAGCAGAAAAGGTTAGGATTTCAATACCCGTGTGAATGAGGTCTTTTTTAAGTGTGATACAAGGTCTCCTTTTTTCATGATTTGAAAACCAGAATAGGTTTTTTCGCATCTCTTCCTTCACCATAGTCAGCTCTTCTTAGTGCAAAATGTGATCTGTGCATGTTTGAATTATCTTTATTATTGATAACAAAAGCTTTTTAAAGGGAAGATGGAGGAATGTGGAGATCCTTGACCGCTACTGGTGCCCTAAGCACAGATTTTCTGGAATTTCCCATAAAATATTGGGATGGGGTGTGGGTGTTGGGTGGTTTTGGTTGTTTTTTTTTTTTTTTTTCTGCTTTTATCTTTCCAAGAATGATGGAGTTCAGGGAATGGGGAGAGATTATCCTTTGTCCTACCTGTAAATGATGTAAATGAATGCCTGTACTGCTGGTCATGCAGGTTGAAGCGAAACTGCTTTATACTTGTTTTTCAGATCAGTCATTACGGTTTGGAGACTCTCTTTTGCTGCCAGATGCAGACCTAATATCTATTTTACTAGATGTTTTTTCCTCCGCAGAAGTGGCAGTGAACATGCATAGATGGGTATAAAATGGCATACCTGCCCTAACTTGAAAAGAAGTTGCTTTACACCAGCTGAAGATTTGCTGATGAATGGCTTCTCCGCTGGTTTGGGGGAGGCTGGATGGTTGATAACAACCAGAAAAAGAAATAGCTGTTACTTGTTTTGCTCTCCATTTTATGAGCATAATAATGCTTGCACTGTTCAAGGCTTCTCTTTCAGTCCTTTGCTGTCAATACATTTCAAACCCAGCATCTAGCAGTACAAGCCAATTAAATCCCAAATTCACTTGTCAGAGCATTCCCTCTATGTGTCTGCCATGTTCTGGAGCCAAGTTCTTCAGTTTCTTGGGTTTAGTCCAAGAGGAAACATTAACAATAAATAACTATGAAGATCTGTATGCTGGGAATTAAAACAATATCTATTAAAGGCACTCCATGAAAATGATCTTGAAATGCATGATGTGAAAATTAAATAAAACCTGTAAGAATATTAAAGCTCCAAAGAAATAAATGGAATGACTGCTGAGAAAAACTGAAAATGAGGTGCCCAGTGTTTTTAAACTTCAGATTTTTGGCAACTTTCACAGTGAGTAAATGCTTTAAATCAGAAAAATTCCAAACAACTTTCAATTGCCTTTAAGCATATTTTGGACTCAGTTCTTGGTGTGGACAAATGTCACGGAGGAGAAGAAATCTGGCTCACAACTATGAAGTATAAGTATTGAAAAAAACTTAAATATGCACAATATGTGACTTTCTATTATATTTTTAACAACATTTCAAGGTTGGATACATAATTCATGGCATTTTGGATATCTTGAGAGAAAGTACAGTGTTGTAAAATTTCTGGATCAGCATCTCTTGGCTTGGGAATGGACCCATACCTCTGAAACTTTTTCAGCTCCCTTAAAACTATTCTGAATGTAAAAACTCCAATGCTACAATCCAAAGCCGGCTGGAATAAAAAAAAAAAAGCTCTTCCCCTTCTTCCAGAATGTGCTCTGAATCTGCCTGCATTGTGTAAGGGAAGGGATTCATTCTTTATCTGGAAGTGGCTATTCAGGAATATAAGGCAACAAAGCACCATCCATTTCAGTAATTTCCTTCTTCAGAAAGAAGCAATCATCTCCTTGCAGAAGGAACCACACTCTTTCGGGGTCTTTTCTGTTGTTGTTGTTGCTGGGTTTTGCATCAGAGCAGCAGTCGTAATGTAAGATGGGGTGGTAGGCACCACGACCAGTGGGCACCTTTGTTTCGGCATCATGCTGACCCCCATTTTTAAGATGAGGTGTGGACAACCACTGCCTTGCTCATGTCCTGAAGCCACAGCCAGCTCCCATACTGCCCTCGCATGTGGCTCATGTGACATTCGCGGTGCTTGTACCTCCCTCTGAGACTCCTTCTCAAACCATCTAGAAGGAAATAAACCTCAGCGCTAGTAAAGTCCTGTGGGGCTTTCCCCACCCCCCCACCCCCCTTTGAATACATTCTTTTTTTGCTGCTGGGAATGAAAACCGAGCTGTATAATTGTACACAGCTCCCAGTCACCATGGCGCTGAGGTCAACCCAAGCTAAAACACAAGTCGCCTCTCCAGGCTCACCCAGCCAACAATCATCCCGAAGCCAGCCGAAAATGGAGCCCCGCACAAACACTTGAGTTGCAATCCTTTTCAACCCTGCTGAAAGGATTTCGGCTTGGTGTCAGCCGGTGCCTCCAGGTCCTGCCAGGGTCTGCGGTTGTGCCGGGGCTGGCCAGCTCGTTGGGGCACTTCACCCCTCTCCCTTCCAGCCTCCGAAAGCGTGGTGTCCCCGTGGTCGGGGTACCCTCCGCCTGCCTCCCCGCAGGGGCTGCCGGGGTTGCTCTTCATCACAGTCTGCTCGACAGTTGTCTCTCGACTGGAGAGACTCAGGGAGGCCCTTCAGTGCGAGACCCGGCCACGGGATAAAAGCCTCACGGTAGATAATAGCTGTTATTCTCAATCCTCTACACACAGAGTTTAAGGCAGAAAAGAAAAGAAGAAAGGGAGAGCAAGTGCTGTGAAAATAAGTAGTGTACTGCGTGGTTAAGACTTTTTTAAAAAAATGCTGCTAGAAATGAAAATAAAGAGTAGGTAATGTCCTCACCCTCAGGAATGAAATATTCCTTTAATAACTATTTTCCTCAGCTACTTTTTCAGCAGTTTCAGAGCCTTGTGGTCTTGCTGGTTTTCATACATTGCCGGTGGACTAAGACGAATTGGGGCCAGTCGAGTCCACCCAAAGCCTGTTCCTTCCTTTACATAACCCCAGAAGCAAATCAGGATCTCAGAGGACTTGTGGGCCACCATGTTGCTCCCTTGGCACTCCCTGTTCTCCCTAACAGACCGATTTACAGCTGGGCAATGTTATAAACATCTGCCCCAGAGGTTCTTTAATGCAGACCTTGAGGGCAACTGAACCCCCTGCATCTACAGTTCCTTGCAACGTACCTTATTTCTTTCTTGTATTGTGATGATAAGTAGCTGCAACATTCTCCAGGGCTCAGTCCTGCACGGTGTCCCCTTGCAAAGGAGGTCACCAAGAGAACAAGCGTGTCTAGGGCAAGAAGGAGGTCACCCATACCAAGATGGCTTGCACGACTCTCTTCTAAATAACCTTCTCCCATAAGTATTATTAGTGCTAGGGAGTGCCAAATTAAGAGCAATGTGAAATCTTTGCAAATGGTGACTAAATGATGGAGACAATAACAATGTAAATAACTTGGTAATTTACATAGCTGGTTTATAAATAAACCAGAGTCAATATATATTCCTGCTGGTCTCTAAAGAAATTAGACCGGTAAATTTCTGTGAATCACAATAAGGAACATATTTTGTGCATTTAAAATAAATCTTAAAGCTGCATGATGAAGTACTTTTAATTATTGTAGAGTGGTACAGGCAGCAGCTTTATATATTATATCTCTCCAATCAATAACAAAAGAAGTGCTTTGCAGGAACTGGTGCTGTACTTTTGCAAGAAAATAAGTTGTACTTCAAAAGAAAAGTCGAATGCTAACCTTAATTTGTCCTTGCTAGTCATTTTATTTGATGTGTATCTTAAAATTCAGTTGGTTACCTCATGAAGGATCGCAATGATTAGAAGAATGTAATGTACCTTAAACCGGGTAAAAGTTTGGTGGGTTTTGCATTTCAGTTGTAGCTGATAAGGAAAAAAAATGCAGAAATACTTTTCTTTGCCTTTATACATGCATGAAAGCAGAGTTAATTTCTCTAAAAATTCTTTTTATTTAAAAAAAAAATGAAAGGAACTCTGCAAGGTGGGCACTTGAGAATGGTATTTTATTTTAAAAGAAATGAAAAAATGCTCACAGTAGGCAAAATCCCCAAATGGAGCCTGTAGCCCGTTGCATTCAGCGGGTAGCCTGGATTGTTGGCATAATAGTAAAACTCCAACAGTGACACTTGAAGCAAAACTTTATGCATTTTTAAAGACAGCTAAAAAAAAACCCTGAATTTGATTCTTGCGTTCTTGTTTTCAGACATGCCACTGGAAAAATAAGCCAGTATATAGTCTTAGTAACTAATGTTAGCAGGCTGGACTTATCTTTGACTTGTGTCTGTGCAACGTGAACACCCGAGAGATATCGGTTCTGTCCAAGGTAGACCTGTTCTTCAGAAAACCCACCTTGCTTATAGGTGGCTTTGCATTTAGGTAACAACATCTGTCCTTCTGCAGCCTTTTAGGATGGTTCTTTCTCTTTGTAGTCATTCCTAAAGCAAATTTTGTACTCCTCCTTACCTGAGCAAGCAGAGATGATGCTATTGGAAAGGAATAGCATCCTCTGAAAACTGCTTGGTGGTTGAGATACTCACAGGAGCACCTAGTTAACGTTACTGCTGGCCATGTTCAGGGGAACTGGATGTATGCTCGGGGACACCAGCAGAACTTGATCCAGACACATGAGAGGGCGGCTCACCTCCACACCGGGAGCTATGACGCTAAACTGCATTAGCTTTCCTTCTCTTAGTGATACAGGCTCTCAGGAGAGCCTACTGCTGGTTGCGGCCAGTAGCAGAGCCCACAGCCAGGAGTGCCTGCTTAGCTCCTGATACTGGTGTGTATTTTGTCCTGGAAATGGCCACTATTAGCAATTCATTGCACCATTTCACATCTTGAGTCTCTCTCAAGCTCCAGCTGTGGTTGTAGATTACTTCAAACTCATCGAAAACAGGCATTGACTCAAGACAGCTTCAAAAACATTTTCTCCATTTAATCCCCATAAAATATTTTGGCACCTACTTTCTAATTTTCATCATGTTTAGCACATCTGGAAGAGCTGTTCCCCTCATAACAGCTGACATTTCAACGGCACCTCTGCACCAAGGCATCCAGCAAACTTTGCAGAGAGTGTCCAGCTGCCCCCAGGGCAGCAGTTATCAGTGGTCCCTCAACGGCATCAGGCAGCGTCCAGCCTGTGCTGCAGGAAGGCTGGGGATGGACAGAATGAAATATGCAATTCTAAATTGACCCCAGGGCTAACATTATCCTGGGAGGAAGTCCTTGATAATTTTAATGACTAGCAATCCAGGAAAAAGCCTCTCTATTAGATCTCATTCCAGTGCGGCATCTTCTCAACGCTGCACTGAATAGCAAAGGGCTGTGAGGAGGTGTCCTCTGCCCAACTTCTCCTCCCACCCCTGGCCCTGCTGCCCCTCTCCTCCCACAGGGCTCTGTGTGGCCTGACAGAGTCCTCCTGGTGATGGGAAAGGGGTCGCCCATGGAAAAAGGGTGATAGGTGGCCCAAATATTCAGATACTTGCTCTGAGTTCCTCTCTGTTGCCTGCTTCTATATTAAAATGCCCTGCCCGAGTAGATCTGCCCGTCAGGGGGGTGTGATTTCTCATCGGAGGGATAGCAGCAAGGAGGCACTCTCCCCAGGAACCACTTGGATTTTCACTGTGGTGGGGAAGGACGATTTCAGAAGACATATAGGGACGCCCACAGGAGCACCTTGCCAGCCCGGTGCATCAATCCTCACCGTCTGATAGAGACGGATGCACTGCTTCCAAGCGAAAGAGAATTATCTCCTGAACAACAGTGCTCGCTGCAGCTCTCTTCCTTTGCCTACGCAGCCTGCCAGCCAAACTCCTCACAGAATAACTCTGTCTGGTTGACAAGAGTCACTGTGATCACAGTCCAAGGCGACATCTTTGCAGTTCGCAGGAAGCCGTGGGTTAAAGTACAATTGACCTTCAAAACCCACCAGCACAGGCAGCGCTCAGCTGAAGTGAAATGCAAGGCTAATTTATGAATGGGACAACTCATCAGCAGCATTTTAATGAATAAACGATGTGCCCATTCATTATTTTTCCATTTCCAAGTGTTAATAAACAGCCCGGTGATAATTAACTGAAATTCTACCTTTATAGAAAAGTGGCACTTCATAAATATCAAATTGTGCTATTATCGTACATATCTGCTGGGTTTCCATGAATATATAAATTTGGCAATTACCTCTGGAACTGTTTGCTAAAACGTAAAAGCAGGTTAGTGAAGAAGAGGAAAGTCATACAGCAATTAAAATTTGAGAAACAAACAAAACGTCTTCCCGATTCAAAAATTCAATGACAGTAAACAGGGAGATGCGATCAGGAAGGAAAGTCCTGTCCTAATCAGCAAAGGTGATTTTTCACATAATTGGAGATGTGACTGAGCAAGCGGCGGTGGAACCTGCCTGCAATAAGCTGAGCGATGCTTTAAGGCACCGAGCATCTGAAATTCCTGCCCAAGGAAGAGGAGCCTGGAGTCGCACGACTATATCAGGAGGTCAGCTCTCTTTTAGAGAACAAACAGAAGCCCCAAATTTTCAAGCCTTCTTAGAAAATTACCTTAAAAAAAAAAAAAAGAAGAAAGAAAAGAACTGACCTTTACCAGGGCTGGGCTTTGCACACCACTGGGAAAGGTGTGAGCTGCTTCTCTTATCTCAATGAGATGCTAATTCCCGTACTCTCTTTCTGCAGGGTGACACCAGGTCCTGCCGGAGTGGGAGGCTGTGGGAGCAGGGTGGAGGTGCGGAACGGGACACTCCTTCAGCATGTGGGGTATCCCTGAGTGATTGGGAAAAAGGAGGAGGTGAATTTTCCTCTGAATTTTGATGAGCTGCAGCACAGAAGGGAAAGAGTTCAGGTCTCATCAGGTTGTGGCTGCTGTCCCGGTCTCCTGAAAACTAAGAAGAATAAATGTTTGGAACAAGATTTCAGAAGAAAGTAGGGAATAGGAACAGAAAGACAAGTGCAGCTGCTTGTGCTTTTCAGCCCGCATTGAACTGGAGCTGTGTTTGGGCCGGTGCAAGCTGGCAGCTCTGGAGCTGGAGAACCCCTGTGGTGGCCTCAGGTGCATCAGCAGAGGCTGTGGCAACCCTGACTTGGTTGGGTTGAGCCTGCCACAGCGCAGTGCCTGGCTAACCGCTCAGGTGTGACACTGAGACGCCATGGCCAGGTCCTTGGTCTGGCTGGTTCAGTGTCTCCATCATCGAGTGGAGTGGTGGGGGACACCTACAAAACTAGCAACGTGTGGAAATGAGACTCCAGAGATTCCACAACCGAGAAGGTTGTAAAGTAGGTATGTTTATTCAGCGCTGGGCAGCACGGGGGGTCACCCCACCACAATCGTGTGCACCCAATGCAGCGGCCTTCTCAAATATATATAGTACTTAATTACATAATCATAAGATTTCCCAATACGCCTATACATATGCATAACCTGTCCCCGCTTTGTATCAAAATTAGCTCTAAGAAGTCATTTTCATAAACTCCTCCCAACTGTGCTTGCACAATGCCTCCTGGTGGTGGTGGCTGAGGGTCGTGAGGATGAAGGCTGATGATTCCTCTTCATCACCACAAGTAACTTTTTGTCCCTGCGCAGACTCAGTTCTTCTTTGGTCTTTGTCCAGACCGCAGGGTTGGTTTCAACCACTTCAAGGCATACTCTTATTCGTTATCAGGAGCTTTCCTTGGCAATGTCTCAAGACTTCGTCCATTTTTTATCAGGCCTGTCCTTTAGGTTATGAATCGCTACTAGTCAATCAGTACACAATGTGTTATTGTCTCTATCACATACCCCTGACTCACTGGTGACTTGTGGGCAGTGACCCTGGGCCAGAGGGGTGGCACAGATGGGTTGGACTAGAGGGTTAGGGCTAGAATTTCACGTGTTGCTCCTTTGCATTGCAGAGAGGTGCCATGCCCTCCCTGGGGACAGTGCTCCTTTAGTGAGGGGAAAACCTGGGCTTCCTCACTGCTGGATTAACAGAGGTGCTTGAGGGACAAGGAATAGCGCCGAGACAGGAAAGAGAGAAAGAGGGATTTCTGTTTTTTTCAGACATGCTGCATGGCTTACTTTGCTATTTCAGCTGCATACCCGAATTCCGGCGCTGGGGCACGGGGCGGTGAGCACAGGGACTCCCTCCTGCTTCGTACCTACATGCACAAACTGAGCAGGACCTCAGCAGACAATTACTGCTGAGCGCTCGCCTACGTGCAGCAGTTTTCCACCGGTCTGGGTGACGAGGAGATTATCTTGCCCACAGCAGGTGACAGTGTTGATTCATGGCTCAGCCAGCCGCGGTTGCTTAGTTATGCAGCTGCCATCCCCCGGCTTCCCACATCTCCATACAGTTCCTGAAGCCAAGACCACTCCAGCAAGGGAATGCACTGGGCCTAGAAAGGCAACTTCCTTTGATGAGGACCTTTCAAACCTCTTTGACCTGACCTTACTGACAAAAGAGCCCTTCAAAGAAGATGAACTGTTTCATGTGGCAGCAATTTCTCATGTCAATCAAAAAGATTTTTTTCTTACAGCAACAACTCTCTATCTTTCCCCCACAAAATTATTCATTTTCATACAGCTATCCTCCTCTCTACAGCGAATACCCTTGGGTAGCATCTTCCAGTGTCTCATAGACACACTCTTCAATTCGAATTTTCATATTTTATTTTCTTTTAAAAGGGGGGGAAAGGGAAAGAATTGAGCTTTCTTTGATTAAGATTCTTCTTTTGCATTTTTAAAACACACATCTTCTAAAGAGCAAGTTCCTGCATGAGATCTGGTGGTCTTCTGAATATCTTTTAAGAAATAGATGCTCAACTTTCCTTCTTTCTTTTTTTTTTTTTTAATAGAATGTTTGACCTGTTGGCCTCAAATTTTTAACTCAGTTTTCTGCCTTAAAATATTGCTGCAGCAGTATTTGAACATCTATGACATTGGGAGATACAAGTCAAACAAATATTTCTGAAGTTGAAGTAACTATTAAACTTCAATGTGGATCCATAACCTTGAACCATTTTAGCCACGAAGCAAATAATATGGATGCACAACTCAGAAGAATCCATAAAAGCTGCTTAAGATGGCCTACAATAGATTTTCAGCACATAAAATTGTCCTGCGTTGAAAGTCCATTTCCTCACATTCTTCACAGACTCAGAGGGAGCCTCAGCCTCCTCTGTGACTCTGGTAACCTCTGCATCTTTGGGAAGGAGAAGTTTCCTTCCCAATGATATAAAGCATCTGTCCGGATCCTTGAGCAGGAAATACAAAAGAAATGCTCTAGTAGATCAGTTTAGAAGAAAAGCCTTAATCTGTTTAGAGGTTTGGAACATCTCACGAGCTTCAGCAGAGATGGATGGATTGTCAGGGAGTCAATGAGGTGGTCAAATACACTCGCATGTTTCAGTCGTATTGTCAGTACTCCAGGACTTCCCTCGCAGTTCCACACTTTGCCATATGGCCATCATTACCCCAAACGTGCGATATACATATCACAGTATCACAGTATCACAGTATCACAGTATCACAGTATGCTAAGGGATTGGAAGGGACCTCAAAAGATCATCTAGTCCAATCCCCCTGTCAGAGCAGGAACACCTAGATGAGGTTGCACAGGAAGGCGTCCAGGCGAGTTTTGAATGTCTCCAGAGAAGGAGACTCCACAACCTCCCTGGGCAGCCTGTTCCAGTGCTCTGTCACCCTCACTGAGAAGAAGTTTCTTCTCAAATTTAAGTGGAACCTCTTGTGTTCCAGCTTGAATCCATTACCCCTTGTCCTATCATTGGTTGCTACTGAGAAGAGCCTGGCTCCATCCTCATGACATTCCCCCTTTATATATTTATAAACGCTAATAAGATCACCCCTCAGTCTCCTCTTCTCCAAACTAAAGAGACCCAGCTCCCTCAGTCTTTCCTCATAAGGGAGATGCTCCACTCCCTTAATCATCTTAGTTGCCCTACGCTGGACTCTCTCCAGCAGCTCTCTGTCCTTCTTGAACTGAGGGGCCCATATATGTTGAACATATTCATAAACAAACCTATACATAATGCCTGAAGTTAGGACTGTGTAGCCATTTTCACCTTTTCACCTGCTTCTAATTTTGTTACTCTTTACCTCCTCCTTTGTAACTGTCAGTGTTTTCTCAGTTCTGTGATTATTTATTTATCCATTTATTTGGAAAATTAGTTGGCTTAGGCATTTTTTAAACTTTAAAAAACCCCAACACCTTTTAAAATGAACCCAAACCTGTCAAAACAAACAGCAACTGGACATTTTTGAGAAAGAGGATGTGTAGGAGAGCAAAATGTGCTTCCTGTCAGCTGGTGGAAATTAGCTGTGATTTGAAGAAATGGTAAAGTTTGGGGTTTTTTTTAAAATGTCTTTTTTTTTTTTTTTTGCATGCTCTCTGCATTTAATAATGTGCTGTGATCACAGGCTAGTGGTTCCGTGGGAATGCCTAGTGTAGGAGTATGTAAATCACACCCTGCTTTTCTCAATGGTTACTGGAGTTGTATGGAAAAACTTCCACTAAGCTGCCAGAGATGCTTGTCACTGCCAGTGTCCAAGTTTTAGCCATATAACGCAGGAAATTTATCCTTATAACTCAGGAAATTTTACATTAAATGAGGCAGAATTTCGATCTCGAGTTGTACCTCCTGAACAGCCCCAGGTGCCTTGGTGCTAACAGACCTGGGTATGTGGCAGAATAGGTCTATTCCTGTCATTTTAAAGAAATAAAAAAAAAAAAAATCCATAGGAATTCTCTTAGAAGATTATTAACATAGCAAAACTAAAGGTTCAAAGGCAGGGGAAAAGGGTAAAAGTGGCAGCTGAACTTTAATTCTGGTCTCTGAATTAGACTTTTAATTATGCCATCAAGCAGTCCTGCGCAGAGTCCCAGGTCACTGTGAACGCTGAAACCTGCTGATTATTTCTCGCACCGTATCTGCCTCGGTTATCACCAGACACCGTGGGATGAAAGAGTGGGAGCCTCCGGACTCTGCCAGTTGCAGTTAAAACGAGGAATACAGCTACAAGCCAAGGCTCAGACTAAGCTACACGCACAGTTGCAGTTTTTATAGACATCAGCATTACTTTTTCCATGGCATACCAATTGCTGAGGGAAACTGAAGCTGAGTTTTAGTTGTTGGTCGTTATTTATGTGGTCTTTATATTATGCCAGAATGTAGCCAACCTGAACATTTCTTTAAAGGGAGAATGAGCATTTGAAATAGGCTATAGCTGAGACCTTTGGTCAGAACTGTTTGTTGTAGCTCTTCTTTGGAAAAGTGGATACAGGACAGAGATTCTGATCCATTTTTCCAGTTTTGCAAGGAAAAAAAGCCTTGAATCTGTACTGACTCAGATTCCACCCATCCCATCCCGTCCCTCATAATGTCTTTAATCCACTGATGATTGATGTAAACAAATTTTACTGACTCCAGCTCTCAGATACGTGAGTTTATTAGAAACTGTGAAAAGCAGCATCTGCAAAGGGAAGAGGGATCCAAGGAAATGCTGTGCTGGAGATTTCCTCGGGGAGGAGCTCAGCAGCAGGAGCCTGAGCCCAGCAGCTATCTGTGGGGTTTGGTTGCCAGCTGGCCAAGCAGGAGGTGCTCACTGGCACCCTCATCCCCTGGGACCGGCCGGGATGCACGCTGCTGCTCGGGTGGCATGGGGGATGGCAGAGAGATGAGAGAGATGACAGTGCTGGTAGAGAGGGAGGACGAGGGGACGAGCGGATGAGGGGAGGATGCTGTGGGAGGGTATCGAGGCCATAGGGAATTGGATGTGAGTGAGGATTTGGGATGGTTGGTGGAGAGGAGGAGGGGAATAGGAATATAGGACACAGTTTCATAGTAAACTAGGCTTCGTTAATGATGCGGCTCTCAGAACTGCTTGTTTTCTAACTCGCAAAGAGTCTGTCAAGTGCTGCCTTTTTTTCTCTCTTAGACTTTTCTCCTCATTACTCTGTTCTTTTCTTTATTGCCATCCCATGCTGTGACTTTGATTCTCTGCTCTGAGTCACAACGTATCCACTGCCGCTTTATATTTTGAAACGCCTTCACATCAGCATTAATATAAGAGTGCGTTTTGGCATAATAATTGTATCCAGTTATTGACCACATAATCAATAGTGCAGAGTTGGTAGAACCTTTGCTGCCATTTAAATCAAATCATTAACCAAAGCAATAAAACTCGAAATGTATAGATCTGTAAATGGCCCTAACGGTTGCTTTATATTAAAGGGAAAAAAGGGACTTGAGTTTGGGTTTTTTTTCCTCCCAGTCAAATATAAAGCTGCCAAATAAGATGATTTCATCCTTTTGTTCATCTCTCAAGCAAGCCCAGGATTAGGCGCAAATTACTGCAAGTGTACGGCTGGGCTCCCGGGGAGCCGCGGGCAGCGGCGGAGGGGACCACGGGCCATGTCACGCCTGGATTGCACTGGCAGAGCCATCAGGAGCCGCAGTCGGACGTTACACCCTGCGGACTATTCCAGGAGCCTTGCGCTCGCTCTCAAAGCAAAAATCAAGTTGTCAAAGGCCGTGTCTGGGCTGCTAAATAAAGCAGGGCTAGGGAGCAAGCTTGACCTCTGGCCATCCAGGCTACTTAGCTATTAGCTGTTAGCCCACACCTCGGTACAGTCTGGATATGTGCCGGCTCCTCTCCCTCGAGGGGTGCCGGGAAGTGGCTGGCCCGTGCGCCCTGCTGGGGCGATCAGGGATGGAGCACCAGGTTTGGCCCCCTCTGTCCTGTGGTCGTCCAGGATGCTCTCTCCAGTGGCCACATGTCCCCACACACAGAGCCTGCGAGGGGTTCCTGCGAGGAAAACATCGCCGTCACGGGCCGCAGACCCTCACGGTTCAGTGCTGAATACAGCAACGACATAACCAGGATGCCACATTTATATCTAGACCTGTAGGAGCATCCCACAAGGCCCGAGGGACAGCCAGAGCCTTGTGCCACACAGCTGGTAAGGCTGTGTGCCTTTCTGAGCCGCAGAGCCAGGGAACATCTCCTGAGCCTGTTTGGTTTAGCAGTACAGACACAGCTGCTGGGACTAGGACTGTAGACATCTTAGACGGAGGATCCTTCTGCAAGGGTGCATGAACTGGCGCGAGGTGATGCAATGAGGCTTCCCGTCCCGTTTGCAAAGGTGTCTGAGCTTTATTTTTTTCTTTTAAGCTCAATCAGCCTTTCAGTATTGAATTTTGATGTCCTAAATGAACTTAATTTTCAGACACTGTTCGTGCTCAGCATTATGGAAACGAAGACCTTTTATAGAGCCTTGCGTTAGGCATCTAGAAACTGAGGAGCCTCAACTCATCGGTTACTTTTGAAACTCCTGGCCTGAATTTCTGGCTAGCTTGCTCTCTTCTTTTCCTATATGATACATCATGATGATATGTAAGAATTTCTCACTTCCTCCAAGAGCCTGACTCAGTTCTTGCTCATTCCAGTTTAAAGGAGAATTACTCCCACTAATGGTAAAGGGGTTTCATCAATGTGAAGTTTTAGTACCAACGCACATGAAATTGGAAGCAGACTGCCGGAATTTCAGGGGTGGAGAAGAAATCACACTGGCGCTGGTACTCACCTCCCTGCACTCGCTGTCAAACTGACTGCAAGACAGCGCGATATTGTTTTGCACTCTTTGCGGGGTGTAGTGGCTATGACGGACGTCTGCACATCCTTAAAACACCTCCCCGCTTCTGAGACTACTTGTTTGTGTGGAGTGCTTTGGGAAGGCTGTGTTTTTAAAAGGCTGATTAGAGATATTTGAGAAAAGAGAAGACAATGCACTGCTTTGGTCCCTTTAAGTCTTCTTTTTATATGGTGGAGACAAAATTGTTTCTTTTTACCAAAGCCAGCCTTGCACTGCGAGCATCGTACCCACAGTTCAGGCTTTGTGGTCTCACCACCTCGACTGAGATCTTGCCCTGATTACAAGCTCTCCCTCCTCCTCCCCTCCTTTCCCCACCTCTAGGGTTGCTCAGGCCTGAGCAAACGTTACACCACAGCCCAGAAGAAAGGAAAAGAAGAGGAGAAGTCCCCAGAGATCAGCTGCACCGGGGCTGTTCATAGCTGCAGCCCAGGCAGAGCAGGTCCCAAATGCCCCTCTCAGGTGTCTCTCTCACCTCTCGTCTCTTCGCTGCCCCCCTAAGGGCTGTGTGAGTTTTTCATAATTCAGCTGGGGCTTTTATAGTCAAATGGTCAAATCTATAACTCAGACGTTAATTAAATGTGCAACGTAAATGTAACCTGCAACTGTAAAGGAGAAGCTCAAAGTCTGGACCCTGGTCTGAAACATTTTATACGTGTGCTTTTAAAACCATAAGCAAGACCATAAGCGGTCCCCCCCTACCGGTTCACAGATCTTTTAAAAATCTGACTGCAGCATCTGCTGGCAATGTTGTCTACATATATGTAAGCTTTGTTTTTCATGCATATTCATGTGGTAGGTCATTTATACACAGCATAAACAATAACAGACCAAGGACTATGTCTGATGGACCCCAACAGGACTAGGCTGAAAAGAAGATTTAGTGCTTCTAGTAACAATATTTTGTTGGCAATTTGACAGCTTTGACCTAAGCCAAGTGACAGCGTTAGCTGATACACAGTATGCTGACAACTTATTACATAAAGTATCATGGTTGGCTGTCAAAAGCTTTCTTGGAATCCAGAAATATAGCTCTGGCCAATTTTTATGGCAGTAAAAATGTGTTCAGTAATTTCTACCAAGGCAGTTGTTGAGTGGGGAGGCTGAAAGACAGGACTGATGGAGAGTTATTTGATAACAACAACAACAAGTTGTCCACCTGCAATCGGGCAGGTTTATCCACATGGTTTTGTAACCTTCTTGGCTGTGACTCAGTCATTATGATGCAGTCCGGACAATTCCCTTTTTCTCTGGGGTAAAACTTAATCCCAGCAAAAATAACATGCTACCTATTTCATTTTTAATCTAAAAACGAATTGGGAAGGAGTAGCAGTGCACGGGAAAAATAAAGCAATGCCAGTTGGATTCTGTGCCTCCGAAATACAGGACACCTCATTTTAAGCCTTGAAACTGGGAGGACTCTGAGGGCCAGAGGGTGTTGTTCGCTCTTGTATGGCCCTGGGAAGCTTAAGGGCATTGGCAGAGCCAAGGATTTGGCTCCACTGGTCTCCTTTTTCAGCAATGGTTTGGAAATACAAAATAACAGTTCTTCATATTCTTTATCTGAAAGATATATCTTTATGTCATGCAGTTTGGTGAGGAGAAGGATTAATACGACAGGAACAGTCACTTTCGGGCAGCAAAAGCCCTCAGTGGCTTTTCCCAAGCATCCCTCCCTATGCCCTCGTTAAGGGGAGGGCTCAGCACATGCCCAAGTAGCCTGAAGGACATGCGGTGTTTTGAGAGGGGCAGATAGCTGCGCTGCGGAGTGTAGGCTGGCAGGCACGTGATTCACATGCTCACCAGCTGAGGTACCCATCCTACCAGGTCTGTGCAGATCTGGGCTGCTGCTTTTTGATCTGGCTTTTGCTATAGTGGTTGCATTCTCTGAGTTACAAAGGTTCCCATATACTTTTTAAATGCAAATCGAGTATAGCATAATAGACACACGATCTTATTTAGAAACCTTAATCTCATTTTGACCAACACAGCAATTGCTCCTGTGAGAAGGTTAGCCTATGGAGTTAATTTAAATTAGTGCAATTTAGGCTGGGGAAAAAAAACAGGAGGATCCACTGCCCAGGGCTGCGTCAACAGGCAGCTGGTCCCCAGCTTTGGCCCCTTGGGTTTGACAACTCTGCTTCGACCTGGCTTGTGGGATGCGGTGGGGAAGCAAAAGGACACGAGCCCTGAGTGAAGGGAAGGCACCGCGGTTGTCAGCGACGGCCTTTCTGCTGCGATACTGACCCATATCTGCATAACTTTATAAAATGAACCCGTACGACGAGTGAAGCAACCACAGGCAACCATTTTTAACCGCCTGCACGTGATCAGACGCACAGACCCCTTCTTCTGGCATGTCTAGCACAGTCTTAATTAAGAAAGTCAGGAGCTGGAGTTGAAAATACGGTATCACATTTCCCATAATGTGCGAATTGATGGTTTCCTACAGTCAGCGGCGACAAAAATCTTCCCTTCCTCCCGGTTCAAAGTAACTGTTGAATATACAGATGGGCCGTATCTACACCTTTCCCCTCACAGCAAAAAGTGCTTTAGATGATTAAGAATTTAAACTGTATTGTGAGCGAGAATCTTGGCCGTTTTAAGGAATAAGGGTTTCCTTAGAAACCGGGAAAAGTAGTTTAGGAGCAGACGTTTATGAGGGCGAATATGTACACCATCAATTAACACCTTGTTTCTTTCACAAGTTCAGCTATATTTACAACACTGCTAGGAAGCAGTGAAAGCAGACAGTTTTGTATGTGCATCAGGGCTGTGAAAGATAGACTCTGCGCTACCAGACAAACAGGGATTCACACCATATGGCTGGTTCAGGAGTTTTGACCGATTTAGAGCAAATGCATAGTAATTTCCCACCAGGGCCGGGTTAGGATGAATATTAATACAGATCAGAAATGACAAACAGAGAAATGGACAAAGATCGTCCCCAGATTACGTTCTCCGCCCTCCCCCCCTCCAAACCAGACACTTGTTCTTAAAGCTGTTTTCTTGGCAAAGTCATCGTTTTCCACCTGATTTCCGTGGTACTTTACTTACGTCAGGTCTCCGTAAAATCCCACCAAATGTTTCCAGCTCCAAGTGGCAGATTATCAGCTGCAATTTGATATCCAGAAGAGTTCATAGGCTGAGCATGTTTAAAAAGCAGCCAAACGAGCCAAGAGCTCAACCACTAACAATGTTGAGGGGGTTGTAGACACCAAGCTTGGCACTGACAAACGCTGCTGTCATTCCTACCTTTAGTGCCGGTCTTATCCAGGGCCGATTTTATATCAAACGCAGTGCTGGAATACCAGCACATTGCGCATACGTAGCCTGAGCGGCTGCAGGACTAATACATTACAAATCACAGCAGTTCAGCTGACAAGCAGAAGAGTAAACTATTGTGGACCCAGCTGGCATAAAATTAACCCTGGTTTTATCTTGCTTTCACTGAAGGAGATTTATTCCCCTTCTTTGCAAGAAGATAATTTAGAAGATAGGTTATAATTGCCTACGAGTGCCTCCTCAATTCAATTTCTGATCAGCTTGTGTAGCGGAAATAATGAATAATTACATTTGAGACAAAACTTGAGTTCCATACTTGGTGCTAAAAATGGACATTTTGAGTTGTAGTCTTCCACCTCTCTTGTTTCAGAGATGCAGCACTGTGTTCAGCTCCATGGAAAGCAAAGGTGCCGCCGTTTAAAGCACTGCTCCTCAGTTTCTGGAAGCAAGTCCTTTTGGAGCTGACTGCTGAATGGGACTGTACCCCAACAGCTGGGAAGATCCGATCTAAGTACTCACCACCTGCAGAAACATAACTGTGTAAGCCCCGGCTACGCTTAGGGTACGTCGATCCTCTCTATGGACAGGTTCTGTTTTCAGCTGACATACTGTAACCGTGTGAGTGGAAATTTTTCATTCAATGGCTTATTTCAGGATGGCTGAGCTGAAAGAATTCAATTAAAAATGACTCAGCTGATGCTGAGGACAGGTTAGTAGAATGACTGTTTTCCTATGTTAAAAAAAAAAAAATCATTTATTTGAGGAACTCTCTCATGCAAATGCTCTGGAGTGGTGCCTTCAAATTTGGCAGGATGCATGACTTTTCTATACGAGATTTGTTTTTTGTAGTTATTCTGAATATTCTCATGCCTGGGTCTTTTAAAAGCTGCAATTAATACATGCCTTCTAATATACAAGTCTGGGGTTTTTAAACTGAATTATTAAGCATGTTGACATGCGGTTTTTCTTGGGACTTCTTAATTTTTTTTTATTCATTATCTATTTGGATTTTGGGTACCACTGAGCTAAAGCATTCACGTTGAATGTATTTTACTTTCAAAGAGAATATATGAAGGAGCATTAAGTTATGAGTTCAAAACTTAGGCTATACCCTAAGCCAAATTTTCCCTTGCCTGCCCAAGGCGCCTAATAAATTGGGTGAAGATGACCAACTATCTCAGCAACTATGTGCAGTTTAATTTCCTCTCCCTTGTTTGGCATGCTTTATTTTCTATATGTTATCATTTTATTTTTTAAATGTTGTTCACATTCTGGTCCAAAGGCAAATTTTCTGATTCTCTCACGGCTTGTAAGATGCTCCTCATGGGTGTATCTTCATGTTCCAAAAACAAACTTAGTTTTTGCAACACTATTGGCATCAAAGAGGACTGAAAAGACTACCGCAGCCCGGAAAATATCTCTTCTTCTTGAGATCCTCTGCTTCATTACTACCACTGCTTCCACAGCAGACGAGGCAGAAGTCATCCAGAGGCTCGCCTTTTTCTTTTAACACAAGCTTGTTTCAAAATCTGTTGGCTGATTGTAGCATCAGTCTTGTGGCACAAAATGCTTCCGTGTAAGTCAGGCTTACTGCAGATAACTATGAGGAGTAAAAATTCAGGGTTTTTCAAACAATCTCAGCTGTTGCATAACCTATTTTTAGAGTTTGCTTTCCCCACCTTCAAAATAGTCTCATTCAATGGTTGTGCCACAAGTAGACTGCTTTTCCATGAACAAAAGAAGAAAACAGACCTAAAATCCATGTCCTCAGAAAAAATATCTGCACCAGCTGTAGATGCCAAAATGAAAGGCAGTTCCGAGACAACAGATAACATGGGGGGTGGGGGGGAACCCAACCAATGACCAGGCTACGGTTTCTTTAGAGCTGTTGCAAAATTGTTCCTGAAGAATAAATGCATGTAAAGGGCCTTCTCCTGAAAGGGATCCATGCAACTGCACCTTCCGACCCTTCACGCACATGAGACCTCAGCTCGTGAAAAAACACAGTAGGCTTAAAAATCCGAGCAGCCTATCACAGTCCAGCTGAGACAGACTCTGTGAACCGCAGGACTTGCTTTTCATCAGCGAGGCCGTTGTTCACCTCCTGAACGTTTCAATCAGCCCGCTGGCAGATGCGCTCCCATACAAGCCCGCATGCTCAGCCCCGCTGTGGCTTCCAGCGTTGTTTGGCAGAAGCGAGACAAAGATAAATGGAAGTCCGAGAGCTATATTTACACAGCATTTAAACATACTCTATACTGGAGATTGAAGGGCTTGCTGATAGGTGACACTGCAGGTTTCAATAGGAAGCACGTCTAGTAGAGCCCTTATGCCTCATTCAGGTCATGCGACTCCCGTGACTTTACCTAAGGGTTGTTTTCTCTTTCCTGAAAAACAGGGGTTTAGCGAGTAAAATCCAGACAACAGTGGAGTTTGATCCCTGATCAAACAGCAAAGCAGGAACATTGCTCTCCTGGAAATGTTCTTCCCCTATTCAAAGATCATACAAATCTAAATAGGAAATAAATATGAAAAGGAACGTGCACGGGAAGCACAGATCCAGAAAAAAAAAAAGTTGCTTTAGAAATATGTTGATTTTGCTTCATAAGCCAAAAACATGAAGCAAGAATAGAAGTATTACATTAATTTTTCATCATTTGCCATTCAAATAACATCTCCATTTGGCATACCTTTAGACATTAGTCTTACACTTCATAGATCGTTAATATTAAAGCTGGAAGAACATGAAGCTGCAAGAAGTATTTGTAACAAAGCAGATTTTCACCGAGAAAGACCTTTTTTCAAATTCGCATAACACTGACAAAACTGGAGTAAACTTGCCACGTTTTGAAGACTGTCAATCCATTTTTATCATAGGATGACTTTGGAATTTTATGTTGAAGACTGGCATGAAGGAGATATCAAGAGATATTACAAGATATGTCTGTAATGAACAGTATTTTACTACTTAGATATAAAGGAATCACCACACTTACCACATTTCCTTTCAAGAAATCCTTTAATTCTGTTGTGAATCACTGACAGAGGATACAGAGTATGAATGGCAATAAACACAGTGGTATAAAATAATAAATAAATTGTCATTGTAAAATATTATTTTAACCAGGTCTTCTTGGCTGGTAAATAGAATATTTATGGCACCAAGGCAGTCAAAATCTTGATGTTACTGCTCCATGAGTGCAAGGGATGAAGGACTGTTAATGTTACCAGCATCTCTGTTAGACATTAAATACAGAAAGAGATGTGAGTCATGCATGTTAGTGGTACAAGTAGTGCCCAAGCACGGTGAAGAGATGTATCTGTTGTTCCACCACAGCAGATGAGTTGGGATTCACCTGCTTGGCTGTTCCTTGCAGGCAGGTCTGTAGAGGTCTGTGGGAACTCTGGCCACAGTTGCGGGGTGTTATTGTTTCTCAAAAGCTGGTTCTGACCCTCAGAGGATGCAGTCCTGATGAGACTGCATCCCTGGAGAGATGGAGGGGGGTGTGGAAAAATATGGAGAGGTCTAGCTGCTCCCCCATCATATGCTGGGGGTTACAGCCCCTTCAACTCCTGCTATTCCTCCCTGCCCATGAAACTGTGCCTGCCTTATTGTAGTGCAAAATAATTCAGCAGAAATAAAAGTAAAATACTTCAACCAGATGAAATTTAAATAGTATAAAATTGTGATTTGTGAAGCAAAACTGCTGAATGAGTAAAAGAAAAAGAAGCATAAAAGATTCCATATCAGTTTTTCCATTTCAAAAGGCTCGCCTGTAGAATGACCCATCCAGCATTCTTCAGGCTTTAATTACTTAAAAGCAGGGAGAAAGTTAGGATTTTGGCGCAGGATAAATATTCCAGACTTGAACAGAAGATGTTGCTTTAATGACCTGGACACTATCCAGGAAGTACGCAAAGGCTAGCAGGCACTTCTGACAGCTAATATATCTGATAAAAAAGAGCATTCTGGCCAATTAAAGAACTAGGGTAGAAATAATGGTTTGTCACCAAGTGTGTAACTGAGGCCAATTGGTCCAGATTAACCAATGGGTTATCCTTTGTAAGTGAATTTAAAGGTCACAATGAGCTGTCTTGGTGGGTAAAAGATAAAAATGTTAAATTAATATGGTGGCAAAAGATTTTCAAATGTGAGACGTGAAGATAAAAATTAGATTTGCAAATCATGCAAAATCACCTGGAGTGGACTAAGCAAATTACTCTTATGGCAGAAGGTCATTAAGAAAAAACTGTGAATAAAAGTATGAATTTCCATCCACCGTAGAAAGCAGAAGCTTTAAGTATTCATAGGCAAATGTTATCCTGAAGGACGTTATTATAAACTAACAGCTGGGACCATATACATCTGTATACGGGGAGAGGCAGGGCTGTTTTAGGGCAATCTAGTTTCTACCTCCTACAATAAAGCAGCTGGTTATGTTATTGATAGCTGACCTATGCAATACTACTTGACCATGAAGAGATTATCTCTAATCTAGCTGTAAATTTCCATCGTGCTGACTGTCCTGGGGACAAATCCCATCAAGGTGGACTTTTCCAGCATGCTTTTCTTGACAGTATTCCATTGTACAGAGACATAAAGTTTGACACTGACTCTGGACAACGAAGATGGTCATAGTCTTCTGGATATCCCCAGGACCTATAGGAAACTCTAGGTTGTCCATGAGGATGGAGCTTTGGCATCCTTGATTTGGCCTGTGACAGAGCAGAGTCACTAAGGCTACGTTGCCTGGGTATCCCAAGCTAAAACCAGGCACCTCGAGAGAGAGAACTGAAGCCAAAAGTTTGTACTCAGTGCTTGGGGGGGGTGATATCTGTTCCTCCCACCCTTCCTCCTGACCTTCTTGCTCAGTCCTGCTTTCTCCCTGCAAATTGTTGTAGGTGGAAATGTGAGTGGCCACGAATGGGATGAAAGGATGTTTACTGTAAATGACTGCCTGGCTTCCCAAATGCAAGACAGACTATTTAGACACAGTGTGATGTCTCGCTGAGAGCTGAAGCCTCTCCAAGCTTGGGTCTCCCCACAGGGGCAAGGTAAAAGAGCCTGTCCTCATGCCTACCCCATGCTCAAGGGATGTGGAGGCAGCTTCACGGCTCTGGCTCTTACCTGCCAGACTGGGGGCTCCCACCTCAGTGGCTACTGCTCGCCGCTGGCCAGCCGGCCGCTCCTTATGAGCACCTCTGCCCCATCCCTCTCCAGAAAGTCCTGTTGTGCTATTAACGTTAGAGAGAACCTGTCCACCGAACACTTCTGATTTCGTGTGCACCACAGCCCGCAACTGTATTCAAACATCTGTTTGCTGCTACTTGAGAGATAACATTCCCGAAATAAGGCAATAAATATCCACAGTAGCTGTGGCTTATTGTTACAAGCACCTGCAGTATGGAGGCCTCACATCACCACTGTGGTGCATAAAAATGTAGATGTTTATAACAGGCCAAGTCTAGCCAGGCCCGGAGGGAGGCCTCCTGGTTCTCACAGTCTCCCAGCTGTGCTTGGCGCTTCCTTCCCACCTACAGGGGGTGACCCCCAGACCCCCAACTGGGGAGGGGGGGGGGATGCCCCTTGCTGAGTCTACTGGGTCCCTCTTTCAAGAAGATGAATAGCTGGGGAAGAAGCCCGCCTGCTGCCCACCCTGCCCCAGGGCTGAGCTGTTGGGGACGGGTGGGTGGACACTTTCCTTGTCCTCCAGGGCTGCTGGCGAGGAGAAGAGGAGCAGTGACAGCCCGAGTGCAGAAGCAAAGAGCAGGACCAGGGAGGCTGCAACCGGCTGCCCTCCTGGCACGGTGCAAATATTTGTTTTTTAGCCCCCTTCTTGCAGCCCCAGGTCTGACTGTGTGTGCAGACTGCAGTTCTGGCAGCGTTTGGGGGGCTCTGAAACCACAGAAAATGGCAATGGTTCTAAGAGAGTTCAAGTGCTGTTAAAAAGCATAGGGCTCCATTCCTGCACATAGCATTGAGGTACTGGTGCCAGGCCGTGAGATTTTGGGACTTCAGAAATGGGTTATTACAAGTATATAACCAGTGATCATAAATGGTATTTATTTTTCTTTATGTGAGTACCTAAAATACCCAAACCACACATAAAGCAGCGGTTTATTTCTACGAGAAATATTTAAAATGCTTGTTCTTCCATGGATTACCTGTGTGAGTGAATGAACTTAAACCACTAAACAGATGATTCTGAGCCAAATTTTCAGTGGATATTAAAAAAGATGTACACATATCTAGGAAAGTGTGCGTTGCCACACAAGGTAAATGCATGCAAATGAAGATATCCAAGTAGAATGGCCATAAAGCGTTGATGAAAGGTATTTTATTGACACTGAAGTAACCTTGTTGAATTGCAAATTTTGGCTTCATTTCCTTTTCTGTAACCGGTGCAAAAGCAAAGAAAGGATCTGATTTCCTGGAAGCAGGTTTGTCTTATCTGTTAATATATAGTCCCACCTTTTACATTGGGTGAATATATTTGTATGTCCTTGGTTGGCATAATTTGGGACAAAAAGGAGGAGATATCTTGATTTTTTCAGAGAGAAGCGGCTATTTTGAGGAAGAATTCTAGGGAAGTATTCTGACATTTCTTTAAAGAAAATGTAAAAACGGATCATGTCTAATCAGAGCATTTAGCAAGTTGCCCATCTAGTAGAAGGAATTACAGTACTGAAGCTTTTAGTGCATGTTTTCCTATAGGTTTTCCCATAGGTTCTGCCTGGGTTTGCCTCTGTCTGGTGGTGTCTGTACGGCTGTGGTGGAGCTAGCAAACTCTTCTGATACCCACTGGTGAGGTTGGTTTCAAGGCTGTGCTCATGTGATGCCATTTCAGGGCTTGCCACACCATACTTAGCTGCACTAAGGTCCCATTGATTCTCAATTCAATGCAGGCTCCCCAGTCCCTTACTTGCTTTTGAAGACTCAATTAGGAAGCTTCTGAAACCTTTACCTTAAGTGTCTTTACACTCACTTTCTCAGGACACCCTGAGAAAGTGAGGAAGTTTATGCACGTACCCATGTGAAATAAAAATGTATGTATTTAATATTTGAAATTTCAATGGAACCCCTATTCTGTTTAGAGCGAGCGCTGTCCGTTCAAGTGCTGGAGTTAAACCCACAGAGCTGGGAAACCCACAGAGCTGGGAAAATCTCTTTCTGAAATCACAGTATTTCTTTCATAATATGTAAAATATGGGGAAATAAATCTCAGTCGAACTTTTCCTCCACTCTTGGTAAGTAACATGTAAAATAGAAAAAAAAAAAACACGACCAAAACCGACACAAACAAGCAGAGCCTTCTTGACCCAGCTGACTTCACTAGATGGTGCCTTGTTTTCTTCCCTTTCCCTAGCTGTCATTGCATCTCGCCCCCTGTAAGCAGCTCAGTCTCATTAAAAGCAATGTGGTGAAACTAGCCACATCATTATACTCACTTAGACGGAGTTCCTGTAGCCAGCACTTACCGTTCATAATAACTCCCACTTAGGATTGGTGAACCCCCTATTGGCACCTTCCTGGTGGTTTGTTGGGGTGGGTCTTTTTTTTTTTTTTTTTTTTTTTTGCCTGTGTCTTACTTCGAAATTTACATGTCTTCAGAACAACTAAAATTCACAAGAACAAACTAATTAATGGATTCCAGTTTTGACAGCTACAAGAAGACAGATGAGAAAGTAACATGCTTCTGGCAGCGTGTTATCAATTGGGAGGCACCAGTGCATCGCCTCTATGTGGTACAGTGAGCTGGAACCGACACTGACAGATGACACAGCCCTTGACAGTGAAGCCTGTATGAGCTGACAGCTCCACTTGCACTCAGGCAGGTCCACGCTTGGCGCTGGAACTGAACCAGCTTGATGTGCAGAATATGCTTGCTTTTATCTTCCCCCTGTGGCTGCGGAGTGGGCAGGCTGAACAGCACTGCCAGGGGCATCCCAGGACCTACCGTAGAAAGTTACGACTGTAATGAGTGCTAAGATTTTACCCATAAAAATAAGCTAAAACAATTAAGAAGCATCATTATCTTCCAACTGTTTTTTTCCTCTCCTTTTCCAATGCAAGGCAGCTCCCTGGCTGGTGGAACTAAGGGAGCCTGGTTTCCTATGGACCAGTGGGTGTCTCCTGCTTGGATTCTCCAGGGGTTTGCTCCAAGCGAGCCTCTGCCACAGCTGGGCACCCCAAGCCTCCCTTTGCCACGTGGCTTCACCGGTGTGGAAGAAGGGCTGAAGGCACACGCCTGCCTTTCTTTCAGGGGGATCTCACCGGGCAGCTGCCTGCTTTCACAGAACCGCGGGAGCTTGTCTTTGGGCCTATTGACCCTCTGCCAAATTTGGACAAAACTGGCCAAAGGTTTAAGTTCAGATGGTGCTGAGGGGTGGGGAGAGGGTACAAATGCGCATGGGAATACAGAGCGTGACAACATAGACCTAATTTCCTTTGAAAACAAGGGTAATACAGAAAAGGTAGAGTTTCTTCACACTATACATTCAAGACGTATATCTACGATCTTAAGATTAAATTGAGTCTGAGTGTAGAGGCCCTGGCAGCCTTATCTAATTCTTCCCTAAGGGGACAGTGATGCTAGAGGCACCCGCGCAACTGCTCCGTGCCGTGGTGAATTACAACCCCACAGCAAGTAACCCTTCACAGATTACTGTGATAGATCTTTGTTCCAGTCCTCCTCTCTCAGTGTACACAGATGAGCTCAGGAAGAGACCACATGCTTTTAAAAGAAACACAATACTGGAATCAATATTCTCTCCTGGATTTAAGAGAATATTGTCTTAATGAAGACGCAGGCTGGTCATATTAGCTTGAATCCACCTAGATCTTCAAGAAGCTTCTTTCCCTTCATCTCTAATGTTGTAATTTTTTTCAGATCACATTACAGAGGAACGGAGAGCCCTATTAAGGGGGAAATCCAAGTTTTATGGCTCCGGCGAGGAGATTTATTGCAGCCAACACATCTCTCTCCCTTGCTCCTTACAGCTCCGTGTGTGTTCATTACAGTCTCCTTTGGCCCCCCAGAGCAGCTGCCAGTGCTCCCTTGGCCTAACGCCGGGGTGACACGAGCAATAATACCGGCAGAAGCCAGAATGGCATTGGGCATACTTGTCCGCATTCAGCAGCTGTCAACAGGAGCTATTGGAAAGATAGATGGGGGTTTATATGGCTTTGTTTGTGCATATGTGTCTCAGAACACGGTGCTTAACTAGAAGGAACATAATTCCAGTAGCTTCACGGGGACTATTTGTATCCTTAATATTATGCTCATGTTTTAGGGGACTTTGCTGAATCGGGACCTAAATTTGTGAAATTTGTGAAATTTGTGTTGTGTGCACGTTTGCCTGGATTTCTCTGTGCTGGGACTACCCATGCCTGCTGTCGTTTCAGCGACTCAAGAGCTTGGTTGTACTATGTAACAGGAGGTACATTTCACACAGTCTGTTTTTGACTGTTTCAAAGTGTAAGAGGAGAAAAAAGTTCATTAAAAATCAGTCTATAAAAAGACAACCGGGTAATTTTTTGAAGTGCTTGTCTCTGTGAAGCTCAATGAGGACAAAATTAGGGTTTTTTTTTTTCCATATATTGATATTTTGCTTACTGTTACACATCTATGTGAGGTATAAATAATAGATCTGCTGGAAGTCTTCAGAAAAATTTGCTTAATGAGGATCAAGATTAACAGGACTTCCCTTTAAGTCAACAAGAAGGAATTCATATTCCTTTTTCCAAATAGCTTTTGTGCATCACATTCCCTTTCCCTAGGAACCAAACAAAATCCACAGCCTGAGTGGCTCCAACTTCTCAGGTGGATCATATCATTGGGAAAACAGAAAAGCATGTAAGCACGATCATTATTGATCTTATGTTAATGTTTAGATACTCTTATTCCAACCTCACAGTCAAGGAATGGTGAGACAAAGAGAAGCAATTGCCCAAGGCAACATGAAGGTGCCATGTTGAGCCTGTATTTCCTCTGAAGCAATGGAAAGCCACGTTCTAAACTCCACGTGGTCCCTCCTTCTCCTGTGGACCAATGCACCTGGGTAACAGCGTGACAGCTTGGTGGCAACAGCTCGGTCAAGGCAGCGCGTTGGAGGGCAGCACTGGGGGCATTGTCTGTCCGAGTCGGGCTGGCCAGGCAGGGGTGAAAGGCTTTGTCTTAACATCGCAGCAGCACGCTGTCGTGATGCTTGAGGAGACAGCTATCGCTACATTCTCGCTTTCGAAGACCTTACACCTACCTGAAATGTTCCCTTTTAGAAAGAAACCCAAATATCTCTTCTTAGCCTAAACCAGTTTGTAGTTAACAGAATACAGAAAACCAGTGATTTTCACCGGAAAATCCTTTTCATAGGCAAATATGTTGTATTTCCTGAATGCAGATATTTGAACATATATGTTCCACCAGATAATTTTTTAAAGAAAAAGCTTATAGAAAAGATGACCTAAGGATATCTGACCAGAGATCTTTCTCTCTTATTTCATACTGATGAAAACTAATTTTATGTAAGCAAATAGATAAACGTCACTGGTGTTCTTTATTTTTAAGTATTAAAAATCCCAACTCTCTGGGGATAAAAATATCTTAGGTATACTGTGCCTGATTTAAGAAAAGTCTTCCCAAGCACAGAACAAACATGCAGTGGGAGGTGCTCAACAGCATTATAACTGAGCGCCCTGGATGGTCTTCTGCAAAGGTCAATAGAAATAGCTATTTAGAAACCAGGCCCTCACTTCAATCCCTCTAATATGAAATTGAGCAGTGAATTCACTACCCTTCATAGCGCACCTTGCAGCAGAATCTGGGGTGTTTGACTATTCAGAACCAAAGGTATTGTCCTTCAGGTTTTTTTTTTCTTTGAGTTTTTTTGCTTCTATATTGGTTGTGAGAGTCACATCCTTATACACTTACAAAACAAAGCAGGATCACTGAACAGGCAATTTGTGAACTCTGCCCGTCTAGGTTAGGGGCTGAATCCAAATTCAGACTAGATCCAGATGAAATATTTATGAGTATGCATAGATAGATATTTACACAGAGAGACATGGATATAGACAAATTCAGATTATCTGTTTTTCTCCCCCATGATCAGACTGTTCCTGGATTGCTCGCTTAGATATATTTTAAATGGCTTGCATTTATATTCATGGTGTTGCACATATCTGTGTTCTTGCTGTTTTAGATAGATTTTAAAATATCATACTGAAATTTTATGGAGCCTGATAAAGTTGGATAGCAAACTTTCTAAAACGGAATGAAATTGTACTATCTAACATCATACAAGGCTATCCAAGATATTCTTTAACTTCTTTAAATAAAACATAGAGCATGCAGTTATTTTTCTTTGACATTTTTTGAGCAGGTTCTTTTCAAAAACGTCCATCATTTATGTCTGCAACCCAAGAATACATGCAATATTTCTTTACAGCCTTGCTCATCAAGAGACTTTCAAGCAGGGGAAGCCATGGTGAGCCAAATTTTCTGGTGGTGTAAGTGGTGAAGCTCACTGACTTCATGAAGGCGCTGGCAATTTATACTGCTAGAGTCCGACTTTTCTGGTGCGTCCACATTGTGGAGATTAACAAAACATACTAAAAATTTCAGCTGACTATGTACTGTGATACTGTCAGCATGAAAAAAAAAGTGTATTCTATGCAAGGAAAAGCAAGCTTAAATTTTTTCTTGACAGTTTCACTCCTTTGACTCCATCCTGCAGTCAGAGAGGTGAATGTAGGATCTGTGACTGTTTCTTGTTTCTGTTATGGAGCCATACACGGAAGAGAAATCCACCAAGGGCTGTTAAAAACAAGACACTATCTCTGGCTCAGAAAGCCCCTGAGATGAAAATTTGTGGTTGCTATGAGTGTATTTTGGGGACATATCACCATGTGCTTTCTCTATTCTCATACTTTTCTGTAGCCACCTGCCCTTGGACACTGCTGAAAACAGGGTCTTGGGCTAGATGGACCTTATATTTGCTAGAGTCAAAAAGGCCAGGAGCAGACGTAAACACTCACCAGTTTAAATTCTCAAAGTTGTCCTGTAAGTAGAAGTGTTTGCTGATATCCAGAGTGCATCACATTCTGATAATGACATTTGCTCTTTTCTAGATGGCTCTCGGTCTTTTCCTCAGAAGTATATGCTTGTGTTTCTTTCTCAGAATTTAGGATGAGTAACCAAACAAACCCTATTCAATACATCCTACTCAGAACATCCTCGCAGTGCCCCTTGTCTCTGCCTCTTATATCTGGGAAGAACTAGCGCTTTGCTTTTTGCCATAAAATCATACCTGGCGTATAAGAAACGGGGTTCCATTCTGCAGATGGATTTTCTGCTGTAACTCTGGAACACAGAAATGGGGGGACTTGAAAGTGGTGAGGGCAGCAAGGGGGAAAGAGGTTTACTCCTTTGAAAGCATTACACAATACATCAGAAACCGGAACATTAATTTACTTTTTTAATGGTCATTTTTCACAGTAAGTTAAGTGAGGAAGAGATTATCCAGTGGTGGAGTAACAGGGCTGAGATCCAGGGCATGCAACTCCAGTTTCTGCGCTACCCCAGCAACTTCTCGCAAGTCTATAGGAGTCTGTCCATATTACTAAATGAACGAGGACCAAAGAAGGACTTTTCACGCTAGGACCCAGTTGTGCACCCTGCTAATTGCTTTCCCACTCGCCGCTTTGATGTGGATCACCGTGAACAACTCATTCACAGACAAGGCACGGGTACCTTCTCTATTGAATTCACTCCCAGGTCTGTTCCTGAAAGGCAGTATGGAGGAGATTGCACTAGGTCTGTCTCCTCCTGCCTGGCACAGTTTTCCACCATTATCTCACCCACTTTGCACCTCACATCACCCTCCAGGACATGCAACGTTAAGCCCTCAGTTTTGTAAAAACACTGCTCTGGTTGGTTGCACTGCAGATTTCATATTATTCCAGCAGTTCAAATTGAAGAAATACACGGAGGGAGTCATGATGACATCTAAAATCTACAGAGCCAGGACTTGGCCCAGATGAGATCCAGGTGTTATTTGGATGATCTGGAGAGAGCTGAAAGGACTATCTCCTTCTGCTTTCCTCTCTGCGAAATCTGAGTCAGCAGCTGTCTTTAACAATATTTTTTAAGCAGTTAGATTAGCAGCTGGAAACTCTAAGCACTACTGTAAGCCTAGTAAATAATAAAAATTAATCTAGCTTTTTGATAAAGCAGTTCTGGTAGGAAAGAACAGGATTTTCCATTACTCTTCCTGAATGCGATGCCTTTAAAGGATGGCTCATCAGAAATGTATATAGCAGCCCTGTTTCAAGACATTCTCAGTAATTTCCTTAATTAGCCATCCATGTTTACTGTACTTCCCCCTTATAATATGTGCAGTGTTATATTTGCTATCTGTAATCTCTTTGTTGATTTTGATCCTTCTGAAGTGCATTTTTCCCTCCAATGAAAAATACCAACAGGGTTTTCATTCAAGAAAATATGCTCGGCATCTGAAAGTTTGGGATATGTGGGAGTCACATCCTTTTTGTACAGTTCCATCTCGTACAGTGGGAGTTTAACTCCTTACCGTCTCCTGCAAAAGGAGGTTGGAAGTTATGGAAGTTGCAGGGTAGGTGCTTGGTGGGGGGAAGACAAGGTTTCAAGGGAAAGCCCAGCAGCTGCTGCTCTCCTGGAGGGAGGGCAGACGGGAGGGAAGGAGAAGGACCTCTACTGCTGCTTGTAGCGCTGTGTCCCGGGGAGGCAGAGCATCACTCTCACCACTGCACAGCGGCTAGTGCGGCTGTACAGCAGCTGTAATTTGGTACAACCCCACCTATAACTTTGGTGCTGAATAGGGAGGAATCCCTGGAGGCACTTACCTTTCTGAGGCTGAAGGCCTCTGTGGGGTTAATAGGCTACATTTTCAACTGTTATAGGTCAGGTTTTGTTCTGTAAAGGATCAGGCACAGTATAGAATTATAGAATCATAGAATGGTTTAGGTTGGAAGGGACCTTGAAGATCATCTAGTTCCAACCCTGCTGCCATGGGCAGGGACACCTTCCACTAGACCAGGTTGCTCAAAGCCCCATCCAGCCTGGCCTTCAACACCTGCAGGGATGGAGCTTCCAATCCGTGTTAAGCTTCTACATAGCTCCCCTTTTATTTTCCAGTATTGTTCTGAGTTTAGAGTCAGGTTAAAAGCTCTAGAAGCTGATTAGAAAGTATTGGGTACTGGACTGGAAAGAAAAAAAAAACAATATTCTGATTTTGTCACCTTAATTCCGGTTCATCTGTGGGCCACAGGGCCTCTCTGCTCCCCACCGTCTGTAGCTGTTCTGCTTTGACCACCTTGCACATCAGTTATGGTCTGTGCCAGTGTGAACACTTTGCACATTAAATACATTTTCTCCCAATCATGAGTCACCATCTCCCTCTCTTGGCTACATTTGTTCATCTGAGGTACAGGCATAAGAGCAGTACAAATGTAGAAAATGTTGAGACTGCAGCACCAGAGAGTGCTTCCTAGGTCCTGAGCTGGCTTAGCATCCAACCAAGCTTTGGACTGCACAGAAGCAAGGGAGCTAAGACGCTCTCCAGCAGGGCCCTGAGGGCACCTGACCTGTGGTAGAGGCACAGCCATGGGGCTGAATTACTCTTTTTGCACCTGAGGAATTGCCAGAGATCATTACAGGCTTTTTACTCTGCAGGAGGAATATAAAAGAAGGCAGGAACCAGTATCTGGCTCACTGACAAAAAGATTTCAGGCCAAATGACTCACCTCTGGAGGAGTCAGACAAAGCTTTTCAGAGGACATGACTTACAAGGGAATTCAGTAGCTGGGATTTATTTATTTTTCAGGGCTTGTTGAGCTTTTTTTAGCTCCTAAACAGTAAATCTGCATACACAAAGAACACAGACTTCAGACTCATGAGGTTTGAGGACAGACTTCATAAATGGTCACTTGTTGTGACTTAGCCACAAAGGAAGCGAAAGCAGGTTTTTAGAATCTTATTGTTGCCCAGATCATAAGACCCCGATGCTTGTTTATGTGAAGATGGCAAGCTAAGCATTTGCCTCTGGTTATAAATACATCATTTGTGAAAGCATCCATCCTGAAAGGGAGGAGTTTGCTTCTTATGAGAACTGTCTCCTTTTTCCCTCAGTTCTTCAGTTGAAGCTTTGCCAAAGAGGTCAAGTAGACAGTGGTCTTACAAAACTGAGAGTCGCCTAATGTACTTAGTGTATTCATAACTCTGATGGTTTCTAAATATACTGCTAGAGAAGGACCAGAGTGTTCAGGAGAAGACTACACCGATAAAAATGTGAACATCCAGTACAAACAGCCAGACACAGAGTAAGATGTAATACAATGGACTACTTGCAGCATAACTCTAAGGTTGCATCACCTTGAAATTCTTCACATTCCGTGCAATGGTTTATACCTTAAGTCCTTCAAGCATTTAGCCCAGCATAAACTATGTATGTCAGAATAAACTCACAACTTACTCCGGACAGCACTGAAAACTAACTGGCGTGTTTGCCTGAAATTGGGGAGATTATCATATGTGGTAATTCTAATGAAATGTTTACTTTTGCCATAATAACTAGAAGTGACCATACTATACAATTTTCAAGAAGAACCTCCCCAGTGAATTAAAAGGGCAGGAAATTGCTTAACATATATTGATATTTTTTCTGTTTGAGAAGTCATGTAACAGATTTGTTGAGTAGTTTGTTCTGTAACACTTTGCCTCTTCAGAACAGCCTCTTTTACATGGGACACAGAATGATTTGATATCTGCTTCTGTTGAAATTACAGGCTGTGTATCATTGCTGCTTCACTAAAATATGACTTGAAATAGTCTGAACTAAACTCTAAAAACAACGCTTCCAGACTGACCGTTTTCGGGTACTTTGCAAGTCCATTTTTAATTAACCAATTCTGCTGTAGATAATATAACTGCAAACAAAACACATTTACAGAAAGCTTTTGTATTTAGAATTTAAAATCCACCAGTAAAAACCTTGCCACAGCACTGGATTAAAGGAAAAAAAAAAAGTAAGTTGCATTTTTCTGTTCTATGAGGGTTAATTGGGGTTTCCTTGTCACAATGAAGGGTAATACAGAAGGCGATCGAAAGAAACTTCTTACAATCCACCGTACCAGTACTTACAGATGGCACTTTCACTATTACTACTGGCTTAATTTGCTCATTTCACTATGTTTACATACTATTTCTATGTTTATCTGTTGCAGAAGTGAAGAACAGTCATAAATAATGTAGGACGTCTCCTAATTATAAAGAACAACATACATAAGAAATTTAAAAAATGTTTTACCTGTGGACTACAGCTGCATTTTACAATTACAAGGAATTGTAACGGCTTGATGAGCTAAATCACGCAGCTTGTCTAACCACAACAAGGTGAGCTGGAAAAATAAAATAAAACTTTCTGCAAATAGTTCTTGTACTGGGACCGGATCTCATAGTCTACTACAGGGTAGAAATGGCAGCAGCAGAGGATGGGTGGGGAGATGCGAGGAAGGTGCTAGGTGCCCAACAAGCTGAGGTATACATACATAGTCCTTTGTGCGCTATTCCCCAGCCAGCAGCAGCGTGCAGCGCTAGGCAGACACCTATTCTGCCTCTGTCTAAAGCCAGTTCTGCCCAGGGAGCTCCAGTTTTGTCAGTTGGGATTTTCAGCATTTCTGGGTTTGGAGACCTGAGGAAGGATTCAGATCAATATTAATGTATTTTTGTTTAGAGTTGCAGACATGGGTTTTAGTGGCAACTTGCTTGCACTAAGCCTCCAGCTGCAGTCCAGAGGGGTGCAAGTTGCTCATAGCCCTGTGAAGATGCCTTAGATACCACAGAACATCTCAAATGACACCAAGTGCCTATATTGAGGTAGCTAAACAGAGCCTTAGGTGTCTACGTGGAGATTTCTACAGGTGATCAAGGTACGTATTCTTCCTTTGTAACCTGTGGAGATCTATTCTTTAAAGTCAACGGAGACCTGAGTTTGCTCTCCATGGTCCACTGAGAGTATCTACAGGGTCTCTATTTGCTGAGCTTAGATACCTGCCTCCTATGCAGTCATCTACACATATGCATCTATATCCGGAGCAGAACCCCACTCCAAATTCTGGTTTAAATTCTGGTTTGTTTTGTTCTCATCGAAACTGGACACTTTTTTATTGCTGTCTAAATCGTGGTAATGTCTAACATGTAGGCAGTTTGAGCTTAAATAAGTCATTAATTAAGTCAGCTTTAAAGTCTGGCTTGATGGTGGCAGAAACAGCCCATTCACCTGTAGCACGCTGGCAACACGGTAACAGTGTGGTCTACTCACTACAGAAGAACACAAAGAGCAAACTATGAATTAAATTTTAGTGTGCATGTTTTCTTCCTGCTGATGCGTAAAATGGACAGCTCTGGAAAGCCGTCTTGCTTCAAAGTGAGCTTTCACTGCTCTTCATTGCAAGACAGCAAGCTCCTCTCAGTGTATCAGAACATGGGACTACCAGGAGGTGCAGAAAAAGTTCTTTGCACTTGGTCATCTGTACATGGCTCCAGCCAATTCTTTTTGTTCCTTAGCTCTATCAACACCAAATTGGATGAGACATTTTAAAAAAACCCTATCTTTCAAAAGTGAATTATTAAGGGATTTCTTAATTTCCTTCTGATCTTGTACCTGAGAAGCCAAAAAGGAAAATGACAAGTAGCGTATTTCATCTAGGTATTGACTACAGATTAGAGAAAAAGCAGGAGGAAATAAAAAATATAACACTGGACCAGTTTGGACTTGAACGATCTTGGCTGGGTGAAAAAGAAATGACTGTGGACAAACTTGGAAAGCTTAAAGAAGGGGTTCAATTCATCTAGGTAACTTTATTCCCTTGGATTCATCCCACAAAGCTTGGTGCTTAAATAGGATATATAGTCCCAAATTTGGGTGTTGTAATAGGCAATTATCCTTGGGCGAATAAAAATGAAGCAGAATTTGTGCCTCCTATTGCAAATATCTAAGTATGAAAAGTTGGGTTCTAAATATTTGCCTTCCTGGCTCAGAACAATTATAAGACATTATATTTTAAGGAGTACAGTTTATAGCTTGCAAATAACAGTCATGTGTTTTAATGTATTTAATTTTACTGGCCTGACTTTCACATATTTTAAGAGCTCTCTACCTCTCCTTGGCAGCATAAGAAATTTATCTTGCCAGAGGGATATAAGGGGTCTGTAAATGAAAATCAGGGCTCCGTTATTCTATTTCTGAACATCAAGGTCTCAGGTATTAGGCTCTTTGAGATTACTGTTACCTATCTACCTTAATGTGAAATTGAAATCATGCAATGAAGAATGTGCTGGGATGAGTGAAATATTCCCCTCTTCTGTTGTTATGTTTTGTTTCCTTGCAGTTAAGAGAAGCATAAAGTGTGCAATTGAATCCTGTTTGGTTGATATTAAGATAATAATTCCCATACATACAAACAATGCTGCAATGAAAACTGAATAGATTCCTGCAGCCTATGAACACCCATAGTAAATAGCACTACTCTAAATTAACCAATAAAACTTTTCTAATTATGCACGGTAGAAAGGGTAAAGGAGAATGATAGCAGGAAATTCCTTTTGCTTCATGCTACGGGTTTGGAAATGCAGTGACATCATTCCTATTGCCAGGCACTAGAGAAGATCATAATGGGATATAATTGTTGCTTGCTCATTTGATTGAACTCCAAAACTATATCAAATAACACTTAATTATACACATAGAATATCATTACAGAAGAGAACTCAGAACTGCGAGCTCAGTGTAAGCAGAAGCATTTAATAATTATACAACTCCTGTAGATGCAAATAGATAACTTGCCGCTAATTAGTCTGGAATTTTACGCTCACAATATCCTAAGTAAATCTCGTGAAAATTAGTTGGGAGCCTGAACATACAGTTTTACTACAGCTCCATCTGGTACGTGCCCTCTGATTACCCAGCACGTTGGCTAGCTGTTTGAGGGACACATTTGATATCTGGCCAAGTTTAAAGGTCTGCTGGAGGTAAAACAATGCCCACCCTTTTACAAGGGGATCATTGTTGCTCAACAATGAAGCTCTCTGGCTTATTTGAATGTCAACAATTCAGAAAAGTTGATGTTTTGAGCCATCAAATAAAATGTTTTTGTGAAACAGTTTATTATTTCAGTGGTAATTATTTGAATCATTCATGGTAAAGGATGTTTGCTAATGAGAGCTTGGCTGCTGTAAATTCCAGGGAGACTGAATGCTCTTTGTGCTGACAAAAAGGCCCAAATCACTGGAGAGCGACTGACTGGACAAATCATTCATCTATGCAAATGCCAGCTGAAATGGTCAGATGCATTTATTACCCTCCTCATTATAGTAAACAAGGCAGGAATCGTGACTGGCAGTTATCAACTTGCCCTGAAGTGTGATTTGTTCTCCTACCACTATTTAAATGAGAGGAAGAAAGGCATGCCACCAGGGACTTCGTTGGTTTATAAAAGAGTAAATGTCACATAGCCCAGTGCTTAAAGACTTTTGATTGACAAATGTTTTATTTGACATATCAAACAATAATGGTTTTCATATCAAATACTCCATATTTGTTAGCAGAAATTTAACCCTTGGAAGAGTGAGAACTGATTTTTCAGCATGCTCTGAATCCAGATGGAAAGTTACAAGTAATAAGAAACTCTAACTGGGTGGACTGGAAAGACTCACACAGTATTGTAGAAAGATGTTTTTTAATGGAGGCTTCAAATGAACTGCTGCCTTAGTTGCATCAAGGAAGCATCTCACATTGGGACGGCTAAGTAGCACATAGCAGAAGAAAAGAAAACTGTGATTTTTTCCTAAAGGAAATAAACCGGCACACTGAGAGATCTAAACAGAGCCTGCCCCATCCTCAAACTATGTTCCTAGGACATTTATGCTTGCTTTAGGACAGGATATAGCCTGATTTGTTTGAGGACAGGATACAGCCCGATTTGTTTGAGGAATGTATGGGAAATATTACGTGATGTCTTTTCACCTCTGTTGGTGCAAGGACCAGATGGAAAAAGCATGTATGCTCTGTCTAAATGTGAATGTACACTTTGATTGCTTGCGAATGATCTCCTTCAGCTTTATAGAAGCGGGAGGCTAAACTCTGAGTCGGATCCTTTAAACTTTTTCCATCCAGAACAGTAAACTGGGTCTCAAGAATGAGATTCTGAAGCTGAGGAAAAATGAGAGATCATTAGGAGATCAAGAGGAGAACAAAGCTCTTTGATCATTAATTTTGGGGGGTGGGGGTGTGGGGGGAGTGGGGGCTGGAGACAACCCTACCTGCCGGTATCTTCTAACCTATACATACTGTTGAACTGAAATTCCGCAATCCAGGTAGCCTGGCAGATAAAATACTAAGTGGAAAAGAAGCAAGAAAAAGCGTATTGGAAAAATGCTTTGGGTTATCTGGGAAATAGAACGTGATTTTAATAATAGTATGAATATGAATAATACCGCTTATTAGCTAGCATGGTAGAGGGAGGAATTAAAAACAAACAATGTCTATATAATGCTTTATGGCTCTTGTGAATCAAACATTAACTGATTCATTTTCTCATTAGCTCTGTGAAGTAGCACCATTAATCCTCCTTTGTGACGGGAGAGCATCTGCATACACAGATAGGTGATAGATATTTAAGGTCACTTAGCTGGCTGCAGCAGACCTAGGTGTTACTACCTAGAGCATCTGATTTCCACTTGTGTGCGTAGCTATTACTGTGTGCTCAGACTATGTACAGCGATATTTGCTATGTGCTAAAAATGGATCACCACAGCATTTACTTGTACTGCATACCTCTGCTATCAACATTTAAAGGTCCCTGCCTGTTAAGATCATAAAAAAGCACTTCTTGTCATTGTAGCTATCACTACTGTCATTACAAATACAGGATTTTCCATTCCGATCTGAAATAATGATTCCTAATTCCGGTATGCAGTGTGTGGAGGCAGGTCAGCCTGGCGCTTCAGAGTAATATCCTTGGCCAGTCGGGCTGTGCTGCCTTGCATATGGAAGGAATAATCCTCCACAGATATCCTGGAACCACAAGGACATCTGGCAAGATATATACCTTGCAGACGGAGGACTACAAACATTCTTGCTGATCACAAAATAATCCAACAGCAGTATTGGATTTTGTGACATCATACAAAGATACTAGAAGATAATTATTGCAAATACAGGGAAGAAAATATTCCCATTTTTTTCTAACATACCTCCTATTATTAGATCTAAGTGCCCTCTTGCATTCTGTTCCTAACATAGTCTGAATACAAATATGAAAAATAAAAAGTCATTTGTTACCAGCATCGTCTTTATAGGCATTTTGAGATTACCGTTCTGTCTTGGGGTCCGTCCAGCTCTTATTTATGGAAGTCTGCCTCTCCTCCCTCCTATGCCCCCATATTCCCCTTTTATCATCCCCATGCTCCTGATTTCTTCCTCAGTCTCTCAGAAGCTGGTGTGTTTAAATGCTCCCATCGGTCCACCATTCTAGCTGCCATCAATCTCCTTCAGACCTGCCACGTCATTCCAGAGCCGTTGCTTCTGCAGGTCTTGAGGGTGCTGTCACAAGGGGCTGATTTAACACGGTGGAAGAGGCAGACAAATAGTTAGCTGCAGAGACAGGACAGGCCAACAGAGCTTTGTAAAAGCTATAAATAGCATTCTGGGTTTCGAGGATTTTGCAACTGAAGAAGGCGAGGTGCTAATGAGGCAGGGAGGAGCACCTGCTCTTCCATGACATTGCTGGCCTCCACCTTCTCCACTGGAGAAAAAGTTAAAGGAGTTGATTAATATAGTTCAGGAAGGTTTCAGGATTAATTTTCAGGAATGTGAAGTAATCAACATTTTCTCAAGCAGTTAGTATGTTCAGTCAATAACAATGCCACCTTCAGGACTAACTATGTGCCCAGAATAAGTGATCATCAGGAAGACAGGGCCAGGACAACACTCGGTCTAAAGGGTTATAATAATAGAAGAGGAAAAATCTCACTAGCAATGCTGAATAACTTTCATAATGCACACTGGAAGCTAACAGCGGGCAGAAAAAAAAAACAAACAAAAACCTGTTTCATTTTTCCAGTTATTCCAAGTAACTTGGTGTCCCCTGCGTGGAGGTGAGTGGGCTGCACACATGTAAGCAGCTCTCTGTGCATCCCAAGCCTCCTTAATCCGTGCAGCAGCTGCAGATGTCACTGCAGCTTCAGGCTTGGACTGATGATCCCTAGCTATGCCCTCCAAACACTAAGGAAAGCTTTTGGTGCCAGGAAGCGGAGAAATCAATAGATAAAAGAAACAGATTCAAACCAAACACTGCTCTTCTGGTGAAACTGCTGTATTTAAAAGCTAAGAATGAAATCGCTCTGCCATGAAAAACATATTCCAGTGTTCTTAGCAACTGCACACTGTTACCTTGTTTTTGGATGAACTAATTCATTACAGTACCAGCAACTCACTGGCAAATCTCAGGCACGGTATGTTGGAGGAAAAAGCTCCAGGAAGAATTGACCTACCTACGATCTTCCTTAAGTAACTTTATAATGGGGTAATTCCAGTCACTTCAAAGGAGTTACCCCCATTCAGAAGTGTACAAATCAGTACAGAAGTAGGCCAAATATTTTATATATATTTGTAGTCAAAAACTATTTAACAGTCATAGTTACTTGAAATCATTGGCAGATCTGCTGAATAGCTTGAAACTGAAGGAAGAATGGAACAAATAAAACAAACTGTGAAGACATTTCTACATTAAAAAAGAATGTTCCTTACGCAGTCTGATCTTTATCCAATACCAAGATATTAATACTAGTCTTTTCATTATTCAGAACCCTTTCAGCAACCGCATCCAAATTAACATAACCATCTATTTCCATGTGAGCAGGAATTCATGCTAATTGTACATTAATTCCCAGGATGAATAATTGAGGTATCAGATGCAACAGCTCAAAAACCTAAATCTTGTTTAGTGCTAAAGTAACAAGGTCTAAGCCTTAAGTTAATCAAGAAAACTATACATAGGTCTTCATTTACATGCTGGGAATCAATCCACAGCTGATAAAATCACAGACCATGCAGGTTTAACAGTGTGCGACTCTATCATACTTAACTCAGTCCGAACACATCTGAGTCTTTAAAGTTTCGCAGCACTGGTAATTTCATAGCTAGGAACCATCACCTCTCATTATGCTATGAGTCCTCTTTCCAAAGCGATAATGATGTGTAGAAAAGATGTGTGGAAAAGGAATTCTTTTTAAATTATGCCTAGTTTTTTGTGTTTGGGATCAGCTAGCATTTACTCCTGCTTCCCTGTATTTTTCCCTGGCAGTGCTGCACAGAGAACTTATATGTAGATGTCCTGCCCATCATGATTCCTCTGCATACTAGCGTGACAGTATGTTGCTTGATATTGCTGCCAATTCACCCTCTCTCTGTAAATATTACCTAGATCACAAACTTACTTTATCAACTATGTAAACCAGCCAAATTCCTGCAAGAAAATATGATGATTTCAAAAGCTAAACCACGCAAAATAGAAGGGAGCTAGCTGAATAAACTAAAACCCAAGGGTTGGAGAACTACTTGCAACTAACTGCTCGCTTGTTTCTGACTAGCTGTCAGATAGAAATAGAGGATTCAGCTCACTAAGGTAGAAAATTCCAGTATAATTAGTAGAAAAGAATGAAAAAAAACCAAACCAAAACAAAACAAAAAACCAACCAGATTCTTGGCTTATATATTCTGATTGTTTGAATGCCAACATAGTATCCATGCATACTTCAGAAGTGACTTAGTCCAGTTGTTTCTATTGTTGCAAATTCATTCCTAAGCAGAGAATGCTTGGGTCAGACATCTGGCTGTGTTATTTTGTATTTGCACCGTATCCATACTTAAGCGACTTTCACAAATTAAGGAGATCAAAACCACTTCCTGCAAGGGGGGGCGGGGTGTGTGTGTGTGTGTGTGTGTGTGTACACATATGCATATTACAAGGACACATACACAGTGTAACTTTTAGCTGTCGGTGTAGCAGGGAAAGGAAGGTGGCTACAAGCTTCTAGTTAGAAGCTGAAGCTTATCAAGTCTGTCCTGAAATCGGCTGCTAAAAGCTTATATATTTAGGGAAGTGACAGCCTCTTTTCTTACACATTATCTGCTAGAAACAAAAAGCAGAAAGAACACAACTAGAGAGTTGTGTTTGTGGGTTTTACACACCCACCCAAGCAACATGAGTCCGCTTTCTCGATCCATTTTCCCGGTTTGCTCTACATTCTGGAAAAATGCTTGAATGTCAAACTCAGTTGGATGACTTGAAGTCATTTATCTTCAACTCTGAGAGGACTGAACTTCTGCTGATGAACAGAGCTTATCTCTTTGAGAAGACACGTTTCTTTTTGTGCCCTTGGTTGCTGAAGAGGACTCATTAGGTTAACCAAGAGGTCATTAGGTCATTAACTGCCCAAGTTATGGTAGATTTCCCATGACTTTTTAGGGCTTGTACACATTTAGAGCTCTTAGACTTTCCTCCACTAAAATTCAGGAATAATTTGTTTTAGAAGAAGGCCACAAAATAAGATGGTGAATTCTAATACATATTCTGAACTCCTCCAGCATAGCACAAAATAAGCTTTGCAATGTGTTTTGTATATTTCCACTCCTCCTTTTTTTTTTTGGTACTTTTTTTTTTGTGGTGGGTTTTTGCTTTTTTGGGGGTTTGGTTTTTTGTTTGTTTGTTTGTTTGTTTTTAATAAAACACAGCATGCAATAAAGCCTCCTTAATTTTGGGGGGATAAATTTTCTTATATTGTCTTTTAATACCACACTGACATCGCTTTTACTTTTTATACTTGTATGACATCTTTAGCACTGGACAAAGGTACTAAATAAGCATATGGTTTGACTGTTGGCATATTTACATGGCTGAAAGCAGCTTTTCTGCATGCAGTGGATGCACGTGCTATTTCAGAAAGAAAACTTTTGCACAGCTGATCCATCATGTTGGAAGCCTAAGACATCAATTGCAAAAAAAGCACCGCTGCCAACTTCTCCATTCATTGCCATTGATAACAATGTTCACATTGATCTGGTTTGAACAGCAATATGAACTTCAGAGCACTTCTCATAGTTTTCCAGGTTTCTAACCCTTGGGTGGGATCATCTTACTGTTTAGCATGTGTAACTCTTCACCCCTGCTGAGCTCTGATTTGACCGATCACACCACTGTGAAATGTGACAGCAGTGGACGAGCCACAGGCAGCTTTCTAGCCATGGAACGCAACTGACCTATAAAAATATCTCTGGTGATATGAACATATTATAAAGCGTTTAAAATAGTTATGTGATGCTTGATGAGAGGCTAACAATGTCTTTTTGTGAGTCTAAATGACACATCTCTATTGAAATCAATATGGCTCAGATCGCCAAACAGTGAAGTACTGCACTGCAGCTGTGTCTATTCCCTTGTTTTTTGTGCTAAAAAACCTCACAGCGTGGACATTACACACTTCTATCTCAAAACTAGCAGTCATTCGCTCCTTGCTGTCAGTCAGTTCACAGAGCCATTATGAAAGAAAGTATGAAATGGCTGATACATTTCTAAAGAAAAAGTACTGGCATGACAAAGGAAACTCGAGCTGATTAACAATTACTACCAATCAATACAATAAGCCTGATAAAACAGTCACACTAATCATTAGAACTTTCCTTTCATCATGAAATTGCAACAAGACCTTGTTCAAATATACCTTGCAGCCCTCTAGTTGTTATGAAGAAGGAGTCAGTTGTCCCTGTTCCTTGAGCGTATGTGCCTGTGATACTCTTCTGCACTCCTAGCTGGAAGGAAAGCCGAGAGACTAGAAGCAGCCGACAGTGCACCAGAAGCACTTAGCTTTAGAAATCTGACATTCAGAAGGTTAAAGCGACGGGTCCGGTTTGAAGAAAGTAGGTACTTTGCCAGAATTGCCTCTGGGAAAGTTTTTATGGCATAAACACCTAGAGCATTTACTTGTCTGCTGGAACAGAAAAATGGCGGTAGCCCAAGGGCTAAGGGAATTTCCTACTTATTCTTTCAATTGTTATTCAGGTTTCAATGTTACTGTATATCTTGCTAAAATGTTATATGGGGTTTACATTCCCACTCTTAAATTTCAATTGAATGCAGTAACAAGCTGTGCAGTGTCAACACAAAAGCTTAATAAGATTGTATCTCTCTCTGACTCTTTAGATCCCTATATGAAACCTATTGCTGGTTAAAATTAGCATATTATCCTTACTGGATCCTACCTGCTGACAAAGGATTCTGATTTAAAACTTGTCTGAAGATTCTTGCACAACAACCTCCTTGTACACAGTAGATTATACTATCTCAGATTCCCTAATGCTCATTAAAAACATCACAAATACTTCAGTCAGCACATCCTTTCCAGGCTTTAGGATTATTGCTCATATTTCTGCAGAAAGACAAAAAGGAAGGAGGAAAGATTTATTAACCACGATATGTCCAGGTAATACTATATTTTGATAAACTGGGATTTTCTCATTCTTTATGCTTTTTCCTTAAAGCTTAATTACATGTCATGCGGAGTGCTTCCACAGTAAGGGCAGTGCTTAGCCATTCAAACGCTGAAACTGTTACTGTTAAATAATTTGATAAAGTATACTAGGTACTACACAGGAGACATAGCAAGACATCGCCCTTGTCCCAGTGAGTCTATAGCCTAAATTCTGTGAGAACCAGTGCCAACCAGCAGAGACACAGATGAAATACTGCAGTAGTTTAATTGTGTATAAAATTTAAGCACATACTTGTACTGTGGCACACTCTTCTATCTTTTAATAAAAATACAGGAAAATAAAGATAAAATGCAGCAAATACGATTATCTATGCAATATGGCGTTTTCATAGAGCCTAACAGAGAGAGGATGCTACGCAAAATATTGTTACATGGAAAAAAATTCCCACAGGGAATAAAAAATTTCCCCTGGAAAAAGCAGAGTTCGAGCTGACACAGAAACCAATGACTAGTTAGGCCTGGCTCATGGAAACACTTACAAACATGTTTAAATTTACTCAGTGAGGAGTCTCATTGACTTAGTATACTTTCTCTTCCACTTCAAAGAATATATGTAATTTCACATATCAAAAAGCAGTAACGCTGGTCCAAGAGGCAGTGAGATGTTTCCCGTGCCGTGTTAATATCCTGGGATGCAGAGGAAGCCAGAGAGAACAACTCACACCAACGGCAATGGTGTTATGCATACGCATTCGGTGCTGCTTTGCAGTTAGCACTTGGCTAAGTTTGTTGTATTAAAAATAACTCACTGATTAAAATGATGTCATTATTTGACGGGTTCAATTTAACATGTTAAAATACAAAGCTTTGCAAAGTGAGAACAAAATTCAGCTCAGTTTCCTGCTGGGAGCAGGAACCAGTGACTGACAAGCCAGGTAGTTTTTTGCATGATTTGTTTATTTTAAAAATGTTTTCTCAAGTGATACCTTAGAAATAGCAACACAGGCCTCTCTTCTTTTGCAAACTTAACTAAAGTGTTACCTCATTTTCAGGAGGAGCCATCGCCTAACTCTTTACCCAGGGCTCAGGTAAACTTCATGGCTTAATCAGTAGATTCTTCATTCTCACTAAAAACCCCTTTGCTACTTGTGCTTTTTCAGCAACGACCTTGCATGGAAAAGTGGATCTGGACATCTTCTGGGAGTGCAGAACATAAAAGAGCCTTGGAGCTCCCAACTACCAGACACAACAGCTGACACGGTGGGATCTTTACCTCCTCTGACAGAAAGTTTCCCTCCGGACATTTTTATCAGTTATCAGAATGGTGCATTGTCATGACAAGTGAGCTTAAGTCCCTGAGCATGGATCCAAGACGCAGCCACATGTCTTGGGAGTCAAAAGTAATTAAAATGCTGCTGGCCACATCATTCCCTTACATGCCTTTTGTATAAACACAGGCATAAATTAATCACATTTAACCATGCCAGTTATATGGCCTTCCCATTCTTTATACCTGATTTTGAAATAATAATAGTCCTACTGACTTCAGTAAGATTTTCCCCTAATGAGCAAGCCATAGCACCGCTTATCATAATAAGCAAAAGCTGAAGGAGAAGCAGGATGATGTTAAGACATGAATTTGGTGATTACAAAGTTTGATTAACACACAGAAGATAACTCTCACTGTTATTTTACAAACAGAAGGTTTCCTGTACTGTTGTACTGGTGTATTTCATTTCAACGCAGAGGACCCTTTCTGGAACATATTCTATCCCTAGCTTTATTGCGGATGTGTATGTAGAAATGGGTATAAAGTGTTTATGTGGCATAGCTCACTGGAAATTATCTGCCAGCTCCAGCTGTGGATAACTGTTGAATAAAAACAGATCATCAATTGATTTTTACAAAGGCTGTGGAATGATAATTTGACAGTAATTTGGAGCACATCTTGAATGCACACAGCTTGAATTTGAGACAGCAGCCTAGACAAAAAGGACACTATCACCCAATGTCCTCTGTCCCCTTCAGTAAATACTAGTATCTCCCTGTAGTTTTAAAATGCTACCTGCCATTGGACAACCTCTGTGAATAACGATGAAGCCGGTTCTGTAATTTGTCAAGCCTGGTAAGGACGCGTTCATAAATAGCACATCATATTTGCCGTCTGAAAGCTTGGGGATGGTCTATGCTAAGCCGAGAGAGGTGTACCTCCAAACAGTGGTATCTCCTGTGTATCTTAGGCACCTGTCATAGGAGTCAATGGGATAGGCTGGATCACCTGGAGACAGCCATGTCTCCCGATGGATTATAGAATGAACCTAGCAAACTAGATCAAATACATAACCTTTACAAAGCTAAATTTAAGTGGTAATTCCAGCATTTGTGAGCTGGAGGGTGAGTGGACTGAGCAAAGTGGACTGAGAGAAAAACTTTTCATATCCTTCTATCTTCTGCACTGACACAGAACTCAATCTCAATATAGTCTTAAATTAAACAATGGATAGGAATGATTTGGTGAAACATAGACTTCTGAACAGGTATCTGAACTAGCTGCCTGCTTTGCTTTTGTTGCCAATAGACAGAAATGGATACTCTTAGGTTCCCGTTCCTAGGTGATACATTTCATGTTAAAGTAGAACTCTTAAATGGGTTAGATAAATTGTGCCTTCAAAGCGTTCTCCTTCTTCATTGACCAGAAAGGGAGGCTAGCATGATATGTGCAAAAAACAAAATTAAAACAATAAAATAAACAAAATAAAATGCAAAAATTCATCTTCATGTCTAACCAATTTTCTGGCTTATCAAACTTATTCATAGTCTTATGTCCTTTTTTTTGTGTGTGTGTGTGTGTGTGTTATGAATTCAAATTTTGAGGTGGCCACTGTCTGGGAAGGTGAGTATTGAAAGCACTTTTATAGGCACTCTATAGCTAACACCCGACTGTAGGGTAGCAGTGAGGCTAAATGATGCAGAAAGGCACGCTACACCGCTGGCAATGGAACCTGAAGAGTTTACCTTCCCCCTCCGTCGAAGCAATGCCTTAAAAGTTGGGGCTTAAATTGCTATTTTAAAATGGTACACTGTCATCTTATATATATAAAATATGTATGCATGCATGTGTATTTCTGCATGTGCAGGTATATGAATCACCTATAAACTGGTCACCCTGGCATGTCTGCTTGTGGAAAGCAGGGTTGTTTAGTGGCCTGTCTGCCACTACAGTTAGCAGCACAGAAGCACTCAATTGTAAATGTATAGATTTCTTTATTTAGAATATATTGTAAATGTATAGAATTTATATTAAAGCATTATACAAAAAGTACCTTAGACATCAAGCATTTTGGATCTTTTCTGGATTTTTAGAATTATTTTTTGACCAGAGTCAAAATCAGCATCACGACTTTCTCCTGTAACTGAACGGTCCCAGGTACCATCTAACGCGAAGCGTCCATCGCCGGAGACAGGAGGAGGCCAGATGGGCTGACAGCAATTCTGGCGATCATGGCAGGAGCTGCAATCAGAAGCGGTGGTTGGGAGAGAAAGCAAGCACCAGTGCTTGGGCATGCGTATCAAATTAAAGGATATGGAAGCAAAACATGACACTTCCTTTGCAATATGTCAGTTAGGGGCCCAAGAGGCACTACAGTTCGCTGGAGCAAATACTCATTAAGATCAATTAAAATCAGGGCTGCCCTTATGCCACGCCGGGGAGTCAAAGCGCCACGTTTGAGGCACGGTCCGGTTGGGCTGGGGCTGGAGCGAGATTTAGGAGCCGCCAGCTGAAAAGCTTTGGGAGGAACCAGGCCGGGCCTTGACACGGGCAGGTGGGCTCCCAGAGGGCGGCTCGCAGCGGCCGCAGAGCTAAAACGACACAAGCCAGAGGGGGCCCTGAGCCACAAACGGTAACGAAACGGTAACATCCCTCCACCCCCCGCCGCCTTTGGCTGCACTTTGCAAGTAAAGTAAAGAACGGGACTCCGGGCCCGGCCCAGCGCTCCCGTCGGGGCCTATCCGCCGCCTCCCTCCTCAGCCCGCCGCCAACGGTCGGTCTGCTCGTCCGCCCCGCGCTCAGGCGCGGGCGCGGGCACGCGCAGCTGGCGGCCGCGGCCGCGGCCCCGCCCCCGCGGCGGCCCGCCGCTACCGCCGCCGCCGCGCCTCTTCCTCCACCGCCCCGCCCCCGCCGCCGTGCGGTGCGGTGCTTCCGGCGGGTGCCTGGCGCGGCAGCGGCGGCGCGCGGCCCGAGCTGCTCCGCCCTCCGGACGGGGTAGGGTGGCGGCTCCGGAGCGTGGTGGGGGGAGGGCCGCACCGCGCCGCGCCGCGCCGCCGACCGGGGCCCCTCCCCTCGGGACGCGGCCGCGGGAGGGGGTCGCTTCGCCTCTCGCCTCGGTGGGGCGGCAGGTGGCGGCGCTGCCAGGCCGGGCGGGGGGCATCGCCGGTTAGCGCGGCGCCGGGCCCGGTGCCGGGTGTCGGTGCTGCGCGGCGGGTGCGGCCAGGCCGGGCGGCAGGGCCGGGCGGCCCGGCGGTGGTTGGCGGGACCGAGGCGGGCTGCTGTGGCTGTCCGCGCCTCAGGGAGTGGAGCCGGCGGGAAGCGGTGGCACCAGGCGGTCCCGCCTGGCCCGGGGCGGGCGGGGTGGGTGGTTGGTGTGCCCCACCGGTGCCCCTGGGCCTCGGCCGACCCCCGGGTACAGCGCAGGTGCCGGAGGGGTGGGAGGTGGTAGGGAGGAGAAGGAGAGCGGCGGGAGGACCGGCGGTGGAGGCGGAGGGCGCTGGGGCGGCAGAGCCCCGGCAGCGCCAGGCCCTGGGTAGGCGTTAACCGCCGCGCGGCCCCGGCCGCGTTACACCGTGCTACCCCAGTTGCCATACCGCAACACAAGAGAAGCAGGGGTGGAGCTGACCTAGCAGTACTTATTTATCGTGTTATTATTTTATTTTATTTTTTTTTAGGTGTGCACTTTGGGGTGCTTAGCTTCGTGTGGGTTGTTATCTGTTGTCAGTGCAGGTTGATGAGGGGGACAGCGGGAGGTAACGACCTGGTAGCTGCGATCCAGGCAGCTGACCAGCAAGTAAACGCTGGTCAGAATATGACTGTATGGGGAGGTAGTACAACATTGTGAAGAGAAAAATGGGAAGACAAATGCACTTGAATTCTGCATTGAAAGTAGTATTGAATGGGGATATGAATATATATCTCTCTATATATAATTTTTCTGGCATAAGGAGGAGGTTCTCACCGTGGCTGAAAGGGCAGTTCTACGAAATGAAGTTGGTGTAATGCTGGTGCCTTCAGGCTTTGTGTAGAATAAATCATTTTTGAAAGGGGCTTGCCTGATGTTCATCAACCCACATTGAGAAACAGTTTATATTAAGTATGAAGACAACTTCCAGAAGGCAGGTTGGTCACCTGGAGCATGTAGTAGACGCCTAAGGAACTTTTGTCTCTGTTATACTGCGATGTCAAACCACGCAGTGAGTTTTGGTCCTAGAAGGAAGGAACAGTCAATCAGTGAAGTAACCTGAAATTCTTGTGTTTGGTTGTTTGTTTTTTTTTTTTTTTTTTGCATGTTTTGATGCTCGTGACAGCAACACAAGGGAGATTTTAAATAGATAGAATTGTCATAATGTTCCATTTTTTTTTTAAACTATAAATTTGTAGGTTGCAAATGTTTTTAGTGCCAGAACACATTACAAGAATAAACACAGCAAGTGGGGCCTGAATTTAAAGCATGCTGAAAGAGCTTATTAATTTTTAATTAATATTAGCTTCTAGTTTCAACAAGTTGAGTGTAGATGTTGGTATAATCTAGGTAATTAATAGTGAGAGATGCTAACCTGTAGTAAAAATACTCTGTTTTAGCCTGTGATGTAAGGATCCAGTATTCCCTCTGTGCATTAATGTAAAAAGATAATTAAGAGATTTCCCATTTACCATCTTTTATCTAAGACGCATATATTAAATTGCATTAATCTTTCTTCAGAGATAATACAATCTATTGTTTTTGTCATTTATACGTTCTTTGTAATTTGTCAATGTTGCTGTTTCTTTTATAGTCAAATGAAAGAAGACTCTGCACAGTACTCCCAAATGTGAGATTAGCAAAACTGGTGTAAAGAGGAATTATTACCTCCCTGGCATTAAAAATCAAGCCTGGTGTATACATGACTTGTATATACAACATTTGCTTCTCTTGAAACAGTACAAACTCTTGTCTAACACACACATTGCCAGGGACGGCTCAGGGACAAAATATGCCATCTTTCATTTTTTTCTGCATCTAGTATCTGTTACTTGTTATGTTTTTACACACATCCTTCACTTGCAGCCCCTCAATATTTTTCTGTACATTTCCCACTTTTTCTCAGCAGTCTGGTTGGTGAATAACAATGTAACTGTCCTGTTTCTGCTCTCGTGGGATGAAATTGTGAATACTGGAGATCTGCATTTGCAAAAACAACTGAAATGAGTAGGTCCATAATCATTAACAGGATGGGTTGCTTGTAAGCGGGGAAAATAGATTTGTGTACATAAACTCCTTATAAAAAGAGGCAAAATGCAGGGAAGAGATCTAGTGCTTTTGAATGCTTTAATTAGTGCCTGTTCCCGTGAAATCTATACAGAAACCATAAGACATTTTCCTTTATCAAGGTTTGTTGTGTTTGAAAGAAGGAAATAGTGAATTACAGTCTTTCTGTATGTATAGCACAAAGGGAAGAAGGGGTTAATCATAATAGAAAAAGGGAATTTAGCCATATAATTGAAGTAGTTGTCAATTAAATAATGATCTGAATAGGAGAGCTGGTAAATAATGTGATGGGCTCTAATGTATTTTGAAAGAAGGTAGCATCTCTCACTCTTAGGAAAGTTTTATTCCACGTCTAGTCCAGTCTCGTTCTCTGGAGTCCCATCTGTCTTGTAAAACTGGAGGTAACTTTTCCATGGCCCTTTGAGCTGGTCTGACCTGGGGCTCTTGCAGTTTTACCACCCCCTTGAGCCTGCACTGTCTTCATGTTAACTGGCAACAAGTTGGGTCGGGGAGACGAACAGTCTGAAAACTACACTTGCTTGCAGGAGTGGTTGGTGTCTGGCTGGACAAGCCCCAGGACTCATCTGGCTCCCCAGCAGCGCTGGCTGGAGAGGTGGCTGTGATGCAGGGAGGGATGGGGCTGTGCAGGGCAGAGCTCAGGCAGCCCCGAGAGAGGCTCGGGGACGAGATCCAGTCTGGAAGTGCAAATGGGGCGAGTAGGCATAGCGTGTATGTTCATAGCGTGTTGCTTTCTGTTTCTAACCAAACTGTCATGCCCTCTGAGGTAGTCTGTGGTGGCTGCTGAAGGTCCTGGTATTTAATAGCGCCATTTCAGACCATTTAATGGCATCTTGACAGAAAAAAATCCTGACATGAAAGAAACAAATAAAAGAAATGAAGTAGAAGGCTGCTGCTTGGCAGGAGGATAATAAGACACGTTTAAAAGAAACCTTCATTAAGCTTCAGTTTGGCAGAATTATGCCTGTACAAAAGAAAATGAATAATATACAACAGGCCAAAGATGCTGCCAGAGATTGGAAGGTGTAGTTGCATAGGCCCAAATGGATCTCTTAAAAATAATCAAGCATTTTTTTTGGGGGAGGAATTTTCCACATAAACTTTGCATGCACATGAACTGCTCTGTTCCAGAGCTGTTTATCTTGATGCTTTGCATAGGCCTGAGTCTGCATTTTTATCTTTTTCTGCAAAGTTAAATCCCTTTAGTTGGAAATCACCTTCAACTGTGGTAGTTCCTGAAAAAAAAAAAATATCTATCATCTGGTCCTGCTGATCTGTATTTAATGTAATTCTTTCACTCACTTATTATCCTTCAACCTTCTGAGCAATTTTTCATTTGTCTTTTAACTACATACAATTCTTAATGCTTCTTTTAAAATGCCAAAAGAGGAGTTTCTATTTCTGTTGTAGTCCTAATACTTATTTATCCTTCTTTTATAATAGTTTTCTGTTTCCTCTTACTTGTTATAAACTACTAAATCCTATATTGTTTTTAACTCTTTAGAAGTAATTTTCCTCCACTTCTATTGTTTTTAGACTAATATGTTTGTCTGAAAGCTGTATGCTCTGCCTTATTTCTTTCTACTTAACTTTTGAGCTTGTTGACTGATGTCAGCCAAAATTGACGAAGTGGTGTCAGTCTCAAGGATATCAAATATTTACAGGTTATATGAAAATCATCAGATTGGTAGAGGGGGAAGGACCAAAATTAATGTTTCTGCTGATGGAAAACCTGAAGCATGGTTTCAGGTTATCTGCTCTGTTAGACCTGACTTGAACTGGGCAGCTAGTTGATGTACAGCTCTGAACCACCCGGAGGTTATGCTGCCCTTTGACAAGCTGATGTGGAACACAGCTGGATTTAAAAACAGCTCTGTAATATCTCCGAGTTGTGGCCAGAGGAAGCCTGGACTCTGCAGTGCAGACGTGAAGTTGTGTAAGATGCGCATGCTAGATAAGTGATTCGCACCTGATCTTGAAGTACCCCAACTGAATGGTTCTGAAAATTGAGCTCTGTAAAGTCATAATTTCTGTGGAGCAGCCTTCAAACCATGTTAATCAGTGAAATTTTGAGTTAGAAGCTGGTGTATATGCTGGTCTGCACATGATTCTAGGGCTTGACAGTAGTAAGTTTGTTGAAGTATAATGTCTGTTGGTGTACTCTGTAAATGGATTTTTTTTTCTTTTTAAGAGGGAAAAATCCAGAAGGAGAATGTATTTGCAATCTTCACTTACATCTTACAGCAGCTCCGTTCTGAAAAGATAAAATAACAATTTTCAGTTTGGACTTGTTTTTTTGTGGGTTTTTTTTTTTTTTTTTTTTAAAGGAGGAGAGGTTGGGGGTTGTGCTGCTTTTTTCCCAGTGCATTTTCTAAAACGTGGTTCAACAGGATGTTTGGGGGAAATGTGACATTATTGGGTTTTGGCATTCCAGGAGAGCTTGAAGTGGATCCAGCCTATCGTCTTATGCATTCCCTTCTGTACTGAATGTCAGGAGTAATTCATGTTGTTGACAGCTATGTCAACATGTGAAACTGAGTGAAGGACAGGAACTAAACAAAAAGCTAATAATAGAAGAGGCAAGAAAGTGAGAAGTGAACACTTCGTTAGTAAACTTTCTTGCTGTCACGAGTAAGAGGGTCAAATAGTGCAGCCTGTCCTTATCTGTTACTGCAAGCACCTCCTTGTTGGCAACGTTCAAGTGAAAGAGAGCTGTTTGTACATCTATGTGTGTTTTGTAAGTATGGGAAACAAGCAGTTTACCCAAGAAACATGCACAGTGGATTTATGTAGAGGCATACAAAAGTCACTTTGATTCATCTCCATTTCTTTAATTATTTACTCTACTTTAAGCTTATGCTTCCAAAAACTCTATAAAGTATGATCTCACTTGTACCCATTGCAAACATTAAATATATGGCTTGTCTCCCAGGCAATGCAAGGCATGATGTTAGTTGTTGTTTGATGCATCTTCTGCAATAGAAGAGTCATTTCTGTTGGTTCAGAGATTACCACGGTATGTATCCCATCATAAACTAACCGGCAACTCTAGTACAGGCTGTTGAAGAAACATTTTTTCTATTTTGAGACATGCTTAGTCATCCCTGTTTTGGCCTCTAACAGGTTACGGGCATTGCTCCTTTTTCTTTCCTAGTAAATCCCATAAACTGGCTAATCTGAAGGTCAGTTTGTAAGAAACAGTCTCTGGTGCAGGAGGATGGGAATTCTGGAGTGCTGTATTATTGCTCAAGTGTGTGTACCGCTAGCAGAAATCAGAGAATATGTTCCATGTTCCCTTGTGTGTTGGTAAATCTTAACAGTTTACATCACGCAGGTATGGAGTGGCTGCTAAATATGGGACAAGCATATGTAAGAGGATCTTTATTAGTCAGGAATATGATATAGCTCTTCTGTGTCCTAAAGACAGCATTCAGCTATAAATGTATCTTCTCAGTTGTAAATAGAAAACTTTAGTAAAGACACTTACCTCTAATTTCGCTTTTTCTGATAGTTAAACCTGCTTGTTTGTTTGTTTTACTTGTGGTTTGGTGTAGGCAGTGTAAAACACATTCATAACCTTAACTATTAGCAGGTTTTGTGTTGATTTTTTTCAGGTGGTCTAGTGTGCAGATCTAGTATATTTTGTGTCTAACTGAATTGTTACATAAATGAAAATACTTTCTCTTGCCAGAAGGAAAATGCTTTCTATGGGGACTTCTGCTTCTGATGCCAGAACTCTTCAGAAGACTTACTTTGTTGCTTGGCTTAAAGGAAGATGATGATGTTAATTAATTCTGAGCATCCTTCAGGAGGCTGGTGGCCCTTCTATCACTGGTGAATGCTGTCATGGACAACTTCAAAGGGTAAAGACAATATTTTTGTGAGACTGTTTCAAGCTAGTGCTCTGATACAGGAAGCAGTGGGTTAAGTTTTTGGTTTAGATGAACTGTCCAAAACTCTTTTCACTCTTAAAACCATTCACAAATTATGGGAACAAATTAGGGAAACAATTTGTTGGAGTAGCTGTCTAGCTTTTTGTATGAGCTGTCTTTGAAGGGTGTATTTACTCTCCAGATTATAACATAGTCTAGATATACTTGCGATAGCTTGAAGTGAACTAATTCACGTCCTGGGAGCAGTCTTATTGCAGAATATGAGCAGTGCAGTAACTTTGATTTTGTTGAGCTCTGTACTGCTGCAGCCTGACTAGATACCTGAATATGTTGTTTAAAGTCAGTTTTAGGGTAAGTATTTCAAAACTATACCACAGATAATTTTTGCTGTACCTTCAGATACTCTTCTACAGTTGTTTACTGCAGGGGCCAGATTTCATTTCATACTTGATTTCATTTCTGTAAGTCAGTGCAAGATGTTTTTCTCTTTGTAAATCCCTGAAAATAATGCTTAATTTAACCATCAGTCTTTCTGTTGCTTGAGGGCTAGTTTTGGCTAATGTTTCTTCATAGTCTTCTCTTTTTTTAAACACAGTAAATGGGAAGCTGCACTTAGTAGCTTCCAACTAAATAATTGTCTTAAAATAAAATGTAGTAGTTTATTAATGTGTTAGTAGCTGTACTTTGTTTAAGATGATACTCAAAAGTGTACAGTTTGCTTTCTAAGAATGTTTTATCTGCTCACTATGTTTATTCATTCTGTTTTTATCAGCTCTTTTCCAAAACACCACAAGCAGTTAATGCACTTTATAAAGGACTTCTGACCTTTTGCATCTTTCAAAGTCATATCTAGATGTCACCAGTGTTTCCCATGTTAACAGTTCTGAGCATGTTTTACTATATGTGCCTTCGGCGCCGAGCTAGGACAGCGACCAGAGGAGAAATGAACAGCCGGAGGGCTATTGAATCAAACACCCGAGCCTTACCTATCAATGTTGAAATAGTTCAGTATGCCAAAGAAGTGTTGGATTTCAGCTCTCACTACGGTAGTGAAAACAGCATGTCGTATACCATGTGGAATTTAGCAGGTATTCCAAACGTGTACCCTAGTTCTGGTGACTTTACTCAGACTGCAGTCTTTCGAACTTATGGGACCTGGTGGGATCATTGCCCTAGTGCTCGGCTGCCGTTCAAGAGGACGCCACCCACCTTCTGTAGCCAGGACTACGTGGAACTTGCTTTTGAGGAACCAGTTTATCCCACTGCGGTGCACATTCTGGAAACCTATCATCCTGGAGCTGTAGTTAGGATTTTGGCATGCTCTGCAAATCCTTACTCACAAAATCCACCAGCTGAAGTAAGGTAATTTTTTTTTTTTCTCCATTATGCTTTCTTGTAAAATGTTGAATGCTACAAGTAATGTTGTTTAGCAAACTTTGCTTCTTAGTATTTCTCTATTTTGTATCTGACCCACTAATGTTCTCTTTATTTCTGCATGTTTTTAAAACTGTGGTGACATGTTTTTATAGCAACCTCAGAGATGTGGATTTTTTTTGGTAGGAATTAATGCAGATCCTAATACCAGATTTGATTTGTGTAATGATAGTTTTTGTGTTGGAATTTTTATGAGCAATAATTATTATGTACGTACAAAAATCACTTGTGAAATGGCAGTTCTTCTGAGTTATTCTCTTTCTGCAATAAGAAAAGCAAATTGTGTAGAAGAAGCTGAGGATTCACGGCTGCTGTATCATCCTGCTTCAAGTAGCCTTAAAATTTTTTTTCTCTTCACATGCTTATGTTGTACATATAGTACAGTCAGGCACTATAACTATTCATATGGAAATGAGGCCAAAACCAGAAGCACAGAACAGTCGGACAAAAGGTGATTCTGTTTGTCTGATCTTTATTTTTGGTCTGACCAAAGGGTGTGAGGTGCACTTCATTTTTACACTTTCTTCGTAGACTAAAAGAAGCTGATTTTGTCCTGTTGGTTTTCCTCACAGTAGGAACTCCTGATGAAATATAAATGAGGGGGCAGGAAGATGGGGACCTGGGGAATGGTAAGATAATAAAGAAAAACACTGTGTATGAGGTGTGAAGCTCTTAGTGACGAGGTGAGGAAATAGAAATGGAAGGAGAAGGAGAACAGGTAAAAGCACATAGTGGGGAAAAAATTGGGAAAAGCTATCAGTATATGTAATCAAAGTATTCAGTATACATCCAAAAGAGATGAAATTATACCAAACCCATAAAAGAAAGGAGAACTGATAGAAGAAAGACTTAACAAAATGTATCCTATATAAAATAATATGTCAACGATTACTGTATTCCTCTAAAGTACATGCTTTGGCAGTATAAGCATTGTTGGCTTAGATGCTGAGTGTTTTTTCCCTGACCTACCTTTTACAGATACACCTAAAAAGCATACTTTAGGTCTAACTTAGTATCACATGCTTCCTAATATTAAGTCATTGATGTTTATTCAAAACCCCTAGAAAATCAGGTGTCATGTTATATATTCAAAATTCACAATTAATATATTTTGTGTGATTCTATGATCCACTGTTGTTTAGTGCAGTTGTTTGTTTTACAGCTCTCTAATAAATATATACTGTATAGCTCTAAAGTAAACATCCGAATTCAAGGAACAGTGATAAGTAGAACTAATAATAATAAGCCATCTAACTTCAGAAGTAGGATCGTGTTTGGCACTGTAATACAGAACTTATTTATAGGATGGTATGTGTTGAGGGTGGCTTTTAAGACTTTTGAACTTAGAACCTAATGTGAAATTACTTTTGGCCAGTTACTCTGTGAACTCTCATTTTACTTTTTTATTTTATGATACAGATTTTGCTTCTTTATGATGTAGCATAAATTTATATAGATTTATATTTCTGTAAGTGTTGGTAATACTGTTATCAGAGTAATAGTAAGATATTGTGCTGCAGGGCAATACAAGGATGTAAGTCTGAGTAATATGCTAATGCTGTTTTATGAAAATGTCCGTTTAGTTTTTGGTTCATAAAACAATAAGCTTTTTTTAGTTTTGTGTAAAGACCAAGAAGCATTGAAGGAAAGCTCAAGAAATCTTAACTGAAGGAGCTATTTAGTAAGGTGCACTAAAAAAGAGAAAATCGTTCAAAGAGCTAAAAGGAGATGGAAGTGAAAATATTAATATAAAACTTTCTGGTATGTGCTTTATGACTCCTCTTGGGGTGTGGTCAGAGTTAGAGCTCAGACTTCCCCTTCATAAAACAGGATGAAGTTTCTGTAGAACCCCACCTTTTAATTTGTAGGCAGGCGTATCTTCTGTTCTGCCTACCTAAGTTAACAACATTTTTGGTTAGAAGGAGGTTGTCTCAGGGAGCCTCAGAACCAGTTGACTGTGCTGCATCTTCAGTACTCTTGATACTAGAGAAGTGTTAAAAGGACTTTTTTTTTTTCTTTTGGCTTACCTTTCCTCATCAGGACTTGTCTGTTCAGAGCTGTACATTTGGTTTGTCTCCTTCTTTCTTCCAAAAGAGACAAAAATGTCTTATGCACAGTGTCTTGAATGGAAGATGAAGGAATCCTTACTCCACATGAGATACGCAGTATTTTTTCTTGTCCTCACCTTTATGAAGGGAATATGAAGAGTTGCAAGAATGCGGTCTTTTTTCTGCTTTAGTTCTTGGTCTCTTGTTTTCACTTCCAAAAATTCTCAGAGATGTCAAGTAAGAATAATTTTTTTTTGGAAGGTGGAATGCTGCTGATAATCTCGGGTGATTCTGTGTTTCACTGGTGTTTTGGATTTGAAGAACTGCCATACTATTTTCTTCTGTTAAAAAAGGCCATGTCCCCCTTACTCAGAGGGCAGTTAGAACCTTGTTTTCCTCTTCTGACTATTTTGATGCTCAATTTTAAATCACCTTATTACCCAAAAACCTTAAAGTGCTGCTTTGTTTTATCTGCTGATTCTGGATCTGTTTCTTTCTGAACACCAATGTAGAAAGGGCAGGTCATTAGAAAGGTTCCTTTTCACCAGTTCTTACTTTGATATAAAAAGAAGGCCAAATTAATGGTGGGGTCAAAACCACCATTTGACCGACAAAAATGGTGGAGGAAAAAGTCTGCTGAGACTTGTTTAAATGTTATGCTTATTCGGTTATACCAGTTCATCTGAGTGATCTTTTTTTTTTTTTTCTTTTTTCTTTGTTTAGTATTTAAAACATCAGCTCATCCAAGACTTCTGTGTGCAAAAGCTTCTAAGAAGCTCTGTAGGCACTTGGTGCACCGCAGTCCTTGCTTAAGAGGACTTTATATATTCTTGTAGAAAAATTGTTATAGCCCACATAGTTGGCCAATGTGTTGCTCACTTTATGCTTCACTCGCATGAAAGAACGATTTATGCAGGTGGTCAGAATAAGCTCTTTTAGTCCTCTGATGCTGGTGCATTGAATACTGCTATCAGTTACAGCTTTGTATGATGCTGTCTGAGATCAGCTTTATTCAGAGTCTCTTTAGAGGTGGGATCAGCTCTTCATGGAATGGGAATAAGCATTTATTTTTCAGAATGGAATGTAACGGTTCCTAAATAACTCTAATGCTTAAAATGTGACAGTTAATTTGAAGGTTTTTTAATTATGATTTAACCAGTTTCTGACAATCTGAGGTTTCTCTATGTCTTTTGCTGCTTTAAACAGAGAAGATGTTACACCACTCTGCTCTCATACAACATTTTTTAAAAATCATAAATGTCAGAGAAACTGCTGTCTTTACACATGGAGACCTTTTGTGCTTTTCATCAATGCCACTCACACCTTGACTGGTGCAAAGCGTTTGGTAATTTCTTAAACTATGTTAGTATCCATGTACAAATTTCTTGCATAGATTATCTAAACGCAGAAAATCCAACCAAAAACTAATAATCCAAGATTAAGGGAATATTGTAGCATATAGTCTCATTTTTTATGTGGCAAAGAAATACCTCCCTTTTTTGTATTCTGTTGTGCTATGGTTATTATACTGGTGGTAGCCTTGAGAGTTTGTACTGCGGTGCATGTTCTGTGTACTTAAGAGTTTGGTGACATCTATGAGTGTCTCTTTGGCCAGTGGGAGAGGCAGAACTCCACACAGGCATGACAGGGACACTACACTTGTATGTGGTGTGAGCTGAACCCAACCAAGAGAATTTTCTTTGTTCCTCATAGTGTGTTAGATTGATGGACAAGATATAGCTAGCTTTTGTGATGAGGAAAGTGTTTTCTTCCCTGTTTTTTTCCCCCCTCATTTACCCAGAAGGCTTACTCCTGGTGATTCCCTAATGGCTTCTTTGGTGTCAGCCCTTTTGAAACATTCTGATACTCCTAATAGCTGCTGTCAGAGTGGAAGAGTTTGTGTGTTTTTAAATGGGAGCTTTCAAGTCAGAAATAATTTTTTTCCAAAGTTTTTCAACTTTCTTCTTTCACAAAAAAAATAACTTTGCTTCTTAAATTTGGAATATAAAAGAAAAAATTGGTCCATGTTCTGCTTCTGTCGTGGTCTTTTTTTAAGTTAATTTGACAGTTTCTCTTATCTCATGTACGTTATAGTGACACCATGTATTCATATGCTTTTATAAAAGCTCAAACCAGAGATTCCTAACTAGTCTGGTATGTGTGGCAGTGCTTGGGGTGGTGTTTCACAGCATATGTCCTTACTGCTATGTCATGATTGCTTCTTTAGTAGTTTGGAGATTGTTTTGTGATTCTTTTCTTTTCTTTTTTTTTTTTTTTTTCTTGTTTTCCACAGATTAAGTACCACACTGATTAGGTTGTTTCTCACAGGTGAGATACATGATCATTTGACTGGCTGGGAGCAGTTCCAGAAGTATCAGTGGCAGTATTCTGCCTCTTGTGTTCCCACCATTTATTTCTATTTCTTTCATATCGTTTAGAATTTTGCTAGATGCTCTTTTAATCAAAATTCTGAGTTTGATTTGTAGGTGAATAGCTTAGCTCAGTATTTCCTAGCTTAGTTGTGTTTGCTGTATGTTGAGGGTCCTTTCTCTTTCTGAAGTCCTTGAAGCCTGTAGAAGCAAAAGCTACTGCAAGCAGAGGAGCAGGCTAAGGAAGATGGACAAAGTAAGAAGCTCCCTCTCCTTCCATTAGGAAGTTCATTGTATTTAGGCAATAGGCTCTCTCTCTGGAATTCTAATCCAGGTGGGAATGTTGCAGATTTGTTTGCTGGCAGCCAGGATTGGGATAAAAACGTTTAATGAAAAAAAAAATCCCCCCTTCTGATAAAGGGAGTGAAACCAGAAAGTCAGTGTACTGAATGTAAAATATCGTCAGTCTCTTGCTTGTAGAAAATGTCATTCAGATGATTCTTTGGCTCTACCTTTTGATCCCTGTGAATCTCAGATGAAGGCACCCAAAATACTGCTGATACCATCAACACATTAGAGTGTGATAAAGGACCTTCAGGGCTGTGTCTCACCTATGTGTAACACACAACTTACGTTCTAGCCATTTACATCCTTACTTATAACTTGTTTTGATGTCTTCAGGGAAACAGCTTTTTGTTGTCCTGATGACTGTCAGAGAGGAATGAATTCTGGGTTCATGGAACACAGTCATTTTTGAGAAATCCATAAAAAGCTCATGTGCACAGGGCAGTTATTTGAAATATCTTTTGCTATTTAAAATGTCCTGAGCATTCTTGCAGTCCTGTCTACGCTCTCTGGTATTTCAGAATTGAACTCTCAAAGTAGAAATGAAAATCTGAGGCATATTCCCCCATAGTAATTAGACTGCTGTGAACTCTGCTTATCACCTTAATCTGAATGGTTCTAAAATTGTTCTCATGATCACTCTTTCCTGCCTTTTGTATTTATGAACTCAGCTGTGGCCAGAGGTGTGCTTTCCAGGTTATGTTGAACCTAGGGTGCTGAAGCATCTCTGGCATGTTAGCAGGCAGGAGATGTTTTCTTGTAGGTAACCTACAGATTATTTACAGAGCACTTGCTTGGATAAGAGCAGATGGGATGTATTATAATTTTGTATCATGATTATAATTGTTGCAGAAGTTGCCATTTCAACAAAGGTGTGATCATATTATTTTCTGAGTTTCCTTATGTTCTTGGTCTATCTGAGACTTTCCCTTCTTTTGGCTTTTAACACAGCTATAAGTTTCTCGGGACAGGGCATGTATTTTTTGTGCTTGAATAGCACATAGTGCTTTATTCATTTTCTACACCGATCTCAATTTTACAATGCAAGAAATCTCAGCAGATTGCAGGCAAAATTTAATCTTGTCTTGCTGGAGAGAAATCTGATTACTTTTCCTAGGAACCACTTTTCCAAAGAATTTTTTCTTCTTATATATTTTCTTCTGGAGTAACCAGGTCTACTCAGGCATCATCTTAGGCATTAAAAAGGTTTCCAACAGCATTAGGTGAACAAAAAAAATAACAAGCATTAAATAGGCGCTCTCATTTGTCACAAACCTTGCAAACATGTTTCTCAGCCTAAAAATTACTAGGCTGTATTTTCCTTCATGGTAAGGGAAGGAGAATGGGAATTTACTTTTTTTACCATATAGACGTAGAGTCTTTAGACTCCATCAGAAATTTGAGCAGAATGAGTTACTGGCTATCTTCATGAGGTAGAGAGAAATCTAATGGGAAAACTGAGTCCATTAAAGCTGAATGGAAAAACTTAACTTAAAGTCCTTTTTTTTTTTTTTTTTTAATCAGTAGAGAAGGTAATAAAGATGTTACTGCCTCTCATTCAGGCTTTGCATGGCACTGTAAAGACTGAGGCTTTCTGGCAGGTTGCTGGTGAAACCTTATCAAAACATGCTCATTGCAACCTCTTTGATCAGCTGTTACTTTGTATCTGCCAGACTTGAGGAAAAACAGTGTCCTACCTTCAGTCATTTGATTTTGCTTGATTTTTTTGAGAGCTACCTAATTAACTTGAAGTGGGAGGGAAGGAATATTCCTTTGACTTCTTTATGGGTATTTGTTGGGATACAATTTCTCTTTGTTTTGGGTTGAATAGTTATTAAGCATCTTAAGCTTGGAAGAAGTGCAGGCAACCTTATTAGGAAGGCTGATTTTGGTGCGCAGCCTCAAACCAGGACTGTCAAAATGCTTTCTTCTGAAGAATTTTGAAATGGATGGCCATAACAAAAATATGCTCCGGAACAGAAGAAAGCCTACTGAAGTCTCTTGGAAATTTAGACTTTTTTGATACATTTCCAACTGTGGAGTCTTGACTCCCATTCAGATTATGTATAGCCTGTTTAAGTGTCAAAGTGATGATCCTATATGAAGAGACCACTTCCAATTGCAGTAATGGGTCTATTAAGAGTATTCCTACACTCGGGAAAATATACCAACCCTGACTCAGAGCAATTGCTGTACCTTGTTCTTGTGTGCGGTGCCACCAAGGGTGAAAAGAACATAAAATCAACCTGGTAGACTTGAGGTTTTCCAGTTAAACCAACAGTGAACTCCTTTAAAGTTAGATTGGTGGGCTGTTGATGAAAACAGTATGACAAGGACAGTGGAAAATAGTCAGCGGACCTGTTCATCAGCACTTGGTATGCAGTGTGGAGTTTCATGAGACTGTAAAAAGTTGTGCTTCATGTATTTGCTTTACTCTTCCCTAGTTTATTACAAAGGCTGGGAACTAGGGACACTGCTTGCTGAAAGAGGTTATTACTCTGCAATTTGATGAACCTAGACCTCCAGTTGCATTATTTTTTTCCAGAGCTCTATTACTGCTAGATAATCCTCTCTCCAGGGCACCAAAGGAGAAGTGAATAACTGAGACGCATTCTGTTAAAAGTTGATGGTCCAGTGTGTGCTAAATTAGTGGAAAAAACAGGCTTGAGTTTCCTTAGGGATAGTTTGAGTGGGTACATGAAAGTGTCGAAGCAAAATGTCAGGTGGTGATCTGGATGTGTTCGAGAAAGGTCGTGTGCATTGCCAACGTTATTTGCTTAGGGAATCGACCTGTGCAAGAGAGTGTGACAGTGGGACTACGTCTGTTACTTTTTGCCATGAGCTGACATTCATTTCCTAAATGAATGAAATCTTTTCTTAGTAATACATCTCTCTTACAAAACTGTTGACCTTAGAGTTGTCCACTCTCCTACATTGGTAGTTTCTGATGTGCCATATATTCACCAGTCCTGCATATTTGGTTTTAGTTTATGACTTTCTTTTTTCCTTTGACAGAAGACTTCTACAGGCCTCCCATTCTACTGTAAGGTATTTGTGGAGAGCGGCATGATGTGGGATAGGAAAATTTATCTGTTTGTACCTGAAAATGTCCATCGTGAAATGGAAGTTTCAGCCAATATGAATTAATTTTCCTATCCTTGAAACAGTAGCAAATATCAAGCTTCTGAGCCTTATTTATACCGTGCTATGTTTTAATGAAAGTCTTTACATATGTTTTACTGTTTGTCATGATGACTAAAGTTTAAGCATTTGGTTCTGGAAAATAAAGCATGTTTAAATACTTTCTTTTAATTAATAATTCCCCCCCATTCTGCGGTATCTGTCAGTGTTGAAGTTCAGAGTAGTGGTGTCTGGTAGGGAAAGCCAAGATGCTGAGGTATTAGGGAGCAGATACAGTGGTTTTGAGACCCATGTGACAGGACAAGTAGCCTGAGAGAAATCCTTGAAGCTGGGACTAGGGTGATTGGAAACAGATGGAGCAGATGTGAAAGTATCTGGGTTTTGCACATGGGATGCAGAGATCGCTGTAAGCGTATTGTCAAAGTGAGTAGCAGCAGTGGTTGCTGAAGGCTTCCTTCTTTAGGAATTAACTGGACTTGAGGGAGACGATAGGCATCAGTGACTGAAGGACCCCTAAAATCCATTCACTGGATGAGGACCCATGCAGATATAAAGACCGTGTTTCTGTTTTCAGGCCTTTTGACAAGTTTGTGAGCACTCAAGACCTAATGAATTATAAGACTTTGTGCTCTGGATTACTCAATTGGCAGCCAGTTTCACTGTCATTTACTGGAGGAGATTTGAGGTCTGTGTGTGAAAATAAGGATGTATGTATGGAAGTTCTGTGCATGGCCTGAAACTCCTGTTGCTGGACCAAAGAGGAGAAAAACTTTTCAGTTTAGCAGTTTGGAAATTCTAATTTTTTTTTTGCAAAGGACCCTTTCAAAAATGACTTGTCTATTTTCTCTGGTAATTTGACAGTGAATTGCTTTAAAAAGGAATAGTTTGCTTGCCTAGACAGATAAACAAAGTAAAGTTCAGATGACTTTTTTTAATAACTTGCAATGCTGCAATTTTAACGGGTTTGATATTAAAGAGTCTGAACTGTGGGGTGTTTTTGTGAAAACCTTTTGTGGGAAATAAGAGACATGGCAAGACTGTTCCCTGAATACTTACACTAACACGCCATTGTTGTGAAGACATCTGTAATCCATTTGTTACAATTACCTTACCTGTGAGATATTAGAACAACTTGTGTGTGAATAACAGTTCTCTAACACAGGTGTGTGACTATGAATGTACAGCGTGTTTTGTTAGTTAGCAGCACGGAGAAAATATGCTAAGGTCATGAATTAGTGTGCCCTGTTAAAATCATCCGTAGGATATTTACCAGATCTAGGGAGAACACAACAATTTTCCTTGTCTATTCAACCATGTTTCTCAGTTGTTAAATACTTCTGACAGAGAAACACTCTTACTGTGTTCAGGAATTGCTTTGACTTTGATTTTAATCCCTATACTGTCTGTGTGTGCAATTTTTCTTTCACAGATGGGAAATCCTTTGGTCTGAGGCACCTACAAAGGTGAATGGTCCTCAGGCTCGTCAGTTCACACCTTGTATCAAACAGATAAACTTTCCCACAAACTTAATCCGACTGGAAGTGAACAGCTCTCTTCTGGACTATTACACTGAATTGGATGCAGTAGTACTACACGGTGTGAAAGAGAGACCTGTGCTTTCACTTAAGACTTCGATGATTGATATGAATGATATTGATGAAGATGAGGATGAAGAAAAGTATGGCTGTGGAATGGACACCCTTAATAAGCAGTTCAGCATTGTTACCCTCAGGGAATGGCCGACTAACGGATATTTTGATAAACTGCCTTATGAGGTAAGAAAAACATATTTATACTCAATGTATTTGTCCTGATCATTAAAGGTTCAAAGGTGCTTTATAGGATACTGGTCAAGATTGTTGTTTTTTTCCAGTTAGTTCCTTTCATTCTTTTGTGAATCTCCTGCAGTTATTGTATAGTTATGCCTGAATTATGTAAGTCTGTCTACTTCCATGGATGGATATTAGCAAGCCACTTCGCTGGTATTTGCATTTATCGCTCTTTTATTTCTCATGAATCTGCCCACTCACACACAGTTTTTACACCGGTTATTCTAGCCTTGAATTTCTAGCTCTTGAACTTAGAAGCTTCTGGCAGTTTTCCAGTAGTTTTAGTCCTCATGCTTGATGAAGAAGATATATAAAAGAGATATGAAAAGATCAAATCGAGATCTGGAAGTAGAAATAGTTTGTAACAGGCTAAAAGTTTCTTTTCCTGTTATCTCTCTTACAAAAACCCAGAACTATGTTCTTGTAACTGCCATAATATTTTCATCTTATTATGAAATAACCTTCTTCCGTCTAGCTAAGTTTGGAATCATAGCGCAGGTTCAAAGTGTTTTAGCTGGACTTCCGTACGCTGTCTTATTTTGATGTTTGCTGTTTTTATTCTATCATTAGCACAAGAAACAGTTGTGAAGAAACTACTCCTTTCAGATCACCTGGCAGTGGGGCAGTTGCAAGTGTACTCAGTGTCACTGTAGATAAATATTTTCTTTCCTGTGATTTCCATTATAATGAGATTATGAAGTATGATTGCTGAACATTGTGTGCAGGCCAGGAAATTGTCATTGAGGGTAGCTGTTTATGGAGGCTAGTACCCTACTTAGAGTAAGAATTGACAAATGAAATAATTGTCTTGACCTCTCCTGAAATAAACTGGATTTGCACGTAGTGGAAAGGAGCCTTGCTGGTCAGACTTCTGGACTTGGGCAGAGACATGATTGTTCCTGCTCTTCAGTGACCTGCAGTCTGACAGAAGAAGCAAGTGTTTGTTTACTGCCGTAACTCATGAAATGCTCTGAGCGCTTGTAGCTTGAATCAGACTCGCTTTTGAAAGCAAAGGGAGGATGGGAGCTGCTGTCACTGATTGCAGGGCACTTTCAGAAATACGTGATCTAATCTAATAGTAGTTTGGTTTTGTCACATCTTTTGTGTCAAAGTACCCCAGTTCTGCACGTGAAGGCCATGGTTGGGTGACTGTGCTGTAGCAACCTGCAGAAGTTTGCTGTGCTTATAAAGAGGAAAGAGAGAGGAAGAGAATTTAACAACTCTCTCCATCTTTCTCCTGTGTATTTATCTTCTCTTTTAAGTCTTCTCCAGTTCTTGAGTTTGGGGTGAGGTTTTTTGTTGCTGCACTGGAATGATAAATGAGAATACTGAGTTAGCTCTAGTGTTGCCTTTTTTTTTTTTTTTTTTTTCCCCGGAGTTGATATAGTGTTTAATATATTTTACTGTTGGTGCTTGTATATCAATACTGAAGTAAAGAAAGTACTTTGCATATGCAGGGGTGCAGTTGATTCCAGAACATCTTAAAACGTATAACTGTGTTTGAAAGTTTGAAAATGTGTTGGTTTTAGCAATTCAAAGAAATTAATTGTAGAGAAAACTTGATTTAAGTCTAGGAAGTTTTGTTTGAAAAGGCTGGATAAATTGATTTGGAGTGTAGTAGACTACCAGAGAGATTGATTAATCTCTTTTCTGTTCCACATGATTATACATATTAAGATTATAATCTAGGAAGTATTTGTGTAGTCCTGTTACTCCTATGAACTTCTGCCTCCATGTACTTTATTGTGCTTTTCTGCTTTCCTGTTTGTGTACCAGCTTCTTTTTTTATCCATTTTTATCTTTTTTTATCCATTTTTAAACATGTTTCACTTCATGAATGCATTTATGTGGTCTATCAATACCAAGCACATTTTTTTTCCTTCTGCTTTGATTTAAAGAAACTGAAAATATGGGTGGAATATTTATCAGAAAACTACAAAAGACTATTTCTGGACTGGTTTTGTGACAGCAGAAATGCCAGTCTCCTACTTTCTTGGTCCAGCTGGAAGATTTGGGTATCAGAACAACAAAAATGTTGTACTTTATAGTATGACAATTTTTTATCGCATCAGATACAGGAACAGTACTCTGCATGCTGTCTTTAAGACTGACAAGTGTCAGATATTTCTGGATAGTGTTCGAACCTTGTAATGATGAAGTAAGGCACCCACTGACTCCTTCCAGTTTTGATTGATACGTTACATGAAAAACTGTATCTTTTATATGTTCATGTTGATTGTGAACGTGTAACTGTCCTAAGTCTTCATACGTATGCCTATTCTTTATTTGAGCTGTTTCAAGCTTTTTCATACTACTCTCCATAATTCACAAAATACACAGGCTGAATGGTCTTCTGTGCTAATCTTAAAGTAGGCAGCAGTTTCTCCAGGCTTTGCCTTCATTGTCTTTCTGAAACTTCCACAGACTATCCTTTCATAGACACTGTTGTTCCTCAAAATGACATTAGGAATGGCTTGCCGCAGTGTGAGCTCTAAAAACATTGTTGGAGTCTAGATTGCTCCTGCCAATAAAAGAAAAATGCTTGACTCCTGGGGCACAAACTTCCTTAGAAGAAAGCGTGAAATCTTGGATGAACTAGGTGAGAGAATTTTCCTTCCCTACTCATGGAGAGTGTTAAACAGCCCTTAGTAGCTGTGAAGTGCTTGTACTATCATCTGTTCTCCAGAATTACCTTAAAATTGATGAAGGATTTTCTAGGAGACACTTCATGTCCTTGTCTTTCTTCCTTTCCCAGTTACCTTTGACTAACTTGTGCTGCTTGTAAAGTGGAAGGACTAAGGCCTTAGTCTTAGTTGGCTTTACAGGAACGTTGAGATCTGAAGGCCTGAACAAGTTAAAAGCCATAGAGAAAGGTGAGGAATACCTGCCACAGCATACCTGTTGTGCAGTTTGAAACTCACCAAGATATGCCAGGTACCAAGAGCCTAACTTTTATTCTCCAGAGAGGAGAGTCAGGAGAAATCCTTCATGCTGCAGTTAAAAAGACTTTTATATATAAATTTTGATATAAAAAGATACAAATGACATCTTTTTCATTCCTTGAAGCCAACTTTTCCTAAAGCTGCCTACAAGATTTATGAGCTGTTCATGTCTACTGGGGAAGTGAATTTCACCGCTAAATGAGGATTTGGCACCTATGTTCCAGGAAAATGGGTCTTGAATGTAAGATCTGCATACCTTAAATGATACCTAGATAGAAGAGTTGGAGCAATAAGCAGGAGTATTTTTAAGTGTCATACACTTTTATCCCTCAACAGTAAACTTCTTAAATCATTCCAGAACAAATAACAGAACAGTTTGGGTTGGAAGGGACCTTAAAGTTCATCGAGTTCCAACCCCCCTGCCATGGGCAAGGACACCTTCCACTACACCAGGTTGCTCAAAGCCCCATCCAACCTGGTCTTGAACGCTTCCAGGGATGGGGCATCTGCAACTTCTCTGGACAATTTGTTCCAGTGTCTCACATCTGGACAGTAAAGAATATGATTCCTAATATCTAATCTAAATCTACCCTCTTCCAGTTTAAAACCATTACCCCTCATCCTATCGCTACACTCCCTGATAAAAAGAACCCCTCTCCAGCCTTCTTGTAGGCCTCCTTTAAGTACTCGAAAGCTGCTACAAGGTCTCCCTGGAGCCTTCCATTCTCCAGGCTGAACAACCCCAACTCACTCAGCCCCTCATAGGAGAGGTGCTCCAGCCCTTGGATCATCTTTGTGACCCTCCTCTGGACCCACTCCAAGAGGTCCATGTCCTTCATATGTTGGGGGCCCTGTACTGCTGGACGCAGTACTCCAGGTGGGGTCTCATAAGAGTGGAGTAGAGGAGCAGAAACACCTCCCTTGACCTGCTGGCCACACTTCTTTTGATGCAGCCCAGGATACAGTTGACCTTCTGGGCTGCGATCACACATTGTTGGCTCATGTTGAGCTTCTCATCTACCAGCACCCCCAAGTCCCTCTCCTCAGGGCTGTTCTGAATCCATTCTCTGCCCAGCCTGTATTTGTCATGGGATTGCCCTGACTCATGTTCAGGACCTTGCACTTGGCATTTTTGAACTTCATGAGGTTTGTATGGGCCCACCTGTCAAGCCTGTCCAAGTGCCTCTGGATGGCATCCCTTCCCTCCAGTATGTCGACTGCTTCACACAGCTTGGTGTCATCGGCAGACTTGCTGATGGTGCACTTCATCCCAACATCCATGTCACTGGAAAAGATGTTAAACAGTGACAGTCCCAATACTGAACCCTGAGGAACGCAACTCGTCACTGCTTGCCACTTGGGCATTGAGGTGTTGACCACAACTCTTTGAGTGCAACAATCCAGCCAATTCCTTATCGACTGAGTGGTCCATCCATCAAATCCATGTCTCTGATTTAGAGACCAGGATGTTGTGCGGGACAGAGTCAAATGCTTTGCACAAGTCCAGGTAGATGACATCATTTGCTCTTCCCTTATCCACCACCACTGTAACCCGATCGTAGAAAGCCATCAAATTTGTCAGGCATGATTTGCCTTTAGTGAAGCCATGTTGGCTGTCCTCAGTCACCTCCTTATTTTCCATGTGCCTTCGCATAGTCTCCAGGAGGATCTGCTCCATGATTTTGGCAGGCACAGAGGTGAGACTGACCAGCCTGTAGTTCCCCGGGTCTTCCTTTTCTCCCTTTTCAAAAGTGGGAGTTACGTTTCCCCTTTTCAAGCTGGTGAGAACTTCACCGGACTGCCACAACTTCCCAAATATGATGGACAGTGGCTTAGCAGCTTTATCCGCCAGCTCCCTCGGGACTCGCAGATGCATCTCATCACGTCCCACGGATTTGTGCACCTTCAGGTTCCTTAGTTGGTCTCAAACTGATCTTCTCCTACAGTGGGCAGTTCTTCATTCTCCCAGGCCCTGCCTCTGCCTTCTGCCACATGGGTGGTGTGGCTAGAGCCCTTGCTGGTGAAGACTGAGGTAAAAAAGGCATTGAGTACCTCAGCCTTCTCCATGTCCTGGGTAACCAGGTCTCCCATTTCCTTCTGGAGAGGGCCCACATTTTCCCTAGTCTTCCTTTTATCACTGACGTAGCTGTAGCAGCTTTTCTTGTTGCCCTTGACATCCTTGGCCAGATTTACCTTTGTCTGGGCTATGGCTTTCCTAACCTGATCTGTGGCTGCTTGGACAATTTCTCTCTATTCCTCCCAGGCTACCTGTCCTTGTTTCCACCCTCTGTAGGCTTCCTTTTTGTGTTTGAGCTTGTCCAGGACCTCCTTGTTCATCCATGCAGGCCTCCTGGTGTTGACTTCCTCTTTGTTGGGATGCAATCGGTCCAAATATTTATAGGCTTTCAGATAATCACCAAAATGTTACGCCTCTCTTTGGAAAGAGAAACTCATGAGGGTCTTAAAAGCTGTCTTAACAGCTAATGACCGTATGGCACAAGATTCCCTTCTGTTAATGTCCAATATACTGCCAGTTGCTATAGCCTACTGGGCTCTGAGCAATGGCATGTGGCGAAGATCTCTCCAGCTTTAGTCCTCCTGGAGTCTTGATTATTTGATTGTGCAGTCTGTCAGTAAGATCCTTTTCTGTTGTGTTTTGTTTTGTTTTGTTTTGTTTTTTTGATCAAAAAGGGGCTTAAAGCCTTTACAGCCTTTCATTGCTGAGAAGATCAGAGCCTATAGCCTAGTGATGCAAAGTCCACTCCGCCAAAGCATGTTATGTGAGTATGATAAAGAAAAGAGAGACTTAAGTGATTGTGTTTTGTGAAACAGTTGGAAGATCCACTTTTCAGGTGTTCACCTGCACTCTTAAATGTGTATGCATTTGCAGGTGCGAACTATAGGATCATGGAATTAGGGGCTGTGTTTTCTTAACCTATGTTGAGGAATGTCAAAAGCCCTAGAACACATCTCCTTCCTGCTTTCTCTCTTTGCCTTTTTCTGTACATATCCTTTGTCCTTTATCTGAGCATGTTTTAATATCAATTCTAATTGGGTCTAATCTGTGGCAGATCTAGGTGCAGAATGAAAAAAATTCAAGTTATTAAATAGTGTGTTCCTGAATGAGCGGTTTGTGTAGGCCAATGTGTTTTCGTATTGGAGGGACTCAGGCTGAAGAACTGAAAGAGGAAATTTGTAGAACGTGCAGGTATTCTAGGTTTGACTAGCATCCAAGCATTATTTTCTGACTAAATCAATTTCTGCATTATTGTGCTGTAGCCATAGAAAGTATTTTGTTGGGTGCAAATGGTTATTGTTTGCTGTTATTCAGCAAAAAAAAGCTTAAAACTGGAGAAACTTTTGGGTAGGTAAGTACTATTAGGAGCCATTGGTAAATTTGTACCCCATGTATTGAAGCGTGTGATGGAGATCCTGTCTGAGCTTATAAGCAAACTTTGCAGTGGGTGAGATATCTGGGTTTTTAAGATGTTACATTTTTTTATTGATAATTCAAAATGTAGGCATATATGTAAGATGCTGCAATCAGGGACTATGATGGTGATAAAACACACATGGATCAGATATGAATCAGGATCTTTGTGTGCAAACAGCACGCAATTAAATTTGTATACTGCTGTTTGTTGAATTGTTGCCAATAATTATGATTTGGAAACCTCCAGTTTTTGGAGGTTTTCACTGTAGTGGATGTTGATCTCATCATATGTGTAAAGCTGGCATGCACGATGTTTGCCCTGGAAATGGGAGAAAAAATACTTTTGGTCCATCATAGCCTAAAAAGGCGATCAGTGTTATATAAATTATATTTTGTTTTCTTCTTTATATTCCTTTGTATTGTTTTTCCAGTAAAATTTGGTTTTACTGATAGATTTATAAGAAAGTGTGAAAAAATCGTTGCCATAATTTTTCATAACTGCAGAGTAGAACAATTGTTTGGGGGAAATGGTTACAAAATTTGTTTTCAAAGCAGATACTCAATTCTGCAGCATTCTTGGAATCACCATGAACATAGCACAGTGCAATACAGCACATCAGGTCACATACTCGTTATGGTATCAAATTGTTCTTTATGCTAGGATACACATACATAAAAAGCAGATTTCTGACAGACACCAGAATCCAGACTAATGGTGATTCATGGTTATTAGCCTGTAGGTTTAGAACCTGTTATCTTTGTTTAATCAAAAGCCAGAAAAAAGTACTTTATATCTTAATGTCATAGTAGTGACATGTCATTATATTTTCTCATTCTAGATATTATGAAGTAGCATAATTTCAGTAGAAAATAAAGAAAGATTATTTTTTCTGATTAAGACATTCATGTGGTAAGAGATTTCTTCTCAGGTGTGGAAAGATTGCAACATCCTGTATGCTATGAAATATTCATTGAAGTCGTCGGTTAGTGTAAAGGGACACTGAAGCATTTATTCATTCACCATTATCTTTACTGCTCAGAAGTCATGAAATAACTTTGTTTTCCATTGAACAAAACTTCTGTTACTTTTTTTTAATCAGACATTATTACACCACATTAATTGTAGACATAAATTTAGCTAACTATACAGCCTTTGTTGCTGAGCTCTCTGCTCTTGAAAATGTACTAAATAAGCATGGGAAAAATCCGAGGGAAAAGACATTCATAAAATAGATATTTAGGTGGCTTACAGAGTGTGAAATAGCTGAAAGATTGCAAAATAGTTTGAAGCTGTCTTTCAGAATATTGAAAATTATTTAAAGTGAATTGATGCCCTTAGAAAAATAGGTATATGCTTAGGTGTCCACTATTAGAATGACAAACAAAACTATGCTAAACAACTTCTAAGCTGAAGTATGGGTCTGAGCCAAGCAAAAATCAAAATATTAACTCGGGATTATATCTATGTTAGCTCCTAGTTAGTTTGCTCTCTCAGATAGCAAAATGCCAGCAAACTAAATGTTAGTTGGGAGCAAACTTTGTTGATTGTAATATATTAATGGCAGTTTTTACATATATCTTTTCATATATTTATATATATTTTAATATATTTTATATATATGATATATATATTTTTTATATATATATCTTGCTGTCATATTGAAATGCCTACGCAGATCCTCTGCATCAAGCTGAGGTGAGAGTTCCAGGCACCTGCAGAGACAAAAAGCCTGGTCTGTTTTTAGAGGTAAGGAGGAGCGAGGAGAACAGAAGAGGGAAGGCTTGAAATCAAGCTTGAGAGAAACTGGAGTATATGCAAACACTGTATTTTGGCATTGGAGTTGAAGTTACATTTTTTTGAAGAGTCGTAGATGGTGTTTGAAATCCAAATACTAAATCTGGAGCTGAGTAGGAAGTAAAATTTTTCATTTTGCAGGAAGTTGGATTGTTTTCTTATTTCTTCTCTTCCAAAAATGAAGGGGGGAGGAGGGGAGGCGGAAGCTAGCTGCATAAACTGGTACGTTGGATGTACAATCTGTTTGGATCTCACAAAAAGCTTCATTTTCATTTTATGTCAAGCATCTTGTTCTGATTTTTGGCGGTTTCGTCTTATGAATCTTTATAAGAAATTAAAATGAAACATAATGGTATTTTGAAAGGGCCACCAGACTCTTCAGTTTAAGCTGGTTTGTGGGTTGTGTTTTTTTAAATTTACACTGATTCATTTCAGTGAGTTATTGTTTTCCACTCTGCTTGAAAACACTTAGTCAATTTTAGTTACATAACTTGAGTGCAGGGATTTATAGCTGTTAAAGATAGCCCTGGTAAAGTAAAAATTAATTTTTAGATTTCATTTTTTGAATGCATTTTCTGTCAGTTTCTAAGCTAAAGGAGATATTTTTTTTGTCGAGCATTTTTGTTATTTTCTAAAGTGAGTATTTATGTGTCTGTGTGTTGATCTTCCTTTATAAAGGAAAACAGAGCATGATAGGAGATGGGATATTTCTTAATTTCGGAATGCAAGATAAGTCATTATGAAAGCATATATAGTGGTGCTAGTCAGAAGGGCTGCTCATTATTCTGAAGCTGAGATGATTCAATCCGGTAAAGGTAAAAAGGGGTTTTGCCTTTCAGATTTGACTCTGGCAGAGAACAAAAATGCTCTCAAAACTATTAAAACAAGAAAGACTACTTCATAAAAGAAGATCTGAATATGTTGAATTTTTTACTTAGTTGCATAGTCCAGCATAGATGGGAGAGGATGTAAGGTAGAAGACAAAACACTGATTTTTAAAGCAGGAAGCAGATGAATAAATCTGAAATCAGTTCAAGGTGTGGGAAAACTGGGACATGGTATGTTTTTTCCATGTACTCTGCAAATATGCTACCATCTTAAAAACAAAATCCAGAACATAAAGAGGATGCCAATTTAGTGTTCTGATAAACGGCAATGCAGACATTGTGAAGGGAAATATGTAAACATAGTGTTTACATATATATCACTGTTTAAATTAGCATGGATAAAGAAACTTCTAATTTGAAAGCTTCCTGTCACTTTCATATGCTGATCTGCTTTTTCCTTTCTTGTTTAATATGTTGTCAAATTGAGAAGGCAGCGCAGTCCTATTTAATAGCTAATCAATGATTTATTCGAGAAGTTACTTTTAAATAAAAGGATTTACTTTTCTTTGAAGTAAGAACACCTTTCCTTATTCCTTTGCAGTTTTCCCTTAACATTTCAAGTGCTGTATGACCATCTGTGACTTTTTTTCTGTTTTTAATATAGCTCATCCAGTTGATTTTGAGTCACCTTACAGTACCAGACCTGTGTAGACTAGCGCAAACTTGTAAGCTACTATATCAACATTGCTGTGATCCTCTACAGTACATTCATCTCAGTTTACAACCTTACTGGGCAAAGATTAATGACACATCTCTGGAATACCTACAATCTCGCTGCACTCTCATCCAGTGGCTGAATTTATCTTGGACTGGAAACAGGGGAGCCATCTCTGTTTCTGGATTTAGCAGGTCAGTGCTAAATGTACAGAAGTATTTTTGACAAGCTCTGTTTGCAGAGCTGCTGCACAGTAGTTTTAGTATGTATTTGAAACCTTATTAAAAGACAAGAAATGTCTTTGATTTACTATAAAGGGTGTGATTGTAATGCCATAGAAAAAAACAACAGCTAAAACAGTAAGAGATAGTAGACATAACAGCAGAAGTCCATTTCAACATGTAGAGTCTGCATGTGCCAAACCGCCTTTGACTGAAAGGCTTCTTCCAGGGGGAGGAGTGTTTTGCTTTCTCCTGTGTTTCTGAAAGACTCCACTAGAACCAAGCTGTCAAAAGTCCATCTCATGAAGAAAATGTTTGCGGTTGTTCTTTGTGCAGATGAGTCATCAATAGGACTGTATTAGAATGGCTGAAGTAATAAACTGATTACAGTGCATGCTTACAAGGTATGGGCCCTAAGTAATCACTGGAGTGCAATGTAAATGCAAATATTTTCATAAAAATGATTTAAAACGTTAGCCCCGTTGGGAAACGGGGGGTTTGTGTGTGCATCTTCCACTGAGCTGAAAATACGGCTGTGCTGTAGGTCATTAAAATAGCAAATTTGCAGGGATTCTTCTCTGTATAACAGCCGTGTTCTCTGCTTTCTTAACATATCATTTCTTGCTTCTTTGCTCGTTTGCATTAGTTAAACAGTATCTATCAATGCGTTTCATTTAAGCAAAAATTGCTGCTTCAACTAAGAGGTAATCAGCAATGGCAGTTGAAAGTAGAACTTGATGGATAAGAAACAGAAATGTTTAACATACCTAAAAAAAAGTTGTCTTAACTCTCATTTGTTTTCTGAATAAAAAGGTTAAATCAAGTATTCAAACAATGTATTTCCTTTGGTGCCTGGGTGCCTTCCCTGGGGAAGTAAAATAATTTGAAGAAATACCTTGTCACGATGAGAATGTCGCTTCCTTTTTTCCTGACCTTCCAGTAAAATCTAAAAGCTCTATGCTCTTTTGTGCTTGTTGGTAGAAAAAGGAGATAGACATCAGCTAATTGTTGAATGGGGTATAAACTCTTCTCCTAAATTTGGATTTCATATTAGATACATTATGCTGAGGATAAATATGCAAGCTTTAATTGAGAAATCAACTCTGAAATCATGAAGTGCTTGCTTTCTGATGCTTAGCTATTAAATCTGTCTTTTGAAAACTTAAAGTATGTGTGTGTTCATGGTAATTTTTTTTAATTTTCTTTTTTGTTTGAACATACATTACTGCTAAAAATGTTTGTAGTCTTGGAAGAAATGAATGTCCAAATTCAGATAATTATAAACTTCGCAGTTCTGGCATTTCTGACTTCCAGTTAGTTGAAAATGACTCTATAGCTAATGACTTTTTTTTTTTTTACTTGTGTTGAACTAATAGCAGCATTCACATGTAGTCAGCATTTCTAAAATAATAAATATTAATTGTTTGACTATTAATAGTCTGTGAATAAACATGGTCAATTTATATTCATTATTATGGGTGGTATTTATTTGTAACAAGAGGGAAAAGTTTTCTTGGACATTGATACAACTGGGAAGTTATCTGTATTTCAAATAAATACTTTTTCCTAGAAGAGATACATGCAGTCTGGGAATGATGTAAAGTAAATAATTTTCAGGTGTGACTTCTGCTCGGACTTTTCACTTCTGAATCAAAAATTCTTCACTGTAACTAGGTCTGGTTTTGAAATTTTTCTTTTGCCTAATACGGACATGATTTTGCAACTCTTTCTTCTGTCTTTTCTAGTAGAATTTCCAAACACCTATTTTCCTTTTGACATTCTTCATCAGCAGGTTTGTCAAATTTGCTGGCCTTCAGGAAAGGAAAATTTGCTGCTCCTTCGCTATGGAAGTATCTATTGATACTGGAGACTTATTAGAACAACAGTTGCTTTTCAAAAGCATTGACGTAATGTTCTTAAAAAAAAAAAAAAAAAAAAAAAAAAAAAAAGTAGCTTCCTGGTAAGAGGTAGTGCTCCTCAAAGGATAAATCTGTCAAGTAATGTTTTAGTTTTATTGCTCTGGCTCTCATTAAGAAACCACCACCGTATGGATATTGCAGCATCCAGGACATGTTGTCATGAACTACCACAATTTTTCCCTGTGGACTTCTAGGTGTTCCTCATGCAGCCTGACTTTTGGGAGATATTATGCAAAACAGCGTTGCCAAAGAATGGAGGTACTTTGACTTCCCTAGGAATTTTATTACACCCTTAGATATTCTTTCTACTTTACTCTTCAGAATATGAGTCTTGCAAAGGAGGTTCTTAGTTGACTGGGGAGAGTGCATTGCTGTTTTATCAGTTACCTGCTGATGTTGACTGTTACCAAAAACTTAATCAGATTTTCAGACTGTAATTGTCCTTTGCAGAAATTAAATACTTATGTATTTCTGTCTGTCTCTATACCTAACAGTACAAGACATGTACCATTACATTTATTAGCGTAAAATCTTCTTTTACTGCCTACTGTGTGAATGTTTCTGAATCAGTTTGTTGTTTTTTCTTTATCCTGCTCTCTTTGGCTCTCTGTCTGGTCTTGGTATTCTCTATGTCTTTCTGCAATGGAAATTTTAAATAAGGCAATTAGGTGTGCCTGTAGAGTACCAAGCTGCATCTTTTATTTTTGATTTAATTGGTGAAAAGTCATCTTGTAACTTGAGGTTGAGTTCAAACGAGCCTAAATTGCTTATTCCAATACTTCAAGTTTATAAATTTTGTGCTAAGTTACTGCATGAGCAACCAGGAATGGGTGTCAAGGCAACCACTTGGAGGTGTCGAGAATTCTGCCTGGAAGGTGTAACAATTTGAAGGACTCCCTTATGCTGTTTTTAAAAGGCCAACCTGTATTTGTCAATTCAAGGAGAAAAAAACATTATTTGCTAAATGAAATCTGTAAATAACTTCACAAACACTGCAAATTGCTGCAGTGTAGAAACAGCAAGATGCTAAAACCAAAATACCTTATCCTCATAGATAAAAACATTTCACTTTTACAGGGCTTGTTCTTTTTCTTTTTTTTTTTTTTTTTACTTTTCTCAGCATTTGGTGTTAAAGTTGGCACTGTTGAATTAAAAACTTAGCGTTAGTTTCATCCTTACAACTATGCAGTTTAGGTTATGATTTCTGCAAGTCAGGGCATGTTTAAATGCTACTCTTGCTTGAATTTTTTTTTGGCAAATATATTTCACAAATTATTTTATCTGTGGTTTCTTACAACAGTCTTAAGTAGCTTGTGTAAATTTGTGTTGCTTTAAAAGTTTATATAGATGTGATTCTAAGAAATAATTGAAAATATATTTTTTCTTGAAAAAATGTATTAAAATAGAATATTTTTTTAAAAGAGTAATTTTCAGAAATGTGACTGAAAGCAAATACTCTATTACCATGAGAAGATAGAATGCTTCAGGCATGAGAACATCCCGAGGCAAAGCTGAAGGTATTTTAACTTATTGATAACATCCAGTCCTTGGGGCTAAAAATTACTATCATAAATTTTTCATTTCAGCATATAATATAGATTAACTAAACTTTATCATTTAGGTTTAACTAAAAGTATACAGAACAGTGAAAGACAAATGAGTATCTGAGCAGTCTCAAGTGTCTGGAATGCAAAGTGACAGGGAATAAACAAAGATTTCACAGCAATCTTTACATAAGCAGCACTGCATTTCTCTTGGCGTTAGAGGTATGGTGAATTTCTTCATGCCAGGGGAATATCAGCGTAGGAGGATAAGACCTAATATAGGAAAAGTAAGGCAAGTTGACTGGAGGTATACTAAATATTGAGATGTTGAATAGATGCTCTGAGGTTTAAACAGCTCAAGGACAATGACAGTTTAAAAACAGTTCTGCATGCAGATTTCTTTGTATCACTGGTAATGTCATTAGATTGTTTAAACTCTTTTGCTTTAGATATCTGAGGGTTTAGGACTTTTATTGTAACATTTTATACTGTGAAAATGAATTAATAGTGCTTTATTTTCAGGTTAGTGATGCAGTGTTTGCATATCAAGCACATCCAGGAATATTTCTTTAACAATTTTGTTGCTGTTAACATTTGAAGGCTTTAGTTGCTGTTTAATAGGGGTGTATTTTGACAGTGTTTAACTTAGATTCGTAGCAAAGCCTCATCATCAGGATGGTCAGAGAAATTACGGAAACATGCATCAAATAGTCACAGAAAATAGGAGTAATGTGTGACTTGACAGGGATTCTCAATTTAAAAATCACGTCTGTCTCTTTTCTTAATTTCCACAGTTTTTAGTAAAATCTAGGGTTGCTGCAACTGAGATTAAGTAATAATGTTTGTTTTGCATGTTTTTATTGAAATAGTTTAATCTGTGTTGAGAAAAGCACAAGATCAGGTACTTAATATTCTCCTTACTTGCATGCAATGTTTTAAGGTTTGCTGACAAAAAAAAAAGTTTAAAAAGCTAGAGTAGAAAATACAACAATTAGAAAGTCTTAGAGGAAGGGAAGATGACTTCATTTTAAGAACAAAATTATGTTACTCGGTCTCTCTCATGCGTGCATACTCAGATAAACCAAGACAACCGATATGTGTCCAAACCAATTTATCCAGCGTGTAGTGTCACCATTCAGGGCCATCTCCATCCTTTGTCGCCTAATGTGCGTGTCCTGACAAACTGCACATACATATGTTCAAGGATCCTGATGACCTGCTAATCTAACTTCCACTAACACATGCCGTTCTACCAGCCCCCGTATTGCCATTTGTTCTTTCTTGTGCTTCTACACCTGCATGTATCCATTCGTTCTCCAGTCATATCAATCTTAACACTTTTATTACGATTATCTGTACAACGTCTGCTGCTGTCGTGTAACACAGCAGTCCTGAAAGGAAAAACGTTATTGTGAGTTTAAAACATGGACATGACTTTAAGAAATATGTTAAAATGTAATTCCACAAGCCAAATCTCATTGTTTTAAGTTAAATTAGTAAATTTGTCAAAGTTCCTTTAGGTCCTCAGATCCCTGCTGTAGGGCTGGTGTAGGATCCAGAGTCACTTGGAATTTTTTATATTAGTTAAACTGTGAGTGCAGAGACCATGATCCCAGAAGTTGGTGTCTGCTGATGAGCAGAAGTATCAACAGCTGCCATGCAAATATGCAGTCACCACAACTTTGGAAACTCCCTAGAACAGAAAACAACTCTCTGACTGAAAGGAGGAGGAATGTGCTTCAGTGTTTGGGGGAGAAAATGGAAAAGTGCATGAAGTTTAAACTTACGTAGAACATTAGGTGTTGATTTTGCTCAAATAGGTAAGTCTTCTGTGTAAAGTAAGTAAACAGTCTCCTTAATTGTGAAGACTGAAGGGAAAATAGATGATTTTAGAACAATAGACAGTAGAAGCTGCCAGGGGTACAGGAATGGTACCTCTGGTATGGCCTTGGATTAAATGCAAGACTGTAACTGCAAGACAGGTTGGGATTATGAAGTCCTCTGCCAAGTCTGTGTGAATAATAACATTTGTGAGAAATACTCGTTCACGGATAAAAATGTAAAGAGGACAAAGTCTTCGAAGCAAAGATAAAAATTTATTCAAGAACAAAATAAACGAGTCAGCTGAGCTGGGTGCATCTCAAAAAGAGCACACTTAGTTACAAAACTTCAGGTATTTATGCCCTCCCCCGATTGCCCGAGATCTGTCCCCTTTTCTCATTGGTTTGGTACTTTAGGGCACACATTCTTTCACGACCGGTTAGCCTATCACAAACTCGATTCACATTTTTCTCCTTTTAAGGAGTTGTTTTTCTAAGTTACATAGCCCTGCTCATGTCCTCAACATACAAAATGGCTGAAGCAAAACAATCCCTGAGTTCATCTCTCACATATCCATAGAAATACAGTAAGAAAGAGAAGACCTCAAGATCTTAGAAGTGAAATGAGGAAGAATAAAATCCAAGTAGTTGGGGCGGGGGGACGTTGACATTGTTCTTGTCTGGTGGCAGGCTCTGGAAAGCAGGAGACCTGAGTGGCTGGAGAGAGCATGTAATTGACTTGAAGCAAACCGCAACAATTGTTTTAATGAAATACTGATTCTAGGAGAGCAAAGCCAAGGAGGGCTAGGCAACTGGGGCAGTGTTACATCTGTCAAGTAATGGAGGTAACATCTCTGATTTGGATGCTAGCATAAGGTAACACTACAAGGAAAAGTGCTAAAGAAAAAAAAGCATCTGTCCAACCCTATGTTGTTCATAAATGGAAGCTGCTTCTCCCATCTCCTCCTTGGACACCAAATTCAGTGGTTTGTATGTCAATGACAAGAAAATGAGTACCTAAGATTTTAATTGAAAACAGATTTGGAAAAATCAGCATGATTTTAAACCTGTTAGGATAATTGTACTAAAGAAATATAAAACTAGGTAACTATTTGTGTTTAGGAAGGATGAGTAGATGAGAGAGAACTGGACAGTGATCCCTGCTTGTTGTAGAGCTTTCAGTAACTTTGAACCATGGGTTGTCAAGTAAGTGAGGATCATTGTGCTAACAGTGAAGTGTAGGTTTTGGATCCAGTGCAGTTCCATTAGAAACCATTGGAGCAGATGCGATGTGTTCAGTACCCTCACAAGTATATATCTAAAGGTATTTTGAGGATTTTGTTTGGGAGGTCTTACGCAGCCAGTTCCGACATGAAGGGTGCTATGTTTTGTACCTTGATATTTTAATTTTGGGTCGTCTTTGTCTCATGGAGTATGCTTATGATACAGACATAAATTACAAAATTGGAAGTTGTTAATAGACTAAGTGACCCTATGATCACAGAATCATAGAATGATTTAGATTGGAAGGGATCTTAAAGATCATCTAGTTCCAGCTCCCTGGCCATGGGCAGGGACACCTTCCACTACACCAAGTTGCTCAAAGCCCCATCCAACCTGGCCTTGAACGCTTCCAGGGATGGGGACTCCATAACTTCCCTGGGCAATTTGTTCCAGTGCCTCACCACCCTCATAGTGAAAAATTTCTTCCTAATGTCTCATCTAAATCTTCCCTCTTCCAGTTTGAATCCATTACCCTTTGTCTTATCACTACATGACCTTGTGAAATTTCCTTATCCAGCTTTCTTGTAGGCACTGTTTAGATACTGGAAAGCTGCTATAAGGTCTCTCCCTGGAATCCTCTCCAGGCTGAACAACCCCAGCTCTCTCAGCCTGTCCTCACAGGAGAGGTGCTCCAGCATTCTGATCATCTTTGTGGTGCTCCTCTGGACCCACTCCAACAGGTCCATGTCCTTCTTATGTTGCGGGCTCCAGAGCTGGACACAATATTCCAGGCATGGTCTCATGAGAGCAGAGTAGAGAGGCAGAATCACCTCCCTCGACCTGCTGGCCACGCTTCTTTTAACACAGCCCAGGATACAGTTGGCTTTCTTAGCCCTGAGCACACATTGCTGGCTCCCGTTGAACTTCTCATCCTCCAACACCCCCCAAGTCCTTCTCCTTAGGGCTGCTTTCAATCCATTCTTGATCCAGCCTGTTTATGTGCATGGGATTGCCCCGACTCACAGGACCTTGCACTTGGATTTTTTTTTAACTTCATGAGTTTTGCATGGGCCCACCTCTCAAGCCTGCCCAGGTCCCTCTGGATGGCATCACTTCCCTCCCGTGTATTGGCTGCTCCACACAGCTTGGTGTCGCCAGCAAACTTGCTGATGGTGTACTCCATCCCAACATCCCGGTCACCAACAAAGATGTTAAACAGCACTGGTCCCATTATCAACCGCTAAGGAACACCACTTGTCACTGCTTGCCACTTGGACATGGAGCCATTGACCGCAACTCTTCGAGTGCAACTGTACAGCCAGTTCCTTATCCATCATGACGAGTTTAAGGTCAGCATGAGCAGATAGCATCCGAACTGCTAATAGATATACTTGATGCTTTAGAAGGGCTTCACTAGGACTTAGTTCCTAATAAGGAGCCTTCCCAGAGCCTTCTCCTCTCCAGGCTGAACAACATAAATGTTTGCATTATTCTAGGTTGTTTAGTCAGATCTCATAACAAACATGAAGGGATGAAGGGAAATCACTTCGGAAATTGTGTATATAAAATATTGATAATAAAAGCAAAACTAAAGGAATGGATGACTGTGCAAAAAGGAGGAGAGACTATAAACAGGATCCAGTCAGTCCTCAGTGATTAAAGGAGAGACATGTGAAGAAATGTTGATTTGGGTAGAAGGTGCTTTTTGAGGGGGTTGTTTGTTTTCAAATGAGCTAAGTCAGGGCCAGGCATCTAGTGTCTTTTAAGTCTCAGAAGTATCAAGGCAATGCTGCATTTTTTTCTGAAAGCATGAGAACCGTGTTCTGCCTTGTTATGTGGCTTTGGAGATCCATATGGAAAGATGCTAGCAAAAGCCTCTGTCCTAAGCAGCCTGTCAAGTGCGAAGAAAGATCGGGGTGCCTTATTATTCAGAGGACTCTGCAGTTCTGCCTAATGTTCTCTGCCCCGTGCTGGTTGGTGACTTCCTCAAATTCCTCTTCCTGTTTCTGTTCTTCTCTTTACTTCATGCCTGTTGGCTCGTTCTTGTACCCTGCTGCATGTCCCTTATACTCCTTGTCTTGTTTAATGTCTCCTAAATAACCTTTTACAAAATGGCAACAAAGCCATGAAGTGCAATGCTTATTGCTACCGCTCTTTGATCTGTGTTTTTCAAGTGTGGTGAATTTAAATAAAACGTTATGAGGGTAATAACTCTTATAGTTGGTGAGCCTGAAGCTCTTCTCCAAGTCTAGGGGGTTAAACAAGTGTTTCCTTGACCTGGTAATGTTAACTTTTAACAGTCCTACAAGGACAAAAGCGATGATCTGTACCAACACTTATAACAGCCAAGCCCTGTTAAATTGTATGGTAGTTAACCTAACATCCATTATTGTAATGGAGTAATTCATAAAAGATTTATCCATTAGCAAATCAAAAGCTAGAGGTATAATAAGTGGCGATTGACGAGGTTTTATGGAAAATATCACCGTTCAAACAAACCTGATAATTTGTTGATGAAAGAAGCTGTGTGAATGTATTGTTAAGGTGCTCATTAAATAGAGGAAATGGCTAATTGGTAATCAGCAGTGAATCCATATGTCTCTGTTCTGATTTCCAGGGGATTTCCATCCTGCTTTTCTCCATGGCAGCGTTGAACTCTATTGCTAGCCTAAAATAGCAGTCTAATGTTTAAATACCTAGTGTTAATTGTTGTGAATTGTCATGTAATTTCAGTTCTTACACTCCCATGAGAAGACTTACCAGTCTAGGTGAATTCACTGTATCCTGTATGAAAACAGCGAATAAGCGCTTGGTGTTTATAAACTCTGATTTTACAAGCTAAAATAGATTCTAAAAAGAGACTGCAGAGTTAGACAGAAATAGTGGAAGAGTAGATTTGAAGGCCATACTTAGCAGAACGCCTGTGGCTCTGGGGCTTGTGTCTCCCTTTTCATGTCTCAGACCCTCTCTTTGTTTCTCATTGCATAGGCTTGTAGAAATGTTGGATGTTAGGGACCTCTGAAGATTGTCTGCTCTGAGCTCCCACTTGAACTGCTAGTATCCCCAATTCTAGATAAGGTCAGTCAAGGTTTTAGGTGAGTCTTGGAAACCTCCAGGGATGGAGATGCCACCCTGGAGTCTCCTTTCCCCTCCATATTGCACGGGATCTGTACTATCAAACCAAGGCTGTGTAACCTGCAAGATGAAAGGAATAAAGGTGATAATGAATGGCAAGTATGACTTGAGCGAGTAATGAAAAAATAAGGAAAAGAGAAGGTTTGAAAACATGGATCTTGAAGGACGGACTTCAAGTCCAGTGCTACTGTTAGTGTCATTGAGGAATGCCTCCCTGAATGTGTCTGCAGGAGCAAAGTTTTGGGAAGGCTAGTTTAGGGAACCTGTTTAGTTGTAGCAATAGGAGTTTTTGTGCAAGCAGAGGCCTCAGGTCTCTCTGGCATTTCTATTGTATCGGTTAAACCCGAAAAATAATACTAACTTTGCGGTGAAAGTATCAGAACCTAAAGCTGCTTTGTCTGCATGAAGGTTTTTGTAGGATAGAACTGGTAATAGAGCAGATCAGAATATTTATTTTGAGAAACTAATTCATGCTGTCTCATAAGTAGCTCCATTATTCTGGGAAGTAACAAGAGGAACTCATTGCAGCCCATAGGTTAGGAACTTATTTTTTTTTTACTGGAGAAACTATTAAAATAAAGTATAACAAAATTACAGCAAAAGTGTGTGGGTTTTGTCCTATGAAATATCAAACTTACATGCCTGGTGATTGATTTACAATTTGAGGGTTATCTGCAATAAAAAGGGACACAAACTTATGTGGTTTTAATGAAAGCTTGGATTAGATATAATAGAGCTTGAATTTCTGACACGATCTCTGACAGAAGGTGTAATTCATGCAGAGACCATCAAAGTTTTTAAATTTTGGATATTTTTTCTTCAAATATCTTAAATTTTTATAATTCAAATGACAATAGTGTGAAATTGTCCTTAGGAATCTCTGTGTTCTAGAACAGCTACAAAGTGTTGATTTTGACTTCTGTGTTAATGAAAGGTATTAGATGTTTTTCTGAAAGAAAAATACTTGTGAATATGTCATTGATTTTAACGTATTTGTTTAACCTCATTTTTACATTTGCAGATTTTTCTGAGATAGAGAAATATGAAATTACTGGTGGAAACTTCCATGCCAATGTCAAAATTGGCTTTGGGGGCTGTTTAAAAGCATTTCAGACATTATCTGTGTTGTACTTTGCTCCATTGTCTCAGAGTAAATGGCAAGAACGAAGAATTTTCCAACTTTCTAAACCAAACAGAGTCTTCAAGACTAACATTAATTTAATAACAAGCCCTCTCTATATTGCTCTCGCCCCCAATGATTCTTTTGCAATTTGTTTTCAAGGTAGAATTGCTTTTTAAGACTGCTTTAGTGACATTAACCTCCTTATGCCATGTACAGCATTATATAGCCTTCTGTGTTTCTTAAAATGTAGTCAAACATTCCTTTGTACAAAACATTGTGTAATATCTAATTTATGTACAGTATCAAGTTAATCTTGATGAAACAGCCTTGACTCTTAGACTACCTTTGGTTTTTGAATATTGCTCTCTAACTGGTTTGGTCTCCTCTGGATTTGTACAGATTTGCTTCAGAAGTAACTCCTTCAGAGTGGTTATGATTAATTTACTTTTACCTAATCGTGTTTTCTGTTAGTTGACTGAGGCGACATAAAAGCTGTGGTCTGTAGACTTTTCACTGCTGAAAGGAATTATTTCCTGTTTTACATGCTTAAGGTTTTGACAATATTCAGCCTCTCACCTAAAAGTACGTTTAGTTTTCACTTAATGTTTCTTACAGGTTTTTGAAAGTTTGTGGCTCTGAACTAGTACGTCTTGAGTTGTCTTGTGGCCATTTCCTCAATGAAACATGCTTGGAGGTCATTACTGAAATGTGTCCAAATCTTCAGGAATTAAATCTGTCATCATGTGACAAAATACCACCTCCGGCGTTCAACCACATAGCCAAAGTGGGCAGCCTAAAGCGTCTCATTCTCTACCGAACAAAAGTGGAGGTAGGAACAAGTATTTTTAACTTTCGCTGTATTTTTTTTTATTACTGAAGTGAATTAGAATTTTGCATGTAAATTCAAAAGTAAATTAAGGAAATTCAAAGGTAGTTTCAAAAATCATAAGATTTTTTTTTATTTTCAAAATAGTTTCTGGATTTAACAAAAATAAATAAAAATCCTGCATGTTTTAACTCATGTGTAAGACTGGTGATTTTTCACCAGCTGTTTTAAGCAATGTAGTGAAATCACAAATGTGAAACCTTTTTTCTTGTTTTGTAGTATACTCCGGGCAGACTGTATTTGGCAATATAATTGGGAAATTATCCTGTTTAGTAACTTACTGTAATTATCAACATTCTCCCCTTTAGAATGACTTACTAATCACTAGATCCGTACTGTCTTTGTGTATTAGCAGTATTTGAGGCATGGAACACAAATTTTTTAAAATACTTTACACTGTAAATGAAAAATATTACTTCTTTATACAGTTACCCAACTGCCCGAGTCAGGTTTATTTTTTGCTGGAACATATCTCCCATCTAAGATGGAATGGGTTTACCCGCTACAGTTGAGAAGACTGTTGTACTTTATGACATTTTACAAAAGTTGTATCCCAGTAAATTCAGCAATTCAAATCAGAAGCAATTCCATTAACTCTCACTAGCTACATTACTCATGTATTACAACCTTACTACTCTGTTTTACGTGGAAACTCTCATAGTTGTACTTCTATTGTTGCAAAAGCTATGCCTAGTAGAGCTCCAAAAAGGAGGGGGGGGAATATCTCTGCAAGTTTTCTTCTAGCTTTTAGTTCTAGGTTAAGTATTTTAAGAAGAGTTTGCTTTTCTGCGTTACTTCTGCTTACGCTTTTGGTACACAGAATTGGGGTTACGGCACTGGGTTGTGTGGGGTCTTAAGCCGTAGTGTAATAGAAGAACTGAAACTGGAACAGTAGGTTCTGTCTAGTAGATGTGTAAGGGGCATCTGAAGTTATAGTACCTTATCTCATTTATAAGCAATTCACACCAAACACACATGCTGCAAAGTTAGTTGTATCTTGTCCTTTTTTTAGTAAATTGTGTACGTTTGTGTCCAAGGTCTAGCTATCGATGTGTAACAGTGATCTGGTAATGCAAGGTAGTTAGATTGGAGGGTAGGCTACCTGCAATGATTGGTATTTGCTGTGGGGTATGGAGGCAATCACCATCAAGATGGTGCCCTCAGTAACTTCTTACTTTATGGTAGTTGCTCTGTGTGTTGAAGCATTTATTATGTTCTTCAAACTAAAAAAAAAAAAATAAAATTGGTAAGCCCTGCTTTGAAGTGCCTTTTGTATAAAGCTGAATCGATGCCTTGGGTGTCTCTCCTCTGTTCCTAGCTCACTAGTCTTTCTGTAAATCCCGGATAAACCTCCTTACCTTATTTTGACCATGGGCTCTAATTCACAAGGCCTTTTCAGGTCCAAGAAAGATCACAGTGTCAGAGGTAAAGATTGTATAATTATTTTTTTTTCTATTGATGATTGATCATAATCTTTTTGATTCTACTCTGGTAACTTCTGAAGTTTGAGACTTCATGCTTGTAATAGTGCAGCAGCTGAGGTATACTCTGCAAATGACTGTTAACGGTCATTTCGCAGCTATCACTTTGCTGAACAGAGCTTGAAGTTAGATCGAATGTAGGTGGCAAAGATTTCCTGACTTTGAAGCCCTTAAATTGTGAAGATTCATTTCTGCCTTTTGTGTGCATGGACATGAGTTTGCTCGTAGCTGACAAGATCATTCATTCATAATCAAGCTCATTTAAGGCTGTGCTTCCATTTGTATTTGTTGATACGAAGCCACTTAACAGTATACGTTGTGCATCACAGGTGGAAAAGTAAAAGGGAAAGAACGAAGATGTAGCATAGGATTTGAATTAGAGGATTACAGTTACAAAAGTCACAAACTTATAGAAATAACATTACCTTTCTCGCCATTAGCTTCACTTAATGCACATCTTTGTGTTTCTGTACAAAACAGGCTGCCATTCTTTCTGTGCTCTTCAGCTAGTACGGAGATGTTGGGTAGTAACTGATGTCTAGCTGCAAAAAAGACAGGATAGATAAATTCGTCAAGCATGCTCTGAAATGATTTAGACTTCTCTAGAACTTGTCAAAGAACTGTAATATAGTAGTGTTCTTGATTTTTGTGAAATTTCTGCTACTACTACTGCTTCGTCATTGTTGGAGCTTCTAACGAGCAAAGAAGGGAACAAAGCTAATGTTTATCGAGAGCTTGGCAATGCATTGTTGCCAACTGCGCCTCCTCTGAGAAAAGAATCTGAGGCCATGTATCCACTAAGGAAAACTGCTAACTGATAACAAGTATGTGATTATTAAGAGAAAGTAAGAAGGTGAGAAGAATAGACTGATGTGTGTGTTATGTCTCTCTGTAAAATTTCTGTCTTTAAATAAAAAAACAAACAAACAAACAAACAAAAAAATCCATTCGTTTCATTTAGCCCACTGTTCCCTTAAATAAATCAGTGGTTTGCTTTTTTTTTCTTAAAAATAAACCAAATAAACAAAATGAAGCACCAAGTCTCTTGATCTAAATTTTCTTCTCGCATCATATTCTAGAATTACAAAGGTAAAAGTCCTACCATAATTATCAATGTGTTGTCATTTTTTGTGATAGAAGGACGGCACCCTGTTCATCCTGTGTTAACTGCCTCGATGTAAAAGTGGGGTGATGTGTTTCTGACATTACAGGGGATTTTGAGGTAATTGCCAAAATGTGAGGAGGGAATGAATATACAGAGAACAAGTAGGTAAAAAGTTGACCAAAATGAGTTCTCCAATGAGGTATCATAATTTTCTTTGTATGTATCTTACTGTGCTAGCATTGAAGCACAGTAAAATTATATCAAATGAGGAGGGGAACTACCTTTTATGGTTGTAAAGACTCTGATGAATTTATTGTTATGGCTGATCAAAGTAAACCCTTTGAGTTATTGAAGGGAAGCAATCATATTTTTAAAAAAGAGCGACACTAAAGAGAACAAGAAAAGCAAAATAGGACTTAATGCTCTAATTTACTTTTAAAGGAGGGCCCCTCTGCGTGTTATTTGTGATACCAGTGAAAAAGGCGTCATTTTCCTACTCCACAGTTTTCAACCAATGTTGAAAATGCAGTATTGTGTTAGAGCACATCTGGGTAAATAGTGCAACTTGCTCTTTTGGTTGTCAATTTGGGTGTGTGATTAAATAGCATGGGATATGGGAGGAAGATTCTCCATCCTTTTTGCCAGTATGTTGATAAAGCTGTTTGTGGTTTTGCATGATGCTTTACAAAGCTCAGCATTAACATTATAATAAAATAAATGATACTTCGATTAAGTGAAAACAAAGTCCCATGTACCTGCCCAGGTGTAGAATTTCCTTACTTAGACTACATCTTGCAGTACTCTTTCCTTTTATTTTTTTGTTTTTCTAATGCCCCAAAAAAGAGAAAAATTGCTTTTAAGATTTAAAATATTTGTTGTTCTTTTCTGTTTATATGATTATTGTGGTACTAATGGATGAATTCTGAGAAAATACTCTGCAGAAAATCGACTGCTGTTAATGATTTGTACCTGTTAAGTACAGAAAACCAGATTTTGAGGAAAACAGAAACTAAATAAAATTGACAACATACCATGTCATCATAGGAGCAATTGTTATGACAGTTTCTTGTTATTTTAGCTGTTTTCTTTGAATGGGTTTTGTATTTAAAAATATTCCCTTTGTCTATGTAATCAAAGCTCCAGAGTGTATGTTTCTAGTGTCAGGGACAATGCTGGTGTTCTGCTACTTAGTATCTTTGGCACCAAAAGCACTGCATTGCTGTTTTGGAAGATAGCTGTACCCTCTGGAGGACTTTATGGTCTTTGGTTCTAGCCCTGCTGATTCTTAAGGCCAAATATAATGTTATTTCCTTGACATATTGAGTGCCAGTTTCTGTGTACATAATCAATTTTAAACCTCTAAAGCAAAGCTTCCAACACCCTTGAATTATTCCAACCTCTCTGCTACAAGGAGGACAGTCCAGTAACTTTCAGTAACTTTGTTCGAGGCCAAACAAGGAAAAAAAACCCAAAATTGTCCTGCATCACTGTAGTCCTCTCCACAAAATGCAGCTCATTTTCCCAGTGCTTTAAATTCATTATTAAAGGTTTAATTCTTGAAGGTTCTTCAATTCTGTATATGCTTGAAATAATCTGTAACTTACTTTGAGAAACTAGTCCAAACAATTTATAAATGTAATTTCTACTAGATCAAGACCACTATTATACTTGTTGGATTTTTTTGCCGGTGGTTTTGGTATTTGCTGATACGTGACTTAATGTTTATTCATTGAGAGTGTATTCACAGCATAATTTAAGCACTTGTGGCATTGATACATTTAAAGAATACAATGAACAATGAAGGTATTATTGTATCCAGTAATTGGTAATGCACATCTTTATGGTTTGAGTATGAATATTATCTTGATTTAATGCTTATTATGAAGTATTCCATCCATATAAACAATGTAGCCAAAATTGTATTTTAAAGAAACCAAAGCCACAATTACAGTAGAACTTGACAGTTTCCTTATTGCTGAGTATAAATTTTAATGTAAGATAATGTATTTCATGTTTGCATGATACTTTGAATTCTTTATAATGCATGAAGAAAAATATTTTTTTTATTTTGTATTACAATTATAATTGAAATACAAAATGAACTAAATTTAAAACAAATTGCAATGGAGAAAGGACTTTGTTTTGCACACATTTTAAAGCAAGTGTTGTATTTATAAATTATATCTTTGGTACCTTTGACCACGAGCAAGTTCAGAACTTTAGCAGCCGTAGGACAGGACATTGGAAATTTTAAATACGAAGAAGAGGCATAAGGATCTTCACAGTAAAAGTAACAACTCTTACTTTCTTAGGCCAAGACCAATGGAAGAGTTAATGCTGCCATAAAATCATTCTACAGATTTCAAAAATAACCTGTTATGCATTATGTTACACTTCTGAGAGCTATTCTTTGAGGTTTCTTGGCTGGGATGAAACTTCATTGGCTTGGGTACAAATCTTTAGGATTCAACCAAATAGTGGAAAAAAAAAAAAGTTAAAGCCTCTAGCTAGAAAATGGGCGGTTGAGCCAGTGACAAATAACGTGCAATACGGGGCCTTGATGGTACCTTCTGATCCTGTGTGAGGCTCATAGGGCTGAACTTGGTCATTTGAGCGCATAATGTGAAGAGTGAGGGGGAAGAATGAAGGTGTAAAACAGATTTGCAGACATAAGGGAGGGCATAATTTGACCAAATGAAACAAAACCAAAATACAGTAATTGAATTAACCGCAGGGACTACTACTTTCATTGGATTAATTCAGTAGTTGCTGTGTTGCTGTGTCCCAGTCCCTGCTGTGTCCCTGGCACTGCCAAGTAGCTGTAGAGAACAAAAGGGTGCCCCTGTACATCCTGAATCCTAGCTTGCAAATTACACTGCGCTGATTTGTGAGGAGGCAAGTGTTTTGACTTTTGAATGGCTACATCTGCACTCAGTAACAAGGTTCATTCCATTTTCGTTTCCATACACTTTCTTATCTTACCCGATGCATATACAGCATTCACATTGCATCTGTCTTTAAACCTATGTTATAAAGTTATTCTTCATCCCCAAAGTGGTCCAATAACCCAAGTACATTGAAGGACGGGGAAGCTGATTTTTAACAAATATATTCCAATTTTCACCCTTTTCGTCCTGTTTCTTTCCGTGTTGTGTCTTCCAAGGTGATAGCTGATGGATGTTTGAGGGGGAGTAGCCTTCCTGTTCTAATGCCAACTTATGCTGTAGAGGAAAATGTTTTTGCTGCCATATTTATTTTGAATCTATAAATGAAAATTGCCTGCATTAATGTCTTTATCCAGAAGGCGTCACTTAAATGCGCTTATGATTGTGGTAATAAAGAACAGGGCGGGGTTGCCCTTCTGCAAACATCGGTTGAGAAGGTGTGAAAGGGGCTGGTTCCTAAACCTGTGGACAGCTTTTTTTCAGTGTGGTTGGAGAGGCCAGCTGAACTGGAGCCAGATGGCCTGTGCTAAACAGTCTCTAGAAATCCCAACATTCAGCTCTTCTGTGATTCTTTGACTTGGTGCTGATGGCACTAATTGAGGACTTAACCCAGGAGCTTTGTTCTGCTGATCTGTGACCAGGACAGCGCCCAGCTGTGAGATGCACAGGTTCTGTATACCACACTTTGCCCATCAGTAAAATATGTGTAATAGCAACTTTCTCATTTTGTAGCTGTGGTATGAGGATAAATATACAGAACAATTTGAGATTCTTTGATATACATGTATGGTACTATATAGGGTACTCTACATAGGGGTGTTTATAATGATTTGAAATACTGTCACATGATTGCATGCTTTTCTAAATTGCAGGAAGTTCCATCAGTTACGAAGCTCAGCCTTTTTCCTTGGAAAAAATGAGAGAAGCATTGCTAAAGAAAGCTTGCTTAAGAGGTGTAAGCATTTCAGTGAACTAAATGATTGCAGACTTTGGTTATCTCTGTCTGGGATTACATGGGTATCTTGTTCTTCCTAAAGGCCACAAAACTATCTTGTAAAGGATGAGGTGACCTCTTCTGTTTGATTTGTCAGGAAATGGCACGGGTTAGCTCAGGAAACTGAAGGACTTAAGCATAAAACGAGTTTGGCCACCATTTAATTCTAATTTGGCATGTGAGTCCCTGCCGTTTTCAGCTTGTAGCATTAATAACTGAAAATTAATATACAGAAAAGTGAAAATAGATGAAACCAAAAGAAGGTGAACAACTTGAATACCTTTGTAGACCTCTAGAATCAATTTAAGTTTCCCGAAACAATATATTCTGTATTTTGTGTGTTATTGAATATTTGTGTACTATCCCAAGATATGTTCATTCTGTCAAAAATAAAATGCCAGGAGACATATTTATCCTTAGAACTCAAAATCTTAGAAGTAGTCTGACAATTAGTGCTTTCTGGGAAGCCAACAGGTATGAAAACTTTTCCTCAAAACTAAAGCTAGCACTTTGTATCTAAAACTTGGTTTGTGTTCTTTTTTAATGGGTTAAGCCAATGACTCTCGTGTTTATGAGCATACATATCACCTCATCTCTCTAAATTCTCTCATATCTTTAATGTAGTTGTTTCAAAGTATTATAATACCAACAAGTACATAATTTTGAAATTATCTTGATGCCTTAAAATACTTGGGGGGAGGAGATGACCAGAAGCATATTTTACAATTTCCTTGCTGGAGCAGTTTTAGATAAGAATTGTATTTCACTATTACTGTACCTTTTGTTTTTACATTATTAACATATTACATTCTTCCTTCTGTGAGAAGAAACACTTTTTGAAACTATGGTAAATTGATTGTAGGTTCGTTTTTAGGTGCTGTGGTACAATACCTTGAAATTCGTGAAGTAGATTTTTTTATATTTTTTATATGCAATATTGGTTTGCCCTGTTGTACCTTTCAAAACAAATGGTTTAATAGAAGTTTACAGAATTCTGGCTTTTCATCTGATGTGTTTTTTAATTACAGTATTAGAACAGCTGATGCCAAGTAATTTCTGACATAGTTCTTTCACAGACTGTGCCAAAAATCCCCACACCCAAAAAGCTTATTTTTGGCTTTCTTTTTGTGCTGCATAATGCCAAAGGGAGGGGAAGAAAAGTATTCTGAATTTACATAGATTTTGAATTACTTTTGACAATTGTAACAAGATTAGTTTTTACACTTGCATGAAGTGTTTGTAGTTACAAATATTTATAGCAACAGTGGTACTCAGATTGAAATAAAATTGTCTGCTTTCATCTGAGGTTTTTCTTGTTTGGTTGTTTTTTTTTTTTTTTACCACAGGTAGTTCTAGTATGGTGAAACATTTTTTGGTGAGGTACCTATGAAGTTGAACTTCACTGGCTTAAGATAAAGGCTGTGATAAATTTTAATTGTAGATTTTCAAATAGTTGATAGAAAACACCAATAACAATTTTTCTGCAGTATTTTTGCTATTAGAGGCCAAAATTAGAGGGAAGAACTTTCTCTCTGTTGCTGAGCTGTGTTATTGGGGGGGCAGGGGAGGATTGGTTGTTGTTTTTTTATTTTTCAAGGACTCTTGCTAGAACCTCCTTTTATCCAGTTTTACCTATGGAAGTCAATTGCCGTTCCAAAGATACCTTAGTCACATAGTAATAGCTGTAGTCTTAAAAAAATGAATCTAGTGATATACTGCCATTGAGATTCCTTATCTCTACTTTACGCAGGAACACATGGCAGTTGCTATTCACTAAGGTATTCCTGGAAGTGCTAAAGCTGGATTAACATTTAGTTAAATGTTTCAATTATTTTTCCCGAAATTAGATATTTTGGCAAAAGTTGTAGATGTCACACTGAAGTAAAGAGAGGGGAAGCTGCCATACGAAAGAGGACAGTTCAGGATGTTTCCTTTGGTTGGTGTTTCGAGGAGGGTCTCTCTCTCCAAAGCCTCGGCAGCAGACCACAGCAGCCTGTTTCTGTCTGAAGGGTTCACGTGGAGAGATCTGGGGCTCGGCAGGAAAACTCCTCCTGCCAGCCCTTGCGTGAGAGCACCTGCCCCAAGGGAGGTGAACGGGCTTCAGGAAAGCTTGTTCTTGAGGTGGTGGGGCCGTGCCCAGCTACAGCAACGCTCTGCTGTCTGTTGCTTCTCTGGCCATTGCTCGAGCTCTTCTGCCAGTCACCTGGTATTTTGCTCTGCTAGCCATCATTATTACCCTGTTTCTCCATCCTTCACCTTCGATTGGTTTCTCTGACTTTGCGTAATCTGAGGAGGACAGTGGTAATGATGGAGGTGCAACTCCTGAGACAGTGAGGGTGTTCCCCGTGGAAGGTTTCTGTCAGGGGTTCAGTCTTGCAGATGAAGCAGCTGAATTTGCTTGGTGATAAAGCAGTATTTCTTGTAAGAATTCAGAGTGGGTGCATGTATGTAGGGACTTAATGCACACCATTGAAATACTCAGAGACTATATATGATGTGGGTGATGTTTTAAAGCCAGCTTTAAAGCCAACACATCCTTCAGATGGTGATCACGTCATATGTGTGACCTGTTTGTATTAAACCAGCACGTATTTCTTAGGTCCCTGCACATGTTATGTTAATTCTGTTATGTTAATTCTTATGGTGGAAAAGTACTTTGCTGCCCACGGAATCACTAACCATTGCACTCTTCAGAAGCACATCCTTGGTGAAAAGCAGGGTATAGCTGTTGTTAAGTGAGACAGTTCTTACCAAAGGAGGTTTGAACTGTTGGTGTGAAATTGGGAAGGGGATAAACTTGTCGCTAGTCTACCCTTCCAAAAAAGTTTGGCCTCAATTCCAGTAGTCGGGCAGTTCTGTAAAAACTTCCAGATACCCTTTTGATTCAGATTACTTGATGCCAACCTGTGTGAGATAATTATCTCAATGTCAAGTGGTAAGTACCACACGTGTGATTTCTCTTCTTGATTTGCCAAGAGCTTGTTTGTAGTTTTTGAGATAACTTTGCAAATAATTTTTATTATTATTTTAAGGGAGGAGTTCTTGACCTGTTTGGCATGTTAACTCACTAATTTGTGTATCATCTTTACTTTGTAACTACATCCAGAAAGACGCAATTCAGACTTATGTACTTTGTATGTGTGGTATGTCTTACTTGGTTCTCCAAGAGGAGAATTCTAGCGTGTGGTGTGCTGGAGGCCTTGTGTTACATATAAGGAGAATTCCCAATGTCATTTTGTACGCAGTAATGTGTATGCAGTAATATTTGTGTGCAGGTCAAGGCAGTTGCGCAGAAGGGGGTTTGTTTCTGCAGTGGTAGAAGTAACACTCATGATGTGTGTGCTGAAGTTTGAGATGTTTTGATCTAATGCGTTCCCATAGTTGTGCGATTGTATGGCTGAGTCAGCTGGTCCCACCCTCCCTTGCTGTAAATGTAAACCTTTTGGGAACAAAAGGGAAGCTCCTGCCAACATCGTGAACAGAGGAACCTTTCTGTGCAGTTCTGAGAATAGTTTGATTTCTCTGTTGAAGGATCGGCTTCTGAAAATATGGATGTGACTGATGAGCCGAGAGAGACACAGAAGATTTCATTGGCCTGACCTTAGTCTGTAATTCTCCAGTTCTCCTTTCCATCTGCTTCTCAGGTTCCAAGGATTTTAAGGAATTAATTCAAAAGTCATTGACTATGGTTTTTATTAGGAAGACAGAATACTTAAGATTGCTCTGCAGAGTTACCTCCCCATTATCACATTTAGCCCTCCTTATTCAGGCAGGGTTGAATTTTCTGGCTTGGATTTTCACTCAGTTTATTAGTTGTTACTAAATGGAATAATATTAATAAAGGTAAATAAGCTCCCAAAACATAACTACATAGTATCAAATATATACTGACTGTTTGATGTCCTACAGTGATTGCCTAATTGCTGTATCGACTTTTAGCTAAATGTGTTGAGAAATGTAAATTTGATTTGCATACAAACAGCATGCGATAGCTTTTGATTGGGTACTGGATAATCAGGGTTCCACAATTCTTTACTAGCCGGCTGATCAAATGTTTTGATTCTTTTCCTATTTGTGTTATGAAAAGGTGATTATTTGTGGAATACACTTGTCTAAATATGTTATCCAGTACAGTTGGCTGATATAGTCCTAAAGACCCTTATTCAAACCTAAAAGCAAATAGTTTTTAGTATATTCTAACATAGATATGTACAGTAGGATGAAAATGCTATGTAGAGACATGGGTAAATACTGTAATGGAACCTGGTTTTAAATATAACAGCCCCATAAATTTATATGCAAAGGCAGCTCACCTCAAAGACTCTTCAAGATGCATTTTTTGATGGAGAGATAAGTAACTGAAATATGAAAAAGAAATTGTGGTCTTTAGGAATGCTGTTATATTCATTCATTGATATTGTGGGAAAAATGCAATATTCTCATTGTGGTGAGCTTGCAAATGTAGGCGTGTTATCTGATATCTGCCTGTAACTAACAAATAGAACGTAAGTGGAGACAACAGGGTTTGGGAGGAGATAGGGCAGCAAGGGCTAGAGATTAGGTTGTCATTTGGAAATGATAAGAAAAAAGAAAACAACTTTGGTTGTCCTCTCAAATAATGGAATTGGTGCAATTGGGGGGCGGGGGGAGAGTAAAGGAATTTATTTTTTTTTTCTATCCATAACTTGAATTTTTCATGTTAGAACCCCAAAATATAAGTCTTGCATAAATCTATTTTTTTGACAGAGTGGTTAACTGGAGAATTAGTACTCTGTGATTAAAAACATAGAAAACAGAGGAAACTATATTTAAAGAAGGCAGGAAGAAGTCTTTAATGAGACTTTAAGGTTACTTTCAGTATTCACTTCATTGAAAAATTAGAAATAAAAAAAATGCAGGAGAATTAGTGTCTTGTAAAAGATTTAGGCTCTCAAGTTGTTTCATTGAGGGGCTGGAAGAATTCCCAACTTATGTCAGACACAGTTCTTCTGAGAAGGGGAAAAAACAGCCCATTGTTTGTTCCCAGCATAAAAAGTAACAATTTTAAAAGTAGTTTTTAAGATTTCTGTATAAAAAGAAAATTTATAAAAAGGTGCAGACTGTTTCTTCCCTATCCCAACCCTAAAACTTTGGGGTTTTTTCTGAAGCTCTTCCTTTAATCTTCCGGAGGCACACTGTGGTGGTCTTATTTTCATGCCTTTTATTATAGTGCAGCCATTATGTGATAGACAATAGTGTATTGTTTGCATTTTTTAAAATATTCAAAGTGCATCTTTTACAGGTGAGCCACATCTGCCACAGACAGAAGGGTTTTCTGTTTGAATGGATATTGAGCTCAGGCTATCAGTGGGATGCTTTCCTTACCATACTAACATCAGAAACGATTTGTACTGCCTGCTGGGTCATGAATGCAAAAAGTCCTGAAAAAAATCAAGCAAGTCAGTGTATTACTCTGGCACTGGTATTTGGTTTCTCCACTGATGGGTTGTCTGTTTAAACCAGCAACACTCTTGCAACATCTAAGTCAAAACTTAAGTGTGATGTCTAAGGTCCTTACAAAGACAGGTAGGACACAAGTTAGTCCAGTGTCAGCTATTTAGTTGGAGGCTTCCAGGCTGGCCTGTATTGCAGAGTTGAGAACTTTTCATGTTTGGGCAGATATCTTACCTGTCTCATGTGGAGTAAGTTGGGATTTCAAGCAGTAATTTCACCTCTTCTCTTGTCCAAGGCAGGATCAACTCCTTTCTGACACATATTTGTCTGACCTCTTCATAAAGTCTTCAGAAACTCTCCTGGCAGTCTGCTTCCCTTTTCTGAGGTTTAGGACTAACCGCCATGCCTTAAAATATTTCTGTGATCTGCTCTGTAAGGTTGTGTTTAGCAGCAGTATCATATCCTTCTGATCAGTTTGATGTCACTCCTCTCTTCAAGTAACTCCTGCACAGTCTCAGCTGTATGTTTTCCTCACCTGAAAACACCTTCCCTGGGAATGGAGGATAGGGTAGGCCATTTTATTTGACCCCTTTGGACTCTTCCTGTTGTCTGTGCCAATCGTGGCATTGATTATTTTAGTAGTTTTTGTTTTGGCTTGGATGGCAGAAGAAACTTGGACCAGTGAAGCCATGCCATACATTACTTCACAAAGAAAAAGTAATTCTTACCTTAAGTTTGTTTCCAGGGTGGTTTGGTTTGTTGTTTGTTTTGTTTTGTTTTTTTTTAATCATCCACTCTCTTCTTTTCTCAGTCTGTGTAAAGGAGAGCAGGTACAGAGCCAAACCTTCCCTGTGAAACAGGGAAAACTCAAAAAATCTCCAAACTATAAGTGGCTTGGCTACTAGCCTTGAGAATAGTATTACGCGAGTACTCTTTGATTTGACTATCTCTGCTTGGCTGAGAAAGTGAAATTAGACTCTCTCCAGGTGAAAGCTTGCTGATCCAGAATTTAGGTTGTCTCTTAGCTCCTCTTGCAAAGCACTCTTAACATCTGAAGTTTGGCCTGTGTTACAGCTTCAGGGTCGGGCGATTGCCTTGCTCTCCTCCTTTGCTTAAACAGGAACATTAGCACTCATCTTGTATTGCAAGTCAGAGAGATGAATTGCACAGACAGATGGCTTGAAACAGACAGGTTATTACAATGTTATTCCTTCTATCTGTAGTGCATATGGATTCTGTGAGCTGCCATTCTCTCCTGCTATTTTCATGTCCTTTGCCACCTGGATTCTCAATTGACTGAGGCACAAAGGGTTTTTTCTTCTTTCTTGACATATGCAAACCCCACCTCAGTTACAGAAGAACAGACACTGCTTCTGAAAGAAATCTGATTTGTTGTGTGTGGGCATGTATACACACCAGAGAGGAATTGAAATAGCTGCTATAAGTAATGTTGAGTAAGTAGTTGTTTACTCTTGGGCTTGACTTGCATGATTTGTGATGGTATGACATGGTGTTCTACCAAGCTCTCTTCTATTACCCATGTTCCTAGTGCTTTTTTAGAATTGTTTGGATTTTTTAAATAACTGTTTAAAATAATACTTCAGGTTTTATAGGTTGTGGAAGGACCTTTGAAAACATGAACTCAGTGCACATCAGTACAGTAAGGACTGTCTCAAATTAGAGAGGAACTAAAAAGGTATTCTGAGAGGTGCGTCAAGTTCATGTTCAAGTTAACAAAAGGAGCTCAGTTATCTAGTTAAGATTACTATGACTATTAGTCTTCCTACCTATTTCACCCCTCTCTGAAGAAGAGGAATTATGGAATTCATCTCACATCCTACAAGCTGGTCAGAGTGACTGTTCACTTTTTTTCACTGTTAAGGAAATATGTTACTGCTTCCCATCCTTTCAGGAGCATGTTTAAATTCCAGTCTGGAAACCATTACTGAAAACTGTGGCAGAATGCATCAAGGTATTCAGCTTTCCTGTGGAGTCACCTGAATACCAGCAGAAGCCCTGTTTAGAACTGTGTGTGCAGTCAAAGACTGATTTATTTAGCTCTGCTATTTAAGGTTTGTAGAGAGGGGTTTGGGGATTTTGCTCTTAATTTGTGCACCTGAGTAGGTTCTAAAGCTCTTAGCTTTCACTGAGTTAAATAGTAAAGACTGTCTCATTCTCTTGGAGTTGCTCATTTATTCAGGTTTAATGACCCAAATGAAGCATTTGCTTAATAAGTATGTTGCTTAAAACATATTGGATATTTACACATTTACTAGCTTTAAAGTGTTCTTAAGTGTTACATCTCTAATAATGACTTTTTAATGCTCTTGTGTTTAATTCTGTAGCTACCTTTTTCTTTAAAAACATGAATGAAAGTAAAGCAAGCAAGGGGTCAGTGGCTTTGTAAGACCTCTACTAAGATATGCGTTATGCTGGACCTTGTTCTCACCAACAAGGAGGGTGGCGAATGGGAAGCTCAAGGGCAGTCTTGGCTGCAGTGACCATGAAATTGTGAAGTTCAAGACCCTTGGAGCAGCAAGGAGGCCACATAACAAGCTCACTACCCTGGATGTCAGGAGAGCAGACTTTGGCCTCTCCAGGGATCTGCTTGACAAGAGTATGATGGGATAATGCCCTGGTGGGAAGAGGACTCTGAGAAAGATGGTTAATATTCAAGGATCGCCTCCTTCAAGCACTGGACTGGTGCATCCCAACAAAGAGGAAGTCAGGCAAAAACACCAGGAGGCCTGCATGGATGAACAAGGAGGTCCTGGACAAGCTCAAACACAAAAAGGAATCCTACAGAGGGTGGAAACAAGGACAGGTAGCCTGGGAGGAATAGAGAGAAATTGTCCAAGCAGCCACAGATCAGGTTAGGAAAGCCATAGCCCAGACAAAGTTAAGTCTGGCCAAGGATGTCAAGGGCAACAAGAAAAGCTGCTACAGCTACGTCAGTGATAAAAGGAAGACTAGGGAAAATGTGGGCCCTCTCCAGAAGGAAATGGGAGACCTGGTTACCCAGGACATGGAGAAGGCTGAGGTACTCAATGCCTTTTTTACCTCAGTCTTCACCAGCAAGGGCTCTAGCCACACCACCCATGTGGCAGAAGGCAGAGGCAGGGCCTGGGAGAATGAAGAACTGCCCACTGTAGGAGAAGATCAGTTTGAGACCAACTAAGGAACCTGAAGGTGCACAAATCCGTGGGACGTGATGAGATGCATCTGCGAGTCCCGAGGGAACTGGCAGATAAAGCTGCTAAGCCACTGTCCATCATATTTGGGAAGTCGTCGCAGTCCGGTGAAGTTCTCACCAGCTTGAAAAGGGGAAACATAACTCCCACTTTTGAAAAGGGAGAAAAGGAAGACCCGGGGAACTACAGGCTGGTCAGTCTCACCTCTGTGCCTGCCAAAATCATGGAGCAGATCCTCCTGGAGACTATGCGAAGGCACATGGAAAATGAGGAGGTGACTGAGGACAGCCAACATGGCTTCACTAAAGGCAAATCATGCCTGACAAATTTGATGGCTTTCTACGATCGGGTTACAGTGGTGGTGGATAAGGGAAGACCAATTGATTGCACCATCAGCAAGCTTGCCAAAGACACCAAGATCTGTGGAGCAGCTGACACTCTGGAGGGAAGGGATGCCACCCAGAGGACCTGGACAGTCTTCCTGGTGGACCTGTGCAAACCTCATGAAGTTCAACAAAGTCAAATGCAAGGTCCTGCATGTGAGTCAGGGCAATCCCATGCACAAATACAGGCTGGGCGGAGAATGGATTGAGAGCAGCCCTGAGGAGAGGGACTTGGGGGTGTTGGTGGATTTCAAGCTAAACGTGAGCCAGCAATTTGTGTTTGCTACCCAGAAAGCCAACCGTATCCTAGGCTGCATCAAAGGAAGCATGGCCAGCAGGTCGAGGGAGGTGATTCTGCCCCTCTACTCCACTCTTATGAGACCCTACCTGGAGTACTGCATCTAGCTCTGGAGCCCTCAGCATTGGAAAGACATGGACATATTGGAGCGGCTCCAGAGGAGGGCCATGAAGGTGATCAGAAGGGTGAAGCACCTCTCCTATGAGGGCAGGCTGAGAGAGTTGGGGTTGTTCAGCCTGGAGAAGAGAAGACTCTAGGGAGAGACCTTATTGCAGCTTTTCAGTACTTAAAGGGGGATTCTTTATCAGGGAGTGTAGTGTTAGGACGAGGGGTAACAGTTTTACACTGAGAGAGGATAGATTTAGATGAGATATTAGGAAGAAACTCTGCTGTCAGGATGGTGAGACAGTGGAATAGGTTGCCTAGAGAAGTTGTGGAGGCCCCATCCCTGGAAGTGTTCAAGGCCAGGTTGGATGAGGCTTTGAGTGGTGTAGTGGAAGGTGTCCCTGCTGACAGCAGGGGCATTGGAACTAGATGGTCTTTAAGGTTCCTTCCAACCCAAACCATTCTATGATTCTTTGATCGTTCTCAGATATATGTGAGGAAGGTTTACTCATAGCATCTATTTTTAGGCTGCCATTGGGAAATCAAATCTTAGAAGGTCAAGTTGGATGCTGGGGCTCCATACACGTCAAGTGTAGGGTGTTTCTTATTGCTCCTTGGAGACACCTAAATTAGATGTCTGAATTGGTCTCCACGAGTACCCCGTGCTGTCTCCCTGTTCTGTGTCTGCCAGCCTTTGAGTGCAAGGGACCAGATATTTCTTCACCGTGGTATGCCAAAACATCATGTTCATGCCAAGTTGCACTAGAATATAAAAAACTGAGGAAACTAAATAAAGCATTGTACCAACTAAATTTATATTTAAATATATATTATACTACTCCTGCGTAGAAATATTGTTGACTAGAGTTCTTGTAGGAATTCCACTTATTAGCAGTAGATTATTTTGTATATTGCTTGGGTTTTTTATCGTTAGAAACAGTTGTATATCCTGTAGAGGTCCACAGACTTCTGTTGTTAATACGTTGTGAAACTTATTCCCAGTTTCAAGCTCATACAGATTACAAAGTCCTAATGAAGTGGTGAGTGTTTGAAGTATGATGCACGGCTATTTGTGATGTGAATTGCAGACTATGTTCTTCTTTGCACTCTACGTATTTCCAGCTACAAAACAAAATATGGCTACAGACAATACAGAAGAGTCTTTTCTGTATCTTAGAAACACAAATAAAACCCCATGAAGTTTCCTTTGTTGTGGAACAGAACAGCCGTGTACTTTAATTTCGTAAGACGCATCTGATGTCCCAGTACAGTTTCAGGCTGAGCAACGCACACTACTTTCTGAAAAGAATGGCCATGTTAAATGGCAGGAACATGACTGTAAAATACACCTTATCTGTTTCGATCTGCATGCAAGTAGTGACAGGTGCTCAATGGTTGTCAGCATCCTTGTCAGCACAGAGACCTCTTTGACATTAAAGTCACCAGCTCGGTCCTGGTGCTGCGCAGCTCTATTGGCAGTTCCATCAGGCTGCAGCTGATGAGCGAATGTCAGAGCCTCTGCTGTTCTTCTGGTATGTCGCCAGCCCTCTGTGTTTTCGGGCTGGCCTTGCCTGTTGTTTGAACTTGCCACACTTCTTCAGCAGCTTTCCTGTGGGAAACGAGCAGATAGGTCATGGGTGTGTAGGTATCTTCAGGGCAATGCAAAACCGCATCCAAAGTGACTTGCATAAAGGTTTGTAACGATTACCGTTGCTTTAACCCAATCAATGTGTAACGTACCCAGGGACTCATTAAGTGGCATTTGTGGTGTCTGTAACAGAGTTTTGAGCTGTATTTCAGGAAATGCAGTGACAGCCTTTAATGTCTAATTGACCTCTTCTCTTTGTTTCACTTTCTATATTTCCATCTGATGTGTTCCCCCGGGGCAGCAAACAGCCCTGCTCAGTATTCTGAACTTCTGCTCGGAGCTGCAGCACCTCAGCCTGGGCAGCTGCGTCATGGTGAGTACTTCCACCACGCAGGGAGGGTGTGTGTACATTTTTATATATATGTGTGTGTATGCGTGCGTATGTGCGTGCTTGCCTCGGAACTAGACCTAGGTTTGTGTTTCACAAAGACATGTGAAATGCTGGGTTGAAATTATACTATGCTCTCTTGAAAGGTCCAAGATGAATGCAGCTTGGTCATACACTTAAGAGTTACATGCTAGTTCAGTAGGCCTAAAACATAGCTTGTAGGCTTTCTTATAGTTCTTCAGCCTCTTTCTAAATTTTGGGGCGTTCTTTACATGCATAATCCTTTTTTTTCTTTCCAAAACTAATAATCAAGACTTACCGATTTTTATTCAGACCAAGTCATCATTCCTAGCAGATTAACGCTTGTGTCTGACCCTACAGTAGTAACCGTGAGAGAAATATTTTCAACTAGAGTCATTTTGAGTCATAGACTTGCTGGGCACCCTCACAGATTTAGAGAAAGAGAATATGGGGACAGAAGCAATTCCTGCGGGGTGCTCACTTGAGCTATATTGCATGTGTGTGCCAGAGCTGTGTGTAGAGGGATTCTGGCTTGCTGCTGGCCCTGGCGGTAGGCATTCCCCATAACTCACCAGGAAGACTTAGCTGACCTCCCTTGTAGCTCAAGAAGCAAGCAACGAAGCAGAATTTGCTCAGTCTTCCTTGCTTTGACTCTTGGACAGAAGAGGAAGGCAGTGTGACTACGTTTTTCCAAGAGTCATAGTATTCCTATGGTTTTTGATAGTGGATTTCATTCCTTCTGCCTGTATAGTGGGACCCAGTTTTAGTCTCTTTGGATTGCCCAAGGTAAGTAATAAGGCTTCCATAAGAAGATGCAGTGACTGATCAACCTCGAATGGAAATAAGCACATTCTTCAATCTGCATATGCTTATGGTGGCAGTGCCTATGGTCATAAAAACAGTTTTAATCATCTTTTGAAGGAAAAACAACTGTGCAATAAAAAGGAAATGAACTTTTCGCTTTTCACAGATCTTTAGAATCATGTGAATTTAAAAACACGTATGTCTCGGAATTGATAGGAAATTTATTTTCTTTTTTGTCTTTTGTAAAAGTAGACCTCCCTGTGCTCTACAGTGAATAATTTTCAAAGCTCTTGAGAAATGACAAATGCTTAAGACAGATCTGTAGGTGTGTTAGCAAGCAAATCTTGAAACACCTATGTATGTCTGGAAGGATGGTATACATGACAAAGTGTTTGCTTTCCTTGCAGATTGAAGACTATGATCTTATAGCAAGCATGATGGGAGCAAAATGCAAAAAGCTTCGCAGTCTGGATTTGTGGAGATGTAAAAACATAACTGAAAGCGGAATAGCAGAACTGGCTTCAGGCTGCCAGCTTTTGGAAGAACTTGATCTTGGCTGGTGCCCTACGTTACAGAGCAGTACAGGCTGTTTCACAAACCTTGCACGTAAACTCCCAAACTTGCAAAAACTCTTTCTTACGGCCAACAGGTCTGTGTGTGACACAGACATCGAGGAGCTTGCTGCTAACTGTACACATTTGCGGCAGCTGGATATATTGGGTAAGAAAATGTAGGACTATTGGTATATTTCTTACTGTGTCTCACAAGCCTTGCAGTTAAAAAGAAGTCCTTAAGACAAAACTGTCTTCTAGACATATTTTTAAATAAATATTTCTTAGAATTATGGTTTAGCATATCAAAAACAATGGAGGGGAGTTTTACTCATTGCAGTGAGTTTCTGACGCAGAATCCAGTGGATTTATACCAACCATGTAGTTTGACTGCTTAGTATGAATTACTTAAACTGGATTTAAGTGCAGGATTTTTCCAATAACTTTTACTTTCATGGCCATTAGTTTTTTTTAACTGAAATCTTTCTCTTTTGACTATCAGAAGATCCAATCTTCTCCTTCTTTCTGCTTTTGTTTATTGTTTTATTTCTGTGAAGTGTGACAAGGATATTTATAGTGCAAGTCTGTGATCAATAAACAGATTTCTGCTTTTGCGCAATACAAATACACCAAGAAATATTGAACTTTTTTGTCACTTTTACCAGGAATTGAATTTGACTCATTAAAGAGGAAGAGGTAATTAACAGCAAAACTTAAATGGACTTTTTACTAAGGTGGGAAAGAAGAGATGAGGGGCAAGAAACATAGCAAATCTTAAATTTCTAATCCTCTGCAGCTTCTATAGTTTAAAATATTTTTAGAAATCTAAAGTAAATATACTTTGGACTCTTGAGTAAGGAGTTTGAGAAATGTAGTTTTGCATGATACTTAATTTATTCTTTTTACAGTGGAATATGAGGTTTTCTTTTTAGAATAATGTAGGACAGACGGGATATTTGTGACATCAACGTGGGAGAAATTTCTTTGTGCTTTTACTGACTTATTTTCACAGGGTTAGTTGAAAAAGGGAGATTTAAATTGAAGGGAAGAAATTAGCTGCACTGTGCATTTTTAATATTTAATAATTTTAATGAAAATACTACATCTAGGTTGAGAGAGGTTCCAGAAGGAACTGAGGCCCCCAACTTGAATAATGGTCCAAGCAAGTTTAAGTCTATCATCAATTCTCATTACAAAAAATTTTACCATATGAATCACAGAATGGTTTAGGTTGGAAAGGACCTTAAAGATCATCTAGTTCCAACCCCCCTGCCATGGGCAAGGACACCTTCCACTAGACCAGGTCACTCAAAGCCCCATCAAACCTGGCCTTGAACACTTCCAGGAATGGGGCATCCCCATCTTCCCTGGGCAGCCTGTTCCAGTGCCTCACCAACCTCATAGTGAAAAGTTTCTTCCTAATGTTTAATCTAAATCTACCTTCTTCCAGTTTGAAGCCATTCCCCATCATCCTATCACTGCATGCCCTTGTAAAAAGTCCCTCCCCAGCCTTCCTGTAGGCTGCCCTTCAGATACTAGAAGGCTGCTATAAGGTCTCCCTGGAGTCTTCTCCAGGCTGAACAACCCCAACTCTCTCAGCCTGTCCTCATAGGAGAGGTGCTCCAACCCTCTGATCATCTTCATGCCCCTCTTCTGGACCCGCTCCAACAGGTCCATGTCCTTCTTACTTTGAGGGCTCCAGAGCTGGTTGCAGTATTCCAGGTGGGGTCTCACGAGAGCAGAGTAGAGAGGCAGAATCACCTCCCTTGACCTGCTGGCCATGCTTCCTTTGATGCAGCCCAGGCTACAGTTGGCCGTCTGGGCTGGTGGCGCACATTGCTGGCTCAAGTTGAGCTTGTCATCCACCAACACCCCCAAGTCCCTCTCCTCAGGGCTGCTCTCAATCCATTCTCCGCCCAGCCTGTATTTGTGCATGGGATTACCCCAGACCAGGTGCAGGACCTTGCACTTGGCCTTGTAGAACTTAATGAGTTTTGCACAGGCCCACATCTCAAGCCTGCCCAGGTCCCTCTGGGTGTCATCCCTTCCCTCCAGTGTGTCAGCCACTCCACACAACTTGGTGTCTTTGGCAAACTTTACTGATGATGCAATCAGTCCCAACATTCATGTCACTTCAGATTGTCATTCCAGTATAGCTAGTACACGCTTTTCTATCACGAAATGTGTTTTACTCATCTCTGACTGTGGAAGTTTCCTTCTGACCAACGTGGGAAAGGAGGATGAAGATAAAAACTTAACTCCACCTAGTACAAATTGTAGAAACTTGATGTATATGTCCACAGGAGGTAATGTGTTTTTCTTATCTTTAGGGAATCTATTCTGTAGCTACATTATCAAGGGTACATTTCCCTAGTCAGACACGAAAAGTTTCCAAACTGCATAGTGAATGAAGTCTTTCATAACCACTTGTTCTCCTGACCACCCACTCTCATGCATTTCTATTATAATGGCATTATGTCTGCCCACAAAATGGTCTGACCTTTTCACTACACCAGAGGCTGTCCAATGAACAGTTTGGCTATGTTAAGCCAGTAGATAGTCTGATGCTTCTTTTGCCTTTCTGCCGGCAGTGGAGGTTTGTTGCCACACTTCTCCTTTAGCAGTTGAATTCATGTTCGGATTCAGTTTATCATCTTATTGATGTTTTTGTGGAAAAATAACGTGTGAACATGGAAAAGCAATTTGTTCTGTTCCCTGGCTGCTTACCAGTATTCCTGAGTCAAATGGATTTGTAGGCAGCCTTTCCCAGTGAGACTGCATGTTTGGTTCAGATAGGTGCTCTCCAGAGGATATCCAGTTGAATTATCTGCAAGATGTTACCAAAAACCTTACTACCTACCTTCCAGACCTCGCTTTTTTCTTTTAGAGGAATACTTAGTAGGGGAGGGAAAAGTTTGTCTTCTGCTGTGAAAGAGTCAGTACAAGGTGGTACGAGATATGTGAAGGACTTACCCAGCTTTTCTGGCAACAGCAAAGAAACTGTGTTCATTTCTTTGTCTGAATATGGGAACTATTACAGCCTGTGGTTAAATGAAAGACTTGTCAAGTGAAACCACATCAGGTCATCTGGAGGTAAAGCTGCCAGGCGTTCCCGTGTAAGTGCAGAAGTCGCTGTTGTCTGAACTAAAGAGCTAGTCTCTCACAGCATAGCAGTACCAAGAAAGTCATAAATCTCTGTATGTGCTTTAACTTTTGGCAGCTGATGTAGGGCTGTCCTGTTACTGTCAGCTATATAAATGCTTAATATGTTTTTGTGCTTTTGAAGAAGTGTGACGACAGGTCTGAAGCTGTTAGAGGCCTTGAGGTCAGTGCTCAGCTTTGCAAAAGTAACCTTGAACAGTGGGTCTTCTCTATGATGTGAATGAACGAGAGGTACTCTCATTGTATCCTTTGTCGTCTCCCAAGTACAGAAATGTCTGGCTTGTACATGCATTGTGAAGGGTGTAGAAGTATTGCTGCTAGGTTAGCAGTGCATGCTGAATGAGAACTTTTTTTGCTTCAACAAAGCTGTGTAAAAGCTTGAGGTTTTTTGCTACATAGAGGCACTTACCTAAGTAGGGATCAGGATGTCTTACCTTGCGCTGCAGTCACCAGCACTGACAATACTGTACTGACTTCTCTCTGCAGTAGTTAGAATTTATGGACTTGTTAGGGAAAACTTTTTGTTTCAGTTATAGATTATTTATCACCACAATAGCTTCAGGACTGGAGGAGTCTAAGCTGCTGAAAGAAATCTTCTTGAACTGTGTGTCATTTATTTAAGTGTTACAAAATGAATGTTGTGTGTTCCCTGGATGCTGTTCTCAGGTGGTAGGTCCTGCAGCTTGCTAGCCATCTGTCCTTTACTTTGTCTCTCCGTTATCATTTGGCAATTCCCTTGTTACAGAATCAGAGGACTTTGTAGAAGATGAAAATTGCCAGTTTTCAAGGGGTCCATAAACTTACTGGTCCATGTAAAGCATTGTTTGATGGGTGGCTGTCTGTAGTGTGCAAAACATACTTCAGAAGGTAAATTTCTGTATAAAAAATAAATCCTAAGTTGGATCCATATCTGCAGTATTATAATACAATTTGGAAGAGGAAGCATGATGTAAGTGTGTCACTGAGTACATGAGGGTGTGCTTCTTGAAGTTTTACTTCTGCGCTTTCTTTTACCCATTACATACTGAGCTGCCAGCTTAAAAGGATCGTTTCCTTCTCTGCCGACATCTTTTCCACTGACTGACATGGTGGGTTTCCTCTCTGCAGTAGAGTGGTCCGTCTGTGATCATCTGACAGTTTTGTAGTGATGGAGCATATCAGCCAGTGCTATCAAAAGTTAAGTGGGCACCTCTAGACCCGTAGTTAAAAACTAGTCTTCAGACTGTGATCAGCGTTGAGCAGTGATGACAGCCTGAATTGGCAGTGCCAAAAGCTTTTCTTGTACATCATATCAGGTGCTTAGTTATGTTGCTGTGGGGGTACCAGCTGCTGTCAGGGATGAAGAATAAATCGTCTTAACCTCGTTCCCCAAAAGTCCTGACTGCCTCTGTCCTGCACAAAAAGAGTAATGAAAAGTAGACACCCTTGTTACCGCAAAATTCATGTATTCCTATCTACATACCAACACCTCCTACGCCTTCCTGAGCAACACAAAACCTAACTGCCCCCTTGCCAGCTGTCAAAATTTTCAGCTTTAGCTTGAGAGCATCAACACGTAGTTAGTCAATTCAAACATGAAAATGTGTAGCATGTTAAAATTTAGAATTTGAGTTGTGTGCAATAGATTGAATAAAATGTAAAGAATAAAAGGCTAATCTGGCTGGTCTAGGGGAGGAAAGGAAATGTAAGAACGTTCGAGGGAATAGTGCTAATTGTTTTCAGGGTCTCTACTCTTAAATACTATTTGCTGTGTAGTAGTATCCTTTGCCCTAGAAACTGGGGCTCTGGCAATTTTTATAGCCATCACACGCAGGTCTCCTGAACAGAATTTGAAGACTTGGATATGCAATAGATATAAATGAAGTCATTTACAGCTAATAAACATAATTGTTCTAGCAAAGAAATCATTACTCAGAAGTGCCTTTTACAAAGGCAATACCAGAGAATTTTTTCATGGAATAAACAGAGCAACAAAATTAAATAGCAGATTTTAATATACCGGTTATGTATTTATTCTGAGAAATAACCCATTAGTCCATGTAGGAAAAGTTGTAGTAGGTAACAAAGGTCCAAAGGCCTCCAAACTCTAGAAAACTGCACTATACAGCTAACTAGCAGGAAACATTGTCAGCCTTTCCAAGACAAAGGAAAATGTGCTGTATTACACTTCTGAAATGCTTTCGAATGTGCTTTTAAGAAATATATATCAACAATTGTACATTGTATAAATAAAAGTAAGGCTGCGGATGATATTTGCTTATCCCGTGATGTGGATAACCAAACCCTAACTAGATTGCTGGTCTTTTTAGCTTTTAGAAAAAGATATTTCCTAACATGAAAACTTAAGCCTGAGGAGGTGAAAAAGAAACAGGTGCAGTAAAGCATGCAATTTAGGATGGCCTATTTAGTTACAAAACCATTAAAAACCTTAGATGAAATGGTAGAAGAACTGTTGAAGTTCAGGTAGGAAGGAATGAAGAACATCCTACACAAAATGTCTGTGGCGAGGCATCTAGATCTAGCATTTCTGTAGAAACGCGTATTTGGATCTTGAAGCGGAAAAGCTGTGATGCGTAAATGAGACTGGTTTTAAATGAAGGTGCTGATGCAGTAGCAATTTTAAGGCTTGGTGGGAAAAAAGATGAGTAGCATAATGGGTTGTTCCTAGAGTTTCAGTTGGAATAGTAGGGCAGATCATACTGGTAGGACAGTGGTACTCTGGTAAAATTATGGTCAAGTGAAGTGAATAACTGAAGCCTGTTACAGAATTTCTGTGTATGGCCATAAGGAGTGTTACTTCAACCACTAGACAGTTGTGGTGATAGTGATCATATAATGACAAGGGAGCTAAAAATCACAATAATAATAATGACAAGCTTTGATTACCTCCGTGTAGACGAAGTAAAATTTGGGGGCATGATAGCAAAAACTGTTTTCAGGTGATGTTAAATGATATCTCAGACCAACTAACCCAAGAGCCTACTGTAGAAGAAGTGAAGACCAGACTTAGACACCCCCTTGCTTACAAAGAAGAGTAAAGGAGATGACTGAAGAGAGAGACATCTTTCTGGAAGTGAATCCTGTTCAGAGAAGGAAAACGGGGAGATGAGCTCTAGAAAGCGAAACAAAATCACAGTAAGGCAGAATGAGATATTAAGGAACTATTATCTAAAGGCAAATGCTAGAACTGTATTTCAGATGTGTTAGAAGAGGTTTACAAGAGTTACTGAGCTTGGTAGATAAGCCAGATGTAAAGGGTCGCTCAGATACGAGAAAGCCATTGCAGGAGAAATGTTATCTGTCAGTTAGTGTTCATGGCAAGGGGGATCAAGTAGACTGCCATGTCAGAGCCATTCTTCCCAGGAGATTAGTCTGGAAAGCCGCCTTAAATTGGAATGCCAATACAGAAAGCTTTTGAACAAATCGATATATCGAACAATAATACATTGTTAGGACTAAATGGTGTTTATGCAGCAGTTCTAAATGAGCTCAAATACAAGGCTGTGGAATTTTTATTTCTGGTGTGTGATCTGTCACTTAAATCAACCTCAGCACTAGAGGAGTGAAGGGTTACAAACATGGCACAATCTTCTGTAAAAGGTGCAGGTTAGAAGCTACAGAATGGTACGATTGTCTCTTGCTCTGTGTAAACTGGTTGCAACCATAAGAAAGTCAGCCAGTCAGTGAACATGAAGGCCATTACGATATTTTGAAGGAGAGCTGCATCCCTGTGAGGATAGTATAGTTACACCTCTCCAATCTTTTAGAATTCCTTGGAGTTCTTGGTGAAGGTGAGCACTGATCCAGTCCATAGAGGACTGGATTTTCAAAAGCTTTAGCCAAGGTTGTTCTGCTTTTGTAACTTAGCTGTCTTCTCCTGGATTGTAATGAGTGTTTGAAAGACAAGCAAGAATAAGAACCTATCATCTCTTTTCACAATGAAGTTATGTCAGTACTGTGATCATCAAGGGTTTGTATTGATCTGTTTCAGTAATCCAGGCAAAGGGACAAATAATGCTGTAGCAGAGGGTAATGCACAGATATTCAGGGTAGAAAAATCTTAAGCTGAAGAATTTAACACTGAAAAATTGCAGAATGATCTTATGATAGTAAACAGATGATAAAGCTGGAGGAAAATTGTTCCATCAAGTGCAAAGTAAATCATGAGGCAAAATAACATTAACTAAGCATATGATGGGCGGCTTTATATTAATTACTGTTTTGTAGGAAAGAGATCCTGTGGACAATTTTCTGAAAAAATCAGCTCATTGCTCAGCAGCATTTGAATGGGCAAACAAGTTAGGATTTCTTAGGAAGGAAAGGGAGAAAACGCCGTAAGAGCTCTTTGTGGAGTTACTGACTTTGTGCTCGGTGCACTGCGTGGTTCTGGTTATCCAATATTCAAAAGTACTAAGTTAGTGCAGAAACAAGACAACAGGGGTCATCTGAGATACAAGAGAGTCTGGAAAACACGCAGCCTTGAGGGAACAAAAGAGATTATGAATAGTGTGGAAATAGTGAACTGGGAATGATCTCTCACTACTTCTTTGTGTTTCATTGCCCCTTAATTATTGAAATTAATAGACAGTGGGTTTAAGGTTGATTTTTTTTTTTTTTTTTTTTAACATTATATAGTTAAACTATAGAACTCATGTGAAGGGGCCGTAAGTGTAAAAAACGTTCAGAAAAGTAGTGGCATTCATGAAAGGTAGCCTCAGAAATGTCTGAACAGGTAACTTTTAAAAGCTGTTTTAAAAATCTGCTCTTGCTTTTGGGTTTTTTTTTTGTTTGTTTGTTTGGTTTGTGGGGTTTTTTTTGGTGTGTGGGGGAGCATTTATGACTGTCCATAGACAAGATCCTGGACTAGATGGCTTTATGGGGTGAAGTTCAGTTCAAGGTGGAGCTGTGTAAGTTGAAGTGTCTACCACCAGGTTTCTGTAGTCATATTGGATGTGCAAACTCTGTAGAGTCAGGAGAGCTTGATGAGCGATTTAGCCCACTGTAGACCAGATTTGGTTCGCTTGCCCAGAGTAACCTGCCTGGCTTCCAGCTGTTCCAGTAAGGCGTGGGTCTCCTCCTGTGGGTCCAGTGTCCTGTCAGCTCTGTGTGGATGTCCTACACAGTGTAAGGAGCCCCAAGGGGCACTAAGCACTTCAGGCAACTGAATCCTACCCCGGTGCCCAGTCAGCTGAATCCTGTGCTAAGCATCATTGACTGCACTGACTAGATTTGCGTCAGCTATAATGGGTGTGTGGATGTATAAACACCTATTTTTCTGACCCTGTGGTGGCACTTAAGAGTTCAGCCACTGTGGTCACGTTTTTGACAGGGGTAAATAGTGCGTTTTCTGTTACAGTTAGCGTATATATAGGTATGTTTCTTGAACAGCTGCCCCTGCCCGTGCGTAGTAGCCATACTCGCTTTAGAGCCCTAGAAGCCCTGCTGATTTATATGGAATTGGAGTAGCCCGTAATAGCTCGTGTGCTGTGCTGGTCATCGCAGTCAGCAGGAGAGTCATGAGAACGTGAGTGTGTCATACTGTGTTGCTTGTTGCCGAAGCCTAGTGTCTGGTCACTGGGACATCTCGTGGCTGTGGGTACTTTGGGTCAGCTTCTGCAGTTAGAAATTCTCCTTGAAGCTGTGAAGTTGCTCCCAATAGAAAATGATGGAGTTACTTAAGCAGTTGGGTTAGGAAAATACAATAGGCTGCTTAAAGGCAAAAGCTCTGCGCTGTCTCTGAGAAGTTTTGCAGTTGAAATCTAATGGAAATAATCTAAACAAAAGATGCATTATAGTAGCATTTTTTTCATGACACAGTATTAGCAGCTTTTAAAAAAAAAAAAGACTGTTCTCAGTAACTTTACAATTTATTTTCTTTTTTTTGTTTGTTTTTGAACAGGAACGAGGATGGTAAGCCCTGCATCTTTAAGAAAATTGCTGGAGTCCTGTAAAGATCTTTCTTTACTCGATGTGTCCTTCTGTTCACAGATTGATAATAGAGTTGTCCTAGAACTGAATGCCAACTTTCCTAATGTGTTCATAAAAAAGAGTTTCACCCAATGACTCACTACATATGCTGCTGTGGAATTCGTTTGACAGAGTTGTTTCCTGTGAATTTGTGCTGACTTTTTTTAAGAAGAATATAGAACCCCTATGAAATAGTGGAAAGTATTCATTAGCTACACAAATGGGTAAAATACATTTAAAAATATTATGCATTTCTTAAAGAGTTGATATTGTACCTAAGAATTTATTTACTCTGTGTTAGTTGGTGGCACTGCATGTTTTTGAATACCAGCCATATGTGTGGCTTTAATGAGAAGAAAATGAAAAATGTCTTCTTAAATGTCCTTTTATAGGGTGTTACACACAATAAACTCTGTTAATATCCAGGTGAAAGCAGAAGTTCAATATTTAGCAGTAAGAAAAAGATGGGTGCTTCCTTTTTTATGTGTATGTGTTTGTGTGTGTATATATAAATGTATACAGATTTATTTGTATATACATACACAGATACCGTAGCATTCTAGTTTGGCCTGCAGCATAAGATGTTATGATCTGGCCTGTAATTATTTGTTTGAAAATCTGTTTAAGCTTGTATAAGAATGGATTGAAAAGACACTTTGTTGTCTTCTGTTTTTTTGGCAATGAATTGTATCTGATACGTTTGGGTTTTTTTATCCCTTCCTCCACCTGAAATAGATGTAGTGATGTTTTACAGTCCAGCCTAAATGACACAACAGATAAATGCAAGAACCTTCCACCTCAACTTAGAGCAGAAACGAAAGAGAAAATTGCCAGCAGCTTCTTGGTATGGGATGTAAAGTTTGAGGCAGGTACTTAGTGTCGTAACTGGTAATGTGTAGAAAATTCCAGAGCAATTTTCTTTTCAGATTTCTGTCATGGCCAAGACTCGATTTGTGATACATTTGGTTATTATGCATAGTGCCATAAAAAAATAGAACTTTGGATAATGCATTAGCACCTGTCCCTTACACTGGCATCAAATCCACTGTCAAGCGTAAAAACAAACATCTTTGTTCAGTAAAACAGCAATGAAAATATAGCAGGTTTGAAACAAGGGCAATATGTTTAAAATTATTAAATCACCAAATCTTAGTATTGGATTTGGTTTTGTTTTTTCCAAGAGGTGATTGTTCAAAGTTCTATTGCACTCTTTAATACTGTTTGGCCTCTGGAGAAGGAAAACTGTGTCAATGGACAAATTCTAGAGGTTTCTTCCTTTTGCACTTCCTTGGATGAAGTTTCTCTTTTTTTTTTTTTTTTTTTTTTTTTTTCTTTTTTTAATACCACTGCTGGAGGATGTTGCTATGTACAGCCTGAGTTTAGAATTTTACCTCTTTACCCATTGTTGATGAATATGGACCGTCAAATACAGCCTGTCGTTTGGTATTGCCTCCACTGTTACTGTATTGATGGCACTTACTACCTATTGGAATAAGAAAGAAAATAGTTTGCCGGGCAGAAGTACATTATTGCGCCGAAGATCACTGGCCACAAATACTTCAGTTTATGCAGTAAATAACCAACCGCTACTAGGGGACTGCTACGAATCATTAAAGGTTTGATGATCTCCGTGACTCCTGAATGAACGCTTTGAACTCTTTGTGCTGGTGCCAATACTTTATAAACCATGTCATGAAATCGCGTCAGAACGTTTATCTGATTTTATAAAAAGACCTTTTTCTTCAGATTTTTAAATTTTACAGAATCTTTTGGGAATTCCAGATCCAAAGAAGGGCATGCGTACTTGGCTTTTTGATTTATTTTTTTTTCCTCCATGCAGATGGCACTATGGGATTTCCAACTAGATTATGCCATTCCATTTTTTTTTTTTCCTCGAGAAAACTGGACATTGTCAGAGATCTTTAGGTTCAGATTTATTTATTTTTTCCATGCTGACGGATGTCAGCTGTGGTGTGATTCTGTGTGAGACCTCATTTCTTTCAGTCAGGTTTGGGTTGATTAATTTTTCTGGGAGCTTAACTTCTAACATTTTTTTTATCTACAAGTAATATATTTTATTGTAATTGAGTATTAAACATTATTGACCTAGTTATAGAACACAGGTTCAGATAATGGGAGTTTACAATGAACAGTATTTCAGAACAAATGTTTTTGTTGTGAAATTTCACTTCTCAGGGTGCATCTGTGTTTATCTCCTTTTTTTTTCTTAGAGATCCTTCTTGTTTGTTTTTCACTGTAAATAGAATGGGATGTGGATGAAGCGATAGCCATTGTGCCTTCAAACTGGTAAACTTGGTAAATAATACAGTTTCACTTCTACAGCATCAGTGAATCAAATAAGTGTTTTTGTAATCATGTATATGTAAAGGATTTCATTCTCTATTGCTTTTTAGGTAGTATAAAGGAGGTTTAAATTGACATTTTGTCCATACTGAAGGATTGTTTTTCTTATGTTGTGCTTTCTGTTTGAAATTGATTTTGTCAGGAATTCTGTATTGTCATTTGAAAGATAAATTGAAGCCATCTTTTTGTTTGGACTATTTAAAACTTAACTATTGCTAACACAATTAATTCAAACAGCTGAGAAATTGGGAAAGGCTTCCATCTATAGTTGTAGACTTTAACCTTCAATCAGCGGGTAAGAAGCTCTTTTAGCTATGGCTTTATATGTCCAAGAAGTCTTCCAGTGAAGAGATGATAGACCAGACTTGAGGTCTGTAATATTTCCAGGATAAAGAAAACAACATGCTTTACTTATATGTCACAAAGCAGCAAGAATAGATCACTGTCTTTTTAGTTCAGCTATTTTATACTTGTGTGTGTGTTTATCTATTTATACATATGTATGTATAAATTATATATATATATACACACATAAGTTTGTGTGTATATATGAATTTTTTTGTATGCGCGTACATACTTATATGTCTAAATCTCAAAGTTTTTCATGTAGGAATTACTTTTGTGAAGTGGATGTAATAGCAGAAGGTGTCTCATGGCAGTTCTGTTTTCAACTGTTGTTTTATTGTACCTGGAGACTGAGTTCCTCTCTGCCCGTGCAGCAGGAAAAGCCTGGGCAGGAGGTGTGCTGGATTTCCTGGGTTGCTTTGCCGAAGTGCCTTTTGGTTCGTCTACATGTGAAAGGTGTTACAGGGTATGGTAGAGTGTGAATGCAAAGTCCGATAACTACTGTGGACTGTCTCCTTGTGAAGCAGTTGTATAGAGGGAAATTTATTCTAGTTTCATTTAATCCAAAAATTAATGATGGCAATTCCTCAGTTGGAGGAATTTAATTATTCTGGAATTGGGTTGTCATCTCCAACACTAGACCGTCCCCTCAGTCATGTTACCTAAATTCTGCTTTTAAGGATATTCCCTTTTTTTTCTCTTGTCATTTGATCTTATCTGTCTTTCTGAAGGATTGTAAAAGATGTGTTTTGGCAACAGATGTTAAAAAAACATTGTTAACATGTCCAAAAAAAGAGGCTAAAAGGGGGCTTCTGTACTATCTGTATGAAATTGGTGTGGGATGGCATGTAGGTAGATACGCCATTCTTTTGGTTTTAAAAATTAGTACAATAGTTTTAGCATTTAAACCATATTCCCAACTCTTAAAGGCTTCAATTCAATAGTGTACTTACCTTTATTCATAATCCTGAGCTGTCTGGCTAGGTATGATTACGGTAGATGTGATGCATATGATTAAGTACATTAGTGAGCAGGATTTACATGGAAGAACAGTTTTGCACAGGAGTTTGGACCTTAAAGTCCCCATGTACTTGGAGGTCCAAATTTCAGATTTAAAAAAAAAAAAGAGGACCCTTGTATTTACTACCTGATTCTTTCCTTGGGGCTGTCATGCCAACTTTTCCACATACAAGAAGTCCAGTAATCGTGGTACACCGTGAGTAGAATTCATCTCACTGAAAGTTAGCTCTCTGAAAGTTAGACATGTGGTTTAAGGGAGGAATCTGGGCACCTCTGGAGAGCTATTAGTCTCCTCCTAAGATAGATATTTAAGGAAAGCAGAATGAATCATTTTTTGGAGAGCCTCTCTGGAGACTGTGGAAGTTGTGATTTAGCTCAGGTTGGATACTTGGCTTTAGAATACTAAACTGAGATTCATTCCATCCAGCGTTGTACTACCTGTCTTGGAATAGCAAAAACCAAGACCAGAACAACGTCCGTCCCCGAATCTCAAAACCCATCCAGAAAGACGCAAATTAAAAACATGCTGACAACTTGAAAATTCAATATTTTTAACGCCAGGATCTGCTCTGCCCGAGTCCCTTTCCAATGCTGGTGATATATCTTCTTTTTTTTTTTTTTTTTTTTTTTTTCTTTGCAAAAATGCATCTCCTTTCCCTGTTCTGAAATCTCATGTACCTAACTGGCTGTGTGTGTAGTTCTGTAAATGCATGACATTAACGGGAAAACGTAATTAATGCAGCTATTTTGATAATCTTTCATATTGCTATAATTAAGACTATGAGTAGTTTAACTGCGCTCCTGTCATCGGAAATGTTACCCACTGTGCATTTGCAAAAATTGTGTGTTTAGTCCTGGTTCTTACTGTGTGTACTTATTGCATCTTATGGGATATGTTTCCCACGTCACATCTGCAGGACTACTGCATTTACAGAAACTAGATAAAATGTAGCATTTTATTATATGGAGTATGGGGGTGACTTTATATCTTGATTTACGTATTCATTATTACTCTTTTGCAATGATTCTGTAAGTTGTAACTTTTGAAATTACTAGGGTAAAAATTCCTGATTTAATGCATCTGTACGTGCTGTGTTAGACACAGTCAACATTTTTCCCAAATTGAAGGCATTTGTCCTTCACTGAGGTGGTCATTTCTGGGATTTTAGATTTCTGGCTTGATAATGAAACCCAAGAAGGGCTCTGTATTAAATATTACCAGGCATGGAACAGGTTGTGAGAACTGACATGAGGAAGGGCCGAGGCATGAGTTGTGTGTGTTACAGATCCTCAGGATCATCAAAGAAGGGTCTCGGCGAGAGGTGGCTCTTTTTAAGAAGACTCAGGTTCAGTAATAGCAGGCAGTTGTGAAATTTTCCTTTTTGGCTCATAGACTAAGTACTGCTGTTTTAGTTTGAGTTATGTAGCTCTAGTTTCTCCCTGTCTTGTTTTCATTAAAGAATGATACAGTTAGGACGGGCATCCTAAATTGGAGGGGATCCTTTGTGAGGAATGAAGTTTTTCTCTTGCATGTTTTGTTCCCCTTTTCTGAAAACAAACAAATAAAAAACCCTCGACTATTTGAAAGCTCTCTGTTTTTCCTTGGATACTGGAAAAAAATGCAAACGTCAAGAAAGTTGAGAAAGGAAACAAAGGGGACTTATCCAGATTTATCTGGAAACTCATGAGAGGTTGGCCAGAGTTATTTATAGATGGGAGAAAGTAAGTGCATTGTTTTAAATCAGCTGTTCCCTTTCCCAGAAATTTTGTTTCCCATATAATTTCACATGCTCATACTTCTAAGTCAAGATTTAGCATTTAGATGCTCTTAATATTGACCTTTCATGTACGTGCTTGTGCAGTAATTCCTGATGTCTCTTTGTTTCATTTTTATGAACTACATAAAAATATTTTTTTCTTCACCTACCACTGCCCGTCTGTATTTTTTGTTAAGCTCTGAAGTGATTTTGTGCATGCGCGCACAGATGCATGCAAGACTTAATTGCTTAGGATTTTTTGCAATTGGTCCTTTTTTGAGGACAAATAAACTGCAGTTTTGAGGTAAAAATGGTGGAGAAGGCTGAGGGGAAATCTTGTCAATGTATAGGAATACCTGATGAAAGGGAGCAATGAGGAAGAAGGAGACAGGTTCTTCTCAGTGATGCCCATGGACAGGACAAGAGGCAACAGATACAAACTGAAACACAGGAGACTCCATGTGAACACAAGAAGACGCATTTTGTGGTGAGGACGACCAAGAGAGCCTGTGGAGTCCCAGTCCTTGGACATGTTCAAAAACTGCCTGGGCACGGTCCTGGGCAACCAGCTCTAGGTGGCCCTGCTTGATCAGGGGGCTGGAGCAGATGACCTCCAGAGGTCCCTCCAAACCTCAGCCATTCGGTGAGCTGAGACTTGCCCTTTGGTTCTTCTGTGCTTCCGTGTACTGATTGCTGAAGATGGTAGGGAGGAGAAAGGAAATTATGCCTGTCTTAAGAAACTTGCAATGTTGAGAACAGTCACAAGAATCTTGTTCATTTGTACATTTCCTTTTTTTTTTTTTTAAGGGAAGTCGTATTTTCTTGGTTTAGGTTAGTAGGAAAATCTAGATGTAACACTGAAATAAAATTTTGGTAAAGTTTTCGACATAAAATTCTGTAATGTACAAAACACAGAATTAGTTTACAGGAGTATTCTTATCACTCTGAAGTCTGAAAGACAAGGACTAAGATAAATATTCCTCTTCTTGAGTACTGACAATAGTTTCTATTTAGAAACTGAGTTGCCTATAATACATTAGGAACAGTTTAATTTGCACATTTTTAGTATGTGTTTACATAGATCTTATAATAAATTGGGATTACCATGGCTTAGGTGCCAATTGTTTCTGCTTACTCTGTTGGAAACTGAGTATAGCGGTTAGCTGTTCATAGTCTCAAAAAATTAAAATTTTAATTCAGATGAAAAAGAGGACAAAATCTATGAAACACTGAACTGTCTGGGCATTTTAGGGAGATACTCTGTGTAACTGTGGTGAATTACCATCTTTTATGCGTTTATTTACCATTATACCATTGTCAAGAGATGTTGGGTAGTACAGTCGGTGATCTGCTCGCCATCAGGAGATGGGTTCTCTCCGTCAGTCCTTTGTCTCTTCAGATTTATTTTCGTCAGGGCCCTGCACAGGTTTCTGCACATGTACACTGTTCTGAAACTAACAGAGGCAAATTAAAAATAGCTGTTTCGGTTGTGATTTGGAAACTAATGGCTACTCTATGCTTGGAGTTATTTTGGAACAGTTACTGAAATTGAATTCAAATAACCAGGAATTGGTGTGCTTGCAGGGGGGCCGTGCACTTTGTGATTTAACTTTCATATACAGACAAGTCCTAATTACCAGCTGTCCCTTGAGCCATCTTAGCGAAATCAATGTGATGGTCTCACTCTTATTCTTCCCAGTGAGCACAAAGCCACTGCAAGTCTTTAGCATCCTGTGGCTTTTTGCGTTCATCTCCTTGCCAGGCAGATCGTGGAGCTGGGGTGCGTCGAGACTGGGCTGATCTCTGAGGTGCGTGAATTGCCTGGGGAAATTGCCTGCTCACATTTATTCCTACGTGCGGATGAGAAGGAATGACATCTCCAGGCCTTCGAATTTAAATTCCTGAACCCAGCACCTGATTTAATTTAAAAATAATACATCTCTCCCACCTCAAATAACCACCAAAAAAATACTTGCACTGTATTTATGATTTAATAGTATGCTCCATTTTCTGCTTCAACAGTGATTTTGAGTAATGTTATAACGAACTCCTACTGGGTTACCTTTTAAAGGGACTAATTTATAGAAAAGGTGGAAGAGCAGCAATAGAGGGAACAGTTCTGGACACTATCTGTAAGTAGCTCTGCTATGTGTGCTGTGCCGGTAAGCACCAGAAGCAAGTTATGCCTTTTTTTAATAACAAGTTGAGGAGGACAAAAGGGGTAATTGCCTCTAAGCATATTTTCTATAGCTGGAGGATATTTGTATCATCTAATTTTAAATACCTAGGGTAGGTACTAAAGTTAGGAAGCCGCTCCTCTATGATCCCTTCAATCTGGAAAGAGAGGTTCCTCCACGGGGTGATTCAGATCAGGAGTTCAATCTTAAATTGAGGTCCTGAATTGGCCTCTGGAGAAGCTGAGGTCCACGCAGACCACATAAAACTTCTGTTGGAGACTGGCTTCCTGAACGACGCGTGCTATCCTAGCACCTCTGGATGCAGAGTAAGATGCTCCCTTTTAGCCCCCTACCTTCTCTTGCTTCCGTCAAAGGCCACCGCTTTCTTTGCTCTGTTGGTTGGACTGTATCTGGTTGCTCCCTACAAAATATCTTGGCTAAAACTAGAAAACTTTTTGTTTTCTAGTAGCTGAGTGTTTAAAACTACCTTTTTCTTTTTCTTTTTTTTTTTCCCCTCACAAGTTGGTCATTAAATCCTGAAGAGGAAAGAGGACAATGAACTTCAGTGAAAAGAATAACGAGCAGCAGGTGGGAGCACGCTGGTTGTGCAAAAGTCCTAATTTGAATTAGCATAAATGAGGATAGCCACTTTTGATTGTGCTCCAAGGCTTCCTAAATTTTTAGCTCACTTCACCTCACTACTGCCTCCGAGAGATGTCCAAACTGAGGTTGTTTATTTTCACCTCATAATGGTGGTTCAAGCCCTAAAGTGTAAGATGCTACTATGAACACAGGAGAACGTGCAAGTCCTAACTGGCTTCAATAAATTCCCTAACTCCAAAGGAGAAACAAGGTGTTGGAAGGTTTAGATTAGAAAGGCTAATAAGAGCATCTTTGAAGCATGGCAAAGGTGGTGGTTAGCAAAACCAGAAGTGGGTGGTGAGGGCAGCAGTTCATGGATGTGTTTTTCATGGCTGTTCCCTGATGTTAAGCTACATGGGCCCCCAAAGCTGACATCCGCTACTTTGCGCTGTTGCCATCCTAAATATAGTCAGTATTTCAAGGGCTGTGTCTGCACGTGCAATCTTAAGTCCCAAATTTGTTCTCTGTGCTGTCATTCAATGTGGTACATGTTCAGTGTTAACCCCATTTTTCATTTTGTGCTTCTGTTAGTGTACTAGCAGCGTTTACCTTAGCATTTGCTGTATATTTGTTTTTAATATTCCCCTCTGAGGCTCGTACTTTTTTTTTTTTTTTTATACTTCTGCAAATGCTTGATTACATTTCAAAATTACAGGGTTTTTTCCCCCTCTCAGTATTCTGCTTGACCGATAGTAAACGGGAGGTACATTATTAGTGCATTACTTCTGTTCAGATTTGACTATTGCATCTTCTCTCTCTGCGTGAACCCAAAGGTGTCTGCGCATGCAGACGCAGCTCCGGCGGGGAAACTTGGCTCCTCCTCATTTGAACACCTTTGACTCATACCACTTAATAAGTATTTGTGGTATAAGGAAAGGGTTCACCTGAACACACGTAAAACAGAGATGGTGGCCCTGTATTTACACATGATTTTATTTATTATGGAGAAATCATCTAATGCCTATATTGCTAACTTTTTATCTTAAAAAGTTAATTGCATATTTACACGCCAATTATTTCTATTTAGTAAATTAAGCCTGTTTTATGACATGTCGGATCATTTGCAATGTCATAATACTGTGTTGTACAGTTTTATTCCGTTACTGCCAGTGTAAAGAAGTTGAAATTAATGTCCTCACTGAGTTGTCAGTGTCTGCTAATTCAGAGATGACAGAAATGTGTTAAAATGTTTTCAACTTACGATATTTATCTTGCTTTGCACTTAATTTGTTTCCCTTTGACTGTGTTGCAAAATACCAAGTGTACATAAAATAATGAATAAATAAAACAAAAATAAATCATTTGTCTACATTCATTGACCTTTTGTGCATTCATTTTAAAAAACAGTGAAATAAACCACAAAATATGATGCATTCAGAGGAACAGTTTGGCCATATTTTTATCACTGTTCCTTTTGAAATGAATTACCCTGGATGTTTTTAAATACAAATTTGTGAGCTTATTTATTTAGTTTTGTATTTTATTTTTTAGAAAAGAGTGGTATCGTTTACTGTTTAGCTTACTGTAGCACTATGAAAGCCCACGGAACTAGGTGTGTTACACAAAAGAAACCTTTCGCCGCCTGAAATGGTTTGCGATGTAGGTACAGAGCAAGAGACAACAGATGGATACAGACAGACGGGATATAAAGCGGAATATTGAGATTGCAGTGTACCAAGACAGACCTCCAAGAAAAAAATAATCGTTGCATTTCTTTCAAGAATGATTTCCCGCACTAACGCAAATCCTGGTACCGTAACGTGTTTCTTAATCCCTTTAATTACGTAGGTAGCGATACGGTTGTGTTTAAATGTTGTGGAACTTAAGTAATACAACGAACTCTAAATTTAGCAAAGTTGTTACAGAGTTCTGCAGCTTTGAAAATGGGAACCAGAAGGGGACACGTAACGGGTTGGACTCAACTTGCCCAGAGCAACCTGAGTACTGAATTGGAAACGAGTAACTGCTTTGGTAGACTTTGTCCTCCATTTTTTTGTGAATTGTCTGAACAGTTTGTTTATCGGTTCAGAGTTATTTACCAAATCAGTATGATCAGTGCCCATTTTCTTCTAGGTGGAGTTTATTAAGTGTTAGATTCACCCGATACTGTTAATTGTTCAAGACAATGCTCCTACTAAAACGAATACAAAGCTTTAAGTTGTTTTCTTGCATCTCTAAGGAAACTTTTATTAAGACTTTTAATCTCCAGCACCTACCGAAGTGTTCAGCTTTTGTATCACAGCTTTGCCTCGGGCCACTATCGTTTCAAATCCGCTAAAGCTACTTCCCAGCACCAACTTAGAGCTGCTCTTGCTTCTGATTATCCAGAAGCAGAAGGACAGGACCGGACCCGGCTTCTGTGCATCTCGGACACAACGCAGCTGATTTTTGACACCCGCTAAGTACCGTTTCAGGTGTCGTTTCTCACTGCCCTGTTTCTGACAGATACCTGTTTCTCAGGGCTGCTTTCACAGCACTGAAAATTCACACGCATAACTGAAAATTGTCGGGTGTCTCTGTTCCTCTGCGTGGCACTTCTGATCATGCAAAAGGTTTTAAAAAAAAAAAAAAAAATCACACACGGATAAAATAAATATATTTTGCCAGATTGCAAAATATTTCAGGATTTCCAGGCTTTAATGCCTGAGAGCCTATAATACACTTTATTGCATTATTATTTGGCAGAGAGCATTATTATTTGGGGAAGTGAAAGCAGTTACACGTTCTCAGTACTCGCGTAGTTTTACGTGTGATATGTCCAGAGGGAGAGAGTAAAGTTTAGTGTTCTGTGAAAATGTTCAAAAACGTGAACTTATCTCTGTTACTATAAGATGCGATTGGCAATCTTCACCGCATTAAGCAGAACGCTGTAGATCTGATACCACGCAGGCTGCAATTCTTTATTCACTGGTAATATCAATGTCATCGTATACAATGCAGGCATTTATTATTACAAACAGACTTCAACATAACGCTTTCGTTCGCAGTTTTGAAGAGCTAGAAATAAAAATGCCCTGATGCGGTGACTGTGCGGTTTGGAACGGCGAAATATCTTCAGGAGTTAAAATAAGTGCAGCAGCGTTTTTGTAGCAAGGTCACGTCCATCTGTCTGGATGCAAATGCACAAATACTTTAAGTTCAAACTTAAGGCAAATAGGTCTCTGAGTGCGGTTGGATACAGTTGATTGATAGAGTCCACATAGTTCCTTTTAAGAAGGATAAATCGCACTTAGAATTAACCTTGTTAACTGGCTACAAGTTCAGGGCTCGAACAAAGTCCACCACCAGCAAGAAAGCTTTAAAAAATGAAGATAATAGGCATTAAATTGTCCATATTTAAAAAATACACTGAATCTGACAAAAAGATGCAATTGGCAATTCACTTAGGTTATTTTCTTTTTTCTAGTACCTGTATCCAATAGTAAATGTAACAATTTGGGCAGCTGTTAGGAGGCCTCTCATAGAAGAACCTTGTCTAAATAGCACCTTGTCTAAATTAGTCATTTTAACAGTTGCTAAGAATTACCAAAAGCCGCTCAGAGCTAATGAAAACTGGAACGGGAATTAAAATGAAAAGATGCGTTACACCTCAGAAAGTGCGATTGATGCCAGCAATCCTCATTCTTCCTTCAAGACACTGCTGAAGAGGGTTGGGTCTGGTGTCTGCCGTCGCATTCCAGCGCCTGTTCCCGGGCGGCTGCTGCTGGGAGCAGCTGTTCCTTTGCAGCGACTCCAGCAAAATGTCAGGGCGCGAAACTGCTTAATTGGGCATTTTGAAAAAACGTGAAACAATTGTGCTTTGGGGTGAACTTTACAGAACTTACTACGCAGTAGCTCTGTTCAGAGAAACCTTTACTGTGTTTTTGCAGTCGCTTCTGTGTAGTAATTGCAAAGGGTTCGTGGGCAAAATTAATCTGACCCATCCGGAGGGTTCACTGAAGGTGACGACACGCTGCTTTCAGCGTTCGTATATTTATTTTCCATACAATGCATTGATAGATTTGGTAGGATGCTTCGGAGTAACTTTCATTCCTGCAGTAGATATCTCTTCTTTAAGGTCTGCGACCACTACGTGGTGCTGAGCATGAGATACTTATCTTTTTTAAGCGATTGAAGAGGGGGGAAAAAAAAGTAGTGGGTAGGTACAGAGACTTCAGGTGTCACAGCCCTGGGCCCTGTCATCAGCGCTGTGCCTGCTGATTGACCTGGGGATGAGTTACGAAACTTGTAATTCACTTTCCATCCGGGTGTGATCAGGTGATATTTACTGTATCTCGTACTAATGAGATTCATGAAGAACTTAAATGCTATGCGGGAGTAAATCAGTATCTTTGAATTGGCTAAGAGAAAGGATTTGTAAGAGCAAAATACAGAGGGTAACAATCAAACCCAGAGATCTACAATGCCACTCTGATTTTTTTTATATATATACTTTTAAATAATTCAGTCTCTTCAGAGAATGACAGCAGCTTTCAAGTTAAAGTATTGATCCACGGGTGTTCTGCTGCTCTCCAAAAGGCGCAGAGGCTTTCGCATCTGTGCCTCCCCTGCTCAAAGCGGCAGATCTTCAGAAAGGAGGCACGGATCGAGATTAATGGTCTCCAGCTAATGATCAGGTGCTATCTGTCACCTGATAGCAAGAAGTCAGTTGCGGGGGGAGGGGTGACAACCCACCTTTTTGCATTTTTCTACATATACAGTCCTTTTAGGCAGTTTTTACATCTTTCAGTTGGCAGTGACTGAACCCAAACCCCGCTCGTCGGAGCTGTCGTATTCAACAGTGGCTTTGGACTGGAGGAGTTTAGTGTCACCCATCAGCAGATGGATCACCTTCAGGCATGCAGTTGATCTGTGCCATGTGTCATACCATACTTCCCATGTTACTGCAGTTTGTCATCTAAAAGTGTTGAACACAGTTTTATTAACTTAAAAGAGATTAATTAAATTAAAAAGAGAGGTTTTTTTCCCTAAATACTGTAAGACACTAAGTCAAAATGTACAGTCTCCTCTTTGCAAGAAAGAAAGCATACTGCCTTGCTCCCGAGCTATGCTAGATTTTGTCTTAAAACTAACAGAAATGAGAAACTGAGCCATATTCACTTGGGATGCTTTTCTGTATTAGGTAATGGGTTGGGACTGTGGCATTTCGATGTGGCTGTTACTCATGTTTTACACCGCTCGCTGCTGTCACAGCCGCTGACTTTAAGGACTCCTGCAAACTCCACGGCGCGTCCTTCTCACCCCAGACTCGCTGGACACTGCTGAATTTCATCTTAAATAGAAAGTGTTCGGGACATCTGGGCTTCCCACTGCCGATAACAGCCTGTGGCCACGTGTTTAGGCTGTGTGTTTAGGACTAGTAGGTGTCGAACGCCTACTGCAGCTAACCTGATTTGACCTGGTCAGTGTGAGGTCCAAGTGCGGTGGTAGAGCACCGCCAGGATGCGGGAAGCCTTGGATTCAGGCTGAGGGGAAATGAAGGTGCCGCTGAGGCTGAGCCGCTGGGTTACACGGCGATACTCTGGGTGAGCCCTTTCACCAGAGGTATGGAGGCAGGAGCGCAGGAGTCAAGGTGCTGGGCCAGGCGGGGAAGAGAGAGATTGATTTCAACCTTGTAGGTAGAGCCCATGGGCAGGAGAGAAGTGAAATCTAACCTGCCCCTATAGATATCCCTATGTGGATGAGCAGTGGCCTGGCCCCTGCCGTGGGTGGGACTGTATTTGTGAACGGTCAGCTAGAGAGGTGGCGGCACTGAAGCCAAATGGACCGGCTGCCCCCCCGCAGGTCCTCTGAAACACCTCCCTCCCTTAGTCGGCTACAGGAGGTGTGAAGGCAGGCTGGGCTGTCCATCCTTTTCCTTGCCCGATTCAAAGGGCCGGACATTCATAATTTTAATAAGGGACTGCTTAAACTGTCTGGTTTGGTATATGATTTACACACTGAGGTTGTTCAGTACAATTAGTATGCAAAGGGTCAATGTTATCCAGTTCCCCAAACCCATTAAACAAATAAATCCATCCTTACTTATCCACCTATTTAGGAAGGGTCCCTGAAACAAAGCCAGCTTTTCCCTTTGGAGGCTGAACCTTGGTCGTGGCTTTCTACCTGCCACAAAGAGAGCTATCTCCACGGCCAGGACCGACACAGGCTCAGTCTGTAGCGGAAGGTGTAGCCACTGCTTACCTTTCCCGTTCCAGCCGCATGCAGAGCATCTCATTTCTGTTATCTGAACAGGTCCACAGTTGACGTTCAGCTGGAAAACACGTTATTTTCTCCCGTGTCTGCTTAGTGCTATAGTATTGGCTGTCTGTAGTGTGATTAGTTCTGTTCAGAACACTCATTTCTTTCTAAAACTTAATCTTTCTTGGGGGTTTGTTTTGTTTTGGTCTTGTTTCAGCTCAATTTGCTTGTTGGGTTCGCAAGAGACTCTGAGATCGTGATATGTCACTTATCTGTTTTCGGTGCACTACAGTCTGCTGCAGCAGAATGTCTGAATGGCTCGGGCTCTTGATATTCACAATATTTTAACATTTTCGGCACCTACTTACGCAGCGTGGCGAGCGGTGGTTACGAAACTGGTAGCACTGAAATAAACACAAGATGTAAACTCGTACGGTCTTACTAGCCAGTGCTGCGGCTGGGGTCTGGGGTCCCGTAAAAAGCCGAACCCCCTGACAGCTGCCGGGCGGCCTGGAGAGGGTGTCGTGGCTGTGCCGGGAAGCCGTCCCGCCGTTGGGTGAAAAGAGAGACCGCCCGACCAGCACCAAACGGCCCCACAGGAGACTGTGTCTGCTTCGCTATTTCTAGGAAATGGGGATTTCACCCAAGCGGGCAGGGGGGTTTGGGGTGGAGTATTTTTTGGGGTGGTGGTTTGTGGGGGTTTTTTGAGGCCTTTGGTGATGGTCTGGCATCTGGGATGATTCGACTCCAGCAAGAACAGAAGCCATTTGGTAAAACGGTGGGATTTGAGACCTCCCCCCCACCCCCACACATAGAGGCACCAGTGGGCTTCGGCGACCTCTCCCCCCTCCGCGGGATTCCGGCCCCGTTGTCCTTGCATCCAAGGAGAGAGAGAGAGGTCTCGGAGAGGAGGAGGAGGGACAGGGAGGGGGGGATGCTCCCCTGCCCTTCCCGGGGGAGTCCCCGAGGCGGCGGAGGCCGCTAGGGGGCGCCCGCACTCCACGCGTGACCGTGGCCCCGGCTCCGGCTCCGGCCCTCGGGGCCGGGACCGGGATCGGGGCCGGGGCCGGAGCCGGAACCGGGGCCGGTGGCATCTTCCCTGGGCCGGGCCACGGAACGGGGCGCCACGAGGCTCTGCGGGAGGTAGAAACAGGACATACACTCCCCACCACCACCAAACCCCATCTCTGTCCCCGTCTCTCCCCACCCCCCCAAACCTCCCCACCCCCGACCCCAGGGGGGAAGCTCGGTCCCCAGTCGCTTGTCAGAGGCAGTGGGAAGCCGTCATCGCCCCTTTGTGCATCGTGCGGGGTTTCTCCTCGCACAGGCAATTGGCAAAGGTTAGGAAGGCGTCTTTAGATCCCCTCTAATCCCAGTTTAAATATTAAAAGTATAAGCAGCCTAGGCCCAGTATTTACCTATGTAACTCCATAGATTTCCCTCCAGACCTGGACTTCTAAGAATTTACGGGACGGTTTGAGTTTCTTTTTTTTTTTTTTTGGTGCGTTTTTTTTTCCCCCATTCCTTCCTATTTAACAAACTAACGGGAAGACGAGGGGGGGGGAGACACCAACAATAAAAGCAGTGTTTTTATGACCGAGAAGTAGCCAGTCTCCCTGTCTGTAACGTGAGAGGAAGGCGAGATTCCGTCCCCGCCGCCCGCTTTGTCACCGCCTGGGTTTAAGTGGCCGCCACATCAACACAAAAGGCAAAAACACACACACACACACAATCTCCCAAAACTCGTCACAAAACCTCTATTGGCTCAATAGTGAAGATGGGTATATTGATAACGAAATAACATCCCCGCTCTGGTGGGGTTTGGGCTCCGCTTCGTGCCTCCACCGTGTTTAAAACGGCAACCGCCACGGAAAAAGGAAAAAAAGAAAAAAATCCCTCAAGAAAGTGTTTAAGAAAAAATAAGTCTCAAACGGGATTAAATTTTTAATTACAATTCCCTATCGAAGTAACGTGTTTGATGAACTGATCTTATCCATTAATAGTAACCTTAATTTCAAACTTATGAAATAGATTCGCAGAAAGTATACCTCAGACTTTTTTTTTTTTTTAGAAGAAAAAAAAAAAAGTAAATGCTACAACCATAACTAGCAGAATAAATTGTAAAGAAGAAACGTGCTGCTTTGGCTAGAAATAATTATTTGCGATCGCTTGGCGGGGGGGAAAGTGTCTGTCTGGCGGGGGATCTATAAAAAATGGAAGCTCTTTTAAAAAGGGAAAATAGATGAAAGTTTCCGCCCGCCAACGGTATCATTTCATCATATTTTTGGCCCGCGCTATATTAAAGTGAAAAACAAGGTAATTGGAACATGCATCAACAGTTTTCCATGAAATAAGAGTTAAAAGAAGTAATAGAACTAATCACTGTCTCCTCAAATCAAGTAGAAAACATTTCAATGCACTAATTAGAGTAATTAGAATAATAAGACTGCCTATATGTGGTAAGACAATGTGTACAAACAACTTTATTTAATGTATACTGGTAATCAGCGATGCGTGCGTGCTTGAATGCTTAGTGCAATAAAATTCACCCCCGTCCGCCCAAACAATCAAATACAAATTAGTTTAATGATTGTGCCTGCTTGAACGTCTTAGAAATCCACAGGCAGAGGGAAATAAATAGCACCATCCTTGTTTGTACGTCTCCCCTACTGACCAAGGAGCTGATGCCTCCATGGACTTGGCAATGAATGACTGTAGACATGAATGAATCAAGGAGAGAAAGGGAATTAATGAATGAGTCAGGCTGGCTAAAAAACAAGTCCTAACTTTTAGACGAGCGCCTCTTACAACTCCCGGGGCGGGAGGGGACGGGAGGGGACGGGATGGGGAAAAGGAGAGGGGGGAGAGCGGCCTCGCCATCACTTTTACGAGCTGCCTCTGCCCGGGTTTTCCTGCCGGGATTTACCGCCCCGCGAGGAGGAGGGGAAGAAACACCGGCCGCCAAATTCCTACCGGCCTACCCGCTATTTAATCCTTAAAAATGACATCTCTGCGGACGTGCCCGGGGATACACGGGGCGGTACCGCCGGGACCGGCCGGGCTGGACGCGGCGGGGCCGCCGGGGGAACCGCAGCCGGGCAGGAGCTGGAGCCCGGCACCGGCGCCGCCTCCCCGCCCCGGCGGCTCCCTGGGACAGCCCGCACCGCACCGGCACCGGCGGCTGGGAGCGGTGGGGTCCGTCGAGTCGCTCCCCCCCCCACGGCCTGCACCATCGCGGGTGGGAGGCAGCCCGCCTGCCCCGGACCGACAAGCGGCTCTGCCCTGACGGGAGGACTGATCCTGTGCAAGGAGCGGCCCGGGAAAACCCCGACCAGACTCGCCCCCTTCCCCGGGGCGAAGGGACCGCAGCCGCCCGCCCCCCCGGGCAAGGGCGCAGCGCCCACCGCCGCCCCGCCGCGACCCCCGGGGCAGCGCCGGCAAAGTGTTCCCGCCGCTCCTCTGACGCTGCCTTCTCCCCATTCCTCTCCCTTGCCCGCCCACGGATGGGCAGGATGCGACCCCCACATCCCACGGGGAGGCCCGGGCCTTGCGGGGGCGGCGTGGGGCCGCTGCGGGGCCGGGGGAAGAAGGGGGTGCGAGGGGAAGGGACTCCGCGCCGGCACCGGCGGCCTCGGCGGGCCCCGGGGGCTGCAGCCTGAAACCCCGGCACACCCGGGACACTTGGCACAGTTTCGGCGGTGTTTCCGCGGACTTTGCAGGGAGGGATTTGCGGTTCGAGGAAAGGGACCTGCAGCGTGGGTCGGGCCGCGGGCTGAGGCCGGGTGCGGCGTGGAAATCCACGCGGTGCGGCTCGGGCTCGCCGGGGCCGAAAAGCCCACTTGTTTGGTTTATAATTTGCTGAGAAGTCGGGCCTGAGAAAGGGTTCTCGCTGCTTATTTTACCGTTTCTGCTAAAGCACGCTTTGGGTTTGCCCTAACTGATTTTCCCCCCGGAGAAGTGGCCGCTCCTCCGAGTCCCGCCCGGCGCCGCGACCGCCCGGCCGAGCCGGGGTGAAACTCGCCTTGCTGAGAGCACCTTCCTACATCTCCGACGACAACCTGGCCATGCCCCGAGCACGAAGTACCAACTTAAGCTCCCGCAGGTCTAAAAAATTGTTGTTTCCTTTTCCATCTCGACATTAAAGCCGTAGAGGGGCAGCCCAGGCCCCCGCCCCTTCCGAAACACAAAATAGATAAGCCCCGTAGGAGCAGAGGACGCGGGAGAGCCACGTTTTCCAAGACAGACCACAACGCCCAGCCTCCGTTTTCGAGGCAGCAGAAGGCAGCCGCTGCCCTATCCACCGGCCGAGAAGCCGCGGGCATCTTCCCCCATCTCCCCCCTCCCCATTGCTCCCACCCCTCTGCTCCGCAAGGCTCTGCCCGGGCTCGGGCTGAGGGGACACCCCGTGTACGCGACCCTCCCCATGGCTTTGAGACCAGAGGTTTAAACCGGTCTAAGGCCAGCGCGCCCGCCCGCCGGTGGCCGCTCTGCCCGCCGCCGCCGGGCCCCGTCGCCTCCCGTCCCCGGCTTGGTGACCCGTCCCCGGAGAAACCCCGCACCGACGGCAGCCGGTATTCCCGCCGCCCGACGTGGGCCACAAACGCGCCCGGGGGACCGGGCACCGGAGAGGAGGCCTCGGGGGAACCCCGAGCTCCCGCCGCCAATACCCGAAGGAGAGAGAGAGAAACGACGGGGCGGAGGAGGGGGCAAGCGGGGCCGCCGTCCCCGTCGGGGGTCTCGCAAGTTGCCCGGTCCGAGGGCATGACCTGGCGAGGTACCACCCCGGCCGCCCCGCAACCCGGGGCATCCGCCGGGTTATTTCCCCTTCCTTCGCTCCTCTCTTTCCAAGCCCCGTCCCCCCCGTTGCCCACCCTCGGGAAAGCTGGCGGGGCTGGGCGGCGGCGGGAGCTCCCTGCTGCCTCTCACCCCCGCCGAGCTGGGGACACGGGGGGGACGTAAGTACGACTTCGGGATACACAGTCTCCTCCCGCCTTCCAGTTTCGGCCTCCGTCAGAGGGAGCAAGCCGAGGAAATAGGGCTTTGGTTGTTGATGTCTCATCTACGACAGAGAGTCCCTGCTGGGAATGAGGGTGGGGGAGCCCGGGAGGTGCCGCACACCCTGACATCCACCTGCAGAAGGTCCATCCTACGGCTGCTCCGTTTCCCCCTCTTCTTTCTCTTAAAAGAAAGAGAGAAGGAAACGGGGAAAAGGACCCCCCAACCCACCGGTCTCCCCGCAACCAGCCGGGAAGGATGAGAGGAGTCGCTCCCATCTGGTCAGCCTCTCGCTGGGGCCAAAAGCCCCGGAGAAGCAGCCCGGGGGGCTCCGCAGGGGTCGGCCCGGCCCCCAGCAGTGGCGGGGTTCGCCCACCCCGCCCACCGTTTCCCGGCGGCCATCCCCGCGGCGCCGGGCCTGCCCCGTCGAGCCAAGGCACTATCCATCCATCCAAATCACCTCCTTTCCCACCCGACACGGGAACTCTCGCCGACAGCAGGGCCCTGTCGTCAAAGGCGATATATTCCCCCGGCGCCCGCCCGAGTGTCCTGCAGAGGGCAGAGGCTGCCCGCTTTCCGCAGCCGGCTCCGCGGGCTATTGACCAAGGACTTTTAAATCCATACCCGGCTTCAACATTTTCCCCGTCAGCACGTCTGCGGTCACAAAACACTTCTTCTTTCTGTCACTTCTCTTCGAAACTATTGATAAGATCATTTAGCTGAATCTGTTCGGGATGAGTGTAATATTGACTAGGAGTTAGAAAAGATGATTAAATCTAATAAGCCTAGAAACTACGGTGAAGGAGGGGAGGGGAGGGAGAAGAGCGGGATATTGCACTTAGGAAACCGACCCAGCCAAAAAGGAAAAAAAAAAAAAAAAAAAAAAAAAAAAGACCTGAACACACCGCCGACATGTGCGAACACTGCTCAGTTTGATGTCGCTCGCCAGCGCGCCAGCCCCGCTGGTCCCCAGCCGGGACCCCTCCGGCTAAAAACCGACCGGGTCTTTAACACACACGGAGCCGCAGACTTCTAACGGGAAAACCTCGGCCCTACCGGCTGGCAGCCGCCGCCGCGGGTCCTGGAGCCCGGGGTCCGGCCCGGCCCGGCCCGGGGAGCGCCCGCCAGCCCGCCCGCCCCGGGGGTGCGCAGCCCCGCTGGGCAGCCGCATCCTTCCTCCCTATTTTTAACAGTACTCCCCATAATTAAGCCCCGCCTTTTTGTTTTTCTTTTATCCCCCCTTTTTTTTTTTTTTTTTTAAGGGGTCAGACCTTAAATTATCCAAAAGGAACGAGGAGAGTCAAGTCTCTTCTCCGTCCCCCCCTTCCATGCCTTCCGCCAAAACATGCAACCAACTTCTGGAGGAGCAGATCTCCCCACCAGCATCAAAGGCAGGACACCCCTGCCCGCACAGAAATCAATGCTTCAAAACACACGGCTGCGGTTCCTCTGCGGAGAGAACACAATGAATACAGCTCCTGAGGCTCTCCTTCAAGACCCCTGAAAGTTACGAGCGTGGAACCTCTCGGTATAGGCATCAAATTTATTCCAAAAATTCCATGATATATAAAGGAATGGCGGTGCTTTTACACAGAACTCAACTCAGTATAAGTACTGGGGTGTTCTCCCTCCAAATCTTAAGAACTATGCAAATCTGTGCTATCTTTAAAAATAAAATAAAGATATTTCAATAATTAGAACAAACTATGAAGGTATTGTGCATTTCTGTTTTATGTAGATAATAAAATATTACTTTAACATAAATATATAAGGATCTCTGCGTTTTTATTTTTCCCCACAAGCACATCCAAATGTACCAAAACAAAGTATTTTTAAAGAGACTGAACCAAAAAAAAAAAAAATTACATCCCATATAGATTTTGTTCACCTACTCATTTAAAGCTACAGAAAAACAGTTTCCAGAACCTGTTTGCTTTAAAAGAAATAAATATACATTGAGGCAGGCCACTTAAAAATGATATGAAAATATTTCCCTGGGTAGCATTTAAAAAAAAAAAAAGAAAAATAGACAAAGAAAACATTGAAACTATTTCTGCATTTCAAAGGACAAATATTAAACATATATACATAGTGGTAAGGTTTGCGTGGTAACTTTTTGTTTTTTAGTAAACCTATTTGGAGTTTGAGGCTTTTCTCAAACATCCTCTCGACTCCGTTTTCTGACCTTACGCACGTATTAATAAGTGTCTGAAAGTTCATTTCCTCCCTTTACCACTGGATCTGCCCTGATCTGATTCACTTCACTAGGCGCTAGTCCTCAACACTTTAAATAACAAGCAGCTCAATACATCCAAAAAAAAAAAAAAAAAAGAAAAAAAAAAAAAGAAAAGAGAAAAGCTTGGTGCCCGTATCTTTGTAACAATTGTTGGAAAACTAGGAAAAAAGGCTAATGCATGTGCCTCTTAGAAATCATCATCTGTCTTACCAAGAAGAAAGAAAGAGAGAAAGAAAGAAAGGGAGAGAGGAAGAAAGAAGGAAAGAAAACCCAATGTCACAGGCGCTTTAAAAGACAATGAGAAACGTACTCTAAAGCCTTAGCTACTGAATGCAATATTTATAGGAGAGTTCTGCGAGAGAATGCTTCATTGTTTTTTCTCCATAATTGTCCAACACTCAACTAAGTAAACTTTTAGATTATAAAAATGCTTTGTCTCTATAGCACCCATTTGTGCTGACTAAATGATCCCTTTATGAATTTATAACTATCATAGTTTAAAGTTCCTCTAATGTATATGCATAGCTGTGTGTGTGCATAAGTACACAAACACACGCACGCAGACACACGCACATACATGCGCTGCTCCGAGGTCCCGCTCCTCTGCTTCCCTTTAGAGCTTTTTGTTTTGCTTTTTTTTTTCCTTTTTTTTTTTTGTCCCCGTGGGTTTTTCGCTTTTTTTTTCTTTTTTTTTTTTTTTGGAAAGTTAACTGTTTCCCATCGAGATAATGTCACGAAATGCATTTTAAAACTGTTAACGAAGAGGGGAAAAAAGACGGATTGAAAAATGGCATTTTTTTTTTTCCCACTTCATTTCATTCCCCAGTGAAAGACACAAGGCTGCCCAAGTTAAAACTGGTCCTTTCCTTCAATAAATTATACCACAATCTGACCAAGGGACGGGAAGGGGGAGGGGGGGGGAGGGCGGAAGGGAGAGGTGGGGGCTAGATACGAATAGAAAAAAAATAAAAAAAACCCGAAAAGTAAAAGCGAAAAAGAAACGCACACGGTCTCTGCGGAGATGTGGGGGACAGCGTGTGTTAACACGCAGGTGTAAGCACCCGGGTAGCCCCCCCCCCCCCCCCCCTCGGGCCCAGCAGCTCCTCGGGCTCTCCCCCGGCTCTGCCTTACTGCCAAACTGCTCCATGAAAGTTTGGGGACCGACATCGCCACAGGGGCAGCGGGACGGGAGATGCCAAAGGCACACACGGGGACCCTCGGGGGGAGGAGGGGAAGGGAAGAAGACTGGGGGGAAGGGTGTTTTTTTGGGGGGGTGAAGCTAAATAAACCCCTGTCCCTCTCAAGGAAGTGCCACTTTCTCCGGGAAAACTCTGGAAACGTTTTTTCGTCTCAGCCTTTCCCACGCCGGGCCTTGCTCGCCCGCACTGACACAATCTGGAAGGGCTGCATATATATATATATATATATATATATATATATATATATATATTTTTTTTTTTTTTTTTTTTTCCTCCCCCTCCGGCTGCGCCTCGGCCCCCGAACACACTGCCTGAAAATGAAGTTTACTTTATTTTTCCTTCTCCAAACTCGACTCTTGCCGTTGAAGGCGTATATTAATCAATTAGGAGAGTCACATCTCTGGAGAATGGAAGCTGGTGGTGCATATATATGTGTATATAGAGAGGTTATATATGTGTATATATGTACGTCTATGCACGCATGCATATGTATACATACATACAGATATACGCATTCTTTTTGCTACGGTAAAAGGAGAAAATAAGCGTTACACATATTTAAGAAGACTTTGTTTATAACAAAAGTTCACATATACACATAAAGCAAAGGCTAAAACACAGTAACATATTGTAGACCGGTCACTGGTTGACTAACGCTCACCGTGGAAAATGCAAGTCATTTGCAAAATTAAGGTCGGAAAGGAAGGGGAAAAAAAAGGAAAAAGAAAAAGAAAAACAAAGAATTTGTTTCTGTAAACTTCGATTTTCTTGCAGTGCAAATTTGTACGGTTAAATACTGTCTACATCAAAAGGGATAGCTTTTCCTTTCTCTTTTTTTTTTTTTTTTTTTTTTCCATATATTCCTACAGGGGATCCACAGAAAATAAACACAGCAGCATGTGCCAACACCGAGCGACATTCCACAATGCAATCTGCCTTTGTGTGGCGGGAGGGGGCTGCGGAGGGGACCCGAGGTGGCTGCGACCCCCCTCTTCTCCCCCCCACCTCCCCTCTTTCCCTTCCCGCCCCCTCCCCGGCCGGGCAGCACCGTATTTTTTCGCCAGCGAGCAAGGGAGTTCTGCGCGAACCGCTTCGCCCCGCCGCTGCCCTGCCGGTGCCGGTACCTGCCCCTGCCCTACCGGTGCCGGTGCCTGCCGCTGCCCTGCCGGTGCCTGCCTGCCTGTGCGCGGTACTCACGCCATTCCGGTGCACGGGCACTTGCCTGGAAAGGTCAAAATACAACATCGCACCCGCTACCGTCTAAGGGACAGTCCGGTGCAGGTGCTTTGTCTGTCTGTCTGCTGTGATTCGCGCTCGCCCTCTCGCTCGCTCGCTTTTTGTTTTGTTTTGTTTTCTTTTTTTTTTTCGCGTTTTTTGTTTGGTTTTTTTTTTTTTGATTTTTTGTCTTTTTTTTTAGATAGGAGAAAATAATAATTAAAAAAAAAAGAAAACCAAAAAAAGGAAAAAAAAAACAACAACAAAAAAGGTGGACAATCAAAAGTTGGGGGAAGGAGGAGAGGAGGAGGAGAGGAGGAGGACGAGGAGGAGGAGGAAGAGGAGGAGGAGGAGGGGCCGGGCGCCCCCGCCGCGAGTTCACTGCACGGGGGTCTGCACCCCGTGGTGCGGCGGCGTGTCCCTGCTGGCCCCGTACACGTCCTCGGCGCCCGGCAGCGTCCCTCCCGGGGGAGTCATGCGCTTCTCTTTCTGTCTCCTGTTACAAAACCACACTCTCACCACCTCCTTCTCCAGCTGTAGGCTGTCCGCGAGCGAGGTGATCTCCTGGGCGGAGGGCTTGGGGCACTTGAGGAAGTGGCTCTCCAGCGCGCCCTTGACGCTCACCTCGATGGAGGTGCGCTTTTTCCGCTTGCGGCCCTGCGCCGCGATCTTGTCTATGCTGGTGGGGCTGCCCGAGGAGGAGTCCGCCTCCTCCAACCACTTGTTCAACAAAGGCTTCAGCTTGCACATGTTCTTGAAGCTGAGCTGCAGGGCCTCGAAGCGGCAGATGGTGGTCTGCGAGAAGACGTTGCCGTAGAGGGTGCCCAGCGCCAGCCCCACGTCCGCTTGGGTAAATCCCAGTTTGATGCGCCGCTGCTTGAACTGCTTGGCGAACTGCTCCAGGTCGTCCGAGGTCGGCGTGTCCTCGTCCGAGTGCGGGTCGTGGTGCGGCGGCGGCCCGGGGGGAGCGGCGGCGGCGGCGGGAGCCGGCCCGGCCGCCCCGGGGTGGGGGCCGTGGGGCGGCGGCGGGTGCTCGCCTCCGTGGTGCGGCGGCCCGGGCGGCCCCGGCGGCGGCTCGTCGTGGGCGTCGCGCAGGCCGTGGTGGTGCAGCCCCGGTTGCGCGGCGCCCAGCATGCCGTTGACGGTGAAGCCGGGCGGCTGGGAGTAGAGCAGCCCCGCCTGCCCGCCGTTGGCCGCGGCCATGCCGGGCGGCAGGTGCGCCGCGCCGCCCGCCCGCCACGCCGCCGCCGCTGCCGCCGCCGCCGCCGCCGCCGCGTGGTGCCCGCCGCCGCCGCCGTGGTGCACCAGGTGCGGCGCCCGCCCCGGCGGCGGGTGCTGCGGCGGCGGCGGCGGCGGCGGCGGCAGCTCGTCGCCGCGCCCGCCCGCCTGCACCACCGCCGGCTTGATGTCGGGCTGGCCCAGCCCGCCCGCCGACCAGGGCGCCTCGCCGCCGCCGCCGCCGCCGCCCCCGCCGCCGCCGCCGCCGCCGCCGCCGCCGGGGCCGCCGTGGGACAGCGCCGCGATCCACTGGTGAGCGTGGCTCAGCGGGTGCCCGTTGCTCTGCAGCGCGTAGTCCGCCTGCACCAGGGCGCCGGCGTCGCGGTAGCCGCCGCCGGGCTGCATGCCGCCGGGCGGCTCGGCGTGCACCATGGGGGAGCCGGAGGCGAGCAGGCTGTAGTGGTTGGAGGCTGCGGTCGCCATGACTCGCCGAGCCGCACTGATCGCGCCGGTTAAAGGCGCCGCGCATTTGACAGCTACTTTTTCGCCTCGGGCGCCGCGCGGCGCCCGCGCCCCCCCGGCCCGCGCGGCGGGGCCCACTGCGAAGGCACGCGCGGCCGCCCCGCCCCGCCGCCGCACACCATTGGCTCCCGCCGCCCTGACGGACGCGGGCGCCCCTGGCAACCGCCGCCGCCGCCGCCCACCATTGGCGCGCCCCGACGACGACGCCCCGCCCACCGCCCACCGCCCCGCCCCCCCGCACTGAACCGCCCTCTGGAACCCAACTCCGAGGGGGAACGGGGCGCGGGGGAGCGGCGGCCGCGGGGCGGGGGCGACGGCGGCGGGAGGGGACGGGAGGGGATGTGTGTGGGGGGGAGGGGCGGAGGCTCGACCGCCGGCCCCGCCCCGCCGGTACCGCACCCCCGGCGGGAGGCTGCGACCGCCGCTCCGCCCGCCGGCTCCTGTTGCTCGCGCCCCGCCGCGGGTCTCCGCGTGGAGCCCCGCCGTGATGCCCCGGGGCGGCGGGGTTAAGGGGGGTGTGTGTGGGGGTGTGTACCCGCCCGCCCCCAACTTTCTCAGCCCGGCCGAGCGCCCGCAGCGCCGCCCCGCAGCCAGCCCCGCCTGCGGGGCCGGGGAGCGCCGCGCCCCTGGGGGCGGGGGGAGCGAGCCCTCCCCCCCGTCCTCCGTCCTCCGTCCCTGCCCGCCGGTCCCCGGGCACCCGGTCCTCCCCGGAACACACCGCTCCGCCGGGGATGCCGGAGCTTCGCACCTCGGCACTGCGGTGGTGGTGGTGTTCCACTTGTCCCGTCCCGGGGGGAGGCGGGGTGCCCGCGGGTCCGCCTCAGCGGCTCTGCGTGGACACGGAAGATTTGGGGGTGGGGGTGTGTGCGGAGGGGTGATGGAGAAGGGAAAAAAAAAAAAAAACAAATTAAAAAAAAAAAGAGGGATGGGGGAAAAAAATAAAAAGAAGTTGCGGCCCGGACAGGAAGGAAGGAGACCCTGGAACTGGATCCGGATTTCCTAGGAATGAGCAGCGCCCGGGCTGGCCGCCGCGAAAAGAGTTCACTGCCCGGTTTTGTTTTTGGTTGTTTTTTTTTGTGTGTGTTTTTTTTTTTTTTTTTTTTTGAGCTGGAAGCCATAGCTTTGTCTGGAAAATAAACTGCTCACGGGGGTAGGTGCGCGTCGCAGGCCCCCGCTATCTTCATCGAAATAATACAATAGGGCGGAGCGGGGAATTTATTACTACTAACAAGAAACAGCTTTCTTCTGCGAGTTGTTTATAAATCATCGTATTTAACGTGAGCGCTGGAAAGGCTCCTTGCTTGGAAATATTCCTCGGCGTGGGGGTGTGGAGGAGCGGGGGGATGGGCTCCTGCACATAAACATATACACAGAAGCAGCATAAACAGGATATCCAGTGCCCTGAGACAAGGGGCGCAGCAGGAGTTACCTCGTTTCGTTAGTTTAGCAGCGTATCAAGAGCTCCTTCTGCCGGGGGTGGGGAGGGGAGGAGGAGAAGGAGGAGGAGAAGGGGGGGGGGTGGTGGTGAGAAGCAAACTTTGTCCATGAAAGAGTGGAGATTCTTCCTAAGGGGTTTTGTTTTTCTCCCGCCCCCCCCCCCCCCCCCCCCCTTTTCTTCGACGTGCAGGCGAAGGGAAGAACAATACTGCCTGTTCTGTGAGTGTCGCGGGGAGGGAAGTCAGAGCCTCTGAAGTGAAGCTCTGCCTTTTGTTTCCCGTGTGGAAACAACCGGGCACCCAGGAATTTTATAATTTGATGCTCATTTTCTCGTCTCTCTCCTCCCAATTAGGTGTAGACCAGTGAGTTGAAACAAAACAAGAGGGCAAGTCCGCAGCAGGCTTCCGCCAAAGCATCGCGGGCACCGTCCTGGGAGAGCCGCCCTGCTCCCCCCCCCCCCCCCCCCCCCCAACCCCCTCCCACCTCCGCCGCGGCCGGGCCAGCCCTCCCGCCCCGCTCCCGGGGCCGCCGAGGCTCTGCCGGGGGCGGCTTTCCCTCCAGCCCGCCTGCGGGTCCGCTGCCAAAAGTTCGTGCGTGGACGCGGCGCGAGGGGCCGCCCCACGCGTCGTTAGCGGGACTATGTTTTCACGCGGGTGCCTCCAGCGTGCGGTGCTCGGCCAGCACGGACCTACCCCGGTGACCGTCCGAGGGAGCTCCCTTGTGCCCCCGCCCCACGGCGTGAGCGCGTCCCGCGGACAGCCGGTCCCCGTGGGGTGCCGGCGGCGCCGCGCTCTCCGCGGCTCGCCACGACGAAGAGGCGGGACGCGGGGTACAGCGAGCTCCAGCCATCACATTTTTTGGGGGGAGGGAAACCCCCTCCAAGCCTTCCCCCGGTCGTGCATCTCTTCCCCCCGGCCCCTCCGTCCCGTCCGGCAGCTGATGCCTGCGGTCACCGTCCTGCGTGCCGCTTGCCCCCGCCGCCCCAGCGGCGGATCTCAAAGGCTAACGGTAATCACAACGATTACCGAAAGTGGCAACACGGCGTGAGGAGGCGGACAAAACCCGAGCACCGCAAGCAAAGCCCCTCGCCCTCCCTCCTGCCCCCTCCCCGGCGGAGCGCACGCCTATGGAGTCGCAGCTGGGAGCAGCCTCGGAGCGCGGCCGGTGCATTCAGAGCCGCCGCAGACTCCACCTCCTCGTCCTCCCCGTCATTGTTAGCCCTGTCATTAATACCGCTCCTTAAGCATCCTTCGCTCCCGTCTCCCCCCGTGGAGGGAAGCGCCGGGGAACGGGGAGCGAGCGCCCGACCGCCGGGCTCCGCCGCCGCCCCGCTGCCCGCCGCCGGCTCCGGCACCGGCCGCCGCTCGGGGACCCGCTCGGGGACCCGCTCGGGTCCGAGGCGCTCGGGATGTGAAAGAGACAGTCATGTGGCCCCTTTCTGGCGGAGCTGACCCCGCGGGATTAGAGGTCTCACCAGCCTTTCTTTCCTTTTCTCTGCTCGTATAAAAGCAGGTTGAAGGTGATGCGGTGTCTTGGGCAGACACTGCAGTGTTTTGATTCAGCTCAGCCCTTTTCACTGTTCAAAGCAGCTGTTCAAATACTGGGGCTGCTTACTTTGACGTGAAGAAGATTTTCAAACAACCCCAAAAGCTTTGAACTGACAGGCCTCCTTGATATCTCCTTCATTGCAGTGCAGCTACTCGAGAATATTCGCTGTAAAATACATAGAGCGCCACTTAACTGGAGCTCTCTCCTGGCTGGGAGGCGAGGTGCTGCATACACATCAGGTGCACGCAGAGGGACGCTGGCCGGGCTCCGGGAACCCTCCGGCCACCCCATGCCCGGCCATCCCCTCGCCCGGGTGGGTCCCCTGCCCGCCACCCGCCTCGGGCTGCTGCAACCGGGCTCCGGCTTGCCAAACGCCGGGCTCCCTCCGCCTTTCAACTCCGCGGCTGCCGGAGAGAAAGCCGCGTTTCCAGCAGCAAAAGACGAGCACGGCTCGTTCCTTAGCGAGCCTCGGCTCCCAGCCACTGCTCCTCGGCCTCCCCGGCTCTGGGGCTGGGGGACCGCCCTTCAAACACCCGCTCTCGCCTGCGTTTGGGTGCGAGCGGTTGTCGGGTGGGTAATATACATCGCGTACGCCTGTTCTGTTTGGAGGTGAAAAGCTTATTTTAACCTCTGGGCTCAAAGCCTTGAGATAGACTCAGGCAGCTAAAAGGAAAGGCGGGGGGGGTGGGTGGGGTGGGGGGTGGTGGTGGTGGGGAAATCTCCGCGCCTCCTTTCTGCGTCTCTATTATCTTCCCATTAGATGTTGTTTTAGGAGGAAACGCGCCAGGAGTGCAAAGACGCGGCGAGTTGCTTAGAGAATTGCTGGGTGCAATAAACGTGAGGCTCCTGGTGCTCCCTTTAAAGGCCAACTTGGAAGATTTGTGCTTATTGCTGGGGCGCATTTAATGCACCTTTTGTGAGATGGGATTGTTTTGATCTCTGCTTCCTTTTTAACCTTTCTCTATGAGGTATTCAAGCCTGCGCTTTCGTGTGGCTCTTTCCAGTGTTGCTCCAAGGAGTCTGATTCGGTGGAGAGACCCAAGACATGAATGAAACTTCAACTTTAAGGGCCTGCGGAGAGACAAAACTGAGGCCGGGGCTTCACAAGTGATTGCTTTAAAAAAATCCAATCTACACAAAGAGGCAGCTGGCTGCTTTAATGAAAACTGCTTAAAGCTGCAAGAACCGCAGCCTCAGGGATGTATTTATAAGATGACTCAAAAGCTACACTTTCAAGTTGCTTCTCCTCGGGGTAGATATAACAAACACATTTAACTAAGAAATCTAAACAAAAAGGACAGAAATTGATAACTTTGATTGCACAAGCTCACATTACCCATTGAAATTAAAATCCGCCGTCTAAATAGATTTCTCCACCTATCTCCAGAGGAATGAAAATCTCTCTCCCTGCATATATAGATACACACACGCGTGCGTGTAACATTTTTGCCCTGCTAGAATACTGATTATCCCAGAAGTTAGAAAGGTGTAGAATTAAAAAAAAAAAAAAAAAAGTTCCTGTAAAGTTTGCATTAATGTTCACTTCCAACATTCCCCGCAACTCTATTCTTCCGGCCACTTCATTCATCTGAGACTCCGCTATTTTATCTGCATCACTGTTTAAACTAGTCGGATATAATGTTCTAAGTTCAGTATTTGAAATTAAATTATTTGAATTCACGGATATTAATCTTTTCCCTTCATCCTCCAGTTCTGAATCTTGTCATTAAAAATGATCCACCCTTTGTAGTCCGCAAGTGAATATTTTATAGACAGATACCGCTATGAAGACTTCTAACACAACGTCAACCAGTCAGACTTAGCTGTTGCAGGGATTACTTTGAGTAATTTATCAAAGGCAGGCTGCTAAATTTTGAGTGGTGAATATGAGGCCTTGGGGGGAAAAGAAGCAGAAAAAGCAGAAGGGAAAAAAGAAAAAAAAAAGACAAATTCCATCAGTCTACGAGATAAATTCTGGTTGGACTTAATACAGCTTGTTTATTGAATTCTCGGAGACAGACCCAGATGCGATTGGTGCCGCGGAGTTTGCAATTTGGTGTTCAAAAGCCTGGCTGGGAAATGACCGCCCCGCGATGGAGCTGGAAGGGCGTTTCTTCTGGCGTGAAAAGCAGGTGAATTGGTAGGAGAGGGGAGAGGGGAGGCGATCCAGCATCTCCTCCGGCACGGGAAAGCGGTTCCAGCCGGGACTTTCCAAAGGCTGAGCTGCCCGGAGAATTGTGCAGGACGAAACACAGCAACAGATTAAAAAAAAAAAAAAAAAAAGAGAGAGAGAGAGAGAGAAATAAAAAGGGGGGGGGGAAGGAGAAAAGTGCCCAGCTTTCTCTGATAAATCTAACAGATGCTTTTTTGTTTGTTTGTTTAGTTCAGTGATCACATCTGATGGAGGCACGCAGGCACCCCGAGAAGAGCTCAGACGAATCGCGCCCCTGCCTCACCGGGGGACGTGAAGCTCCCTCCCGCCTTCCAGCTTTCGGGGCACTTCTGAGCACAATTCCCGCTCCTCTCCCGAAACGCCTTCTCAGAGGGCTCTGGGTCGCCACTGCCCCTCACTCCGCCACTCGCCCTGCCCAGCCGGAGCCGTTCCAGGCCGGGGATGCTGCTTTTCGCCACCGAGGAGGCGAGCCCGGCAGCCGGGGCTCAGCACCGCCGGGGCTGCGGGCGGCACCGCACATGGACGCGGGGCTGGGGGCGGCCTAGGGGCGTCCTGCCAGCCCCCTCATCACCCCCTCCCCAAACTCTTGCAGCTCGATGCAACGGTGGGCATTCCTCCCTTCCCCCCCGGTAGGACAGAAATCACCCGTCCCGCCGGCAGGGCGGCTGGGAGAAGGGGGGACCCCGGCTGGGGGGTAGCTTGTGTGTCCCGACCCCCCCCAGCTCCCACGTGGGGGTTGGCCCGGTCCCGGAGGGGCTGAGCGCGGCCCGGCCACCTCCCGCCGGGATTTGGGCAGGAGCCTGCCCCAGAGGGGGGGGGTGGGGGGGCAGGGAGGAGGGGAGAGGCGAGAAGGAGAAGCGGGGGGCGGGGGGGGGAGGTTGAAAACTTTCTTTCGCTCGGCGAGGAAGAAGAGGAGCGAGGCGAGCAGGAAGGTTGGGCCATTGTCCACAGAGGGTGCATTTTTGTCAGGCTGGCGTTGGTTGCTATAGTGAGGAGGGAAGGGGAGAGAGAGAGAGGAGGGAAAGGGAAAGAGAGGAAAAAAAAAAACCCCAACAACCCACCCAACCCTAAACCAAACAGAGGAGCACAGTTCGCCTCCCTCCGCTCTCCCGGCTTCAGCCGCCAGCGCTGCCCGCTCCCAACCAAAATAAGAGCGCGTCCCGGGCTCCCGGCGGGGCTCGGAGCCTCGGCGGCCCCGTCCCCGTCCCCAGCCCCCGGCTCCGTCCCCGCTGAGCGGCCGTGCGCGCCGCCCCGCACCGCCCCGCACCGCCGCGCATCCTCCGCCGGTCGCCCGGCGGGGAGCAGCGGGGTGGGCCCAGCGGGATCCGGGCGCTTCGGGCTGCAGAAGCAGCAAAGGCGAAGCGTTGCGGGATGCCCCGAGTCACACAGCCCAACACCACACCTCATCCATCCGGCGCCTTACTCACTCCGTCGCAGTGGCTTCGCACCCTGCAGAGCATCCGTGACGCTGATCCTGACACGAGCTGCGTGGGGTTTTGTGGGGTATTTTGGGGTTGGTGTTTGTTTTGGTTTTTTTTTTTTTTTTTTTTTTGTGTATGTGTGTGCTTAAATAATTTAAAGGGGGGGGATAACTTCTACAAATGAACAGCTCTAATTTTAAAAGAGACTCTTATTTTGCAGCAGTGTTTTTTGTTGCCTTGCTATTGAACTTTGAAAATAGTGTGGCGGGGGAAGGCACTAATGAAGGGTCTCGAAGGCTTAAGATTTAGTTAAGTGAGTGACTCAAGATGGCAAGAAGAAAGTTAGTTACTTAGTTAATTGAGAATTATTCACCACCTGAGATCGGCGCAGCAGTTTGTTCAGATGACAGTGCGAACTTGGGGCGGGGGGAGGCAGAAGGCAGGCAGGGGAGGAAGCAGATTTCACTGTTTTTTTGTGTTTTTTTTTTTTTCTTTTCTTTTTTTTTTTTTTTTTTTTTCCCCAGGACAAGTTAAATTGCAGCTGAAGGAGAGAGGTCAGTATCTTTTCAAATCAATCTCTCTGTCTGTCTGCCTATGTCCCAAACTATTCCCTGTAAAGGGAAAAGCTCCAACTTTGTTCCTCCATCTGTTCTGTATCATCTGCAATCGACAGTTCTTTAGATTGCATGCACTTTTGCTCCCGATGAAGTGAAATTTTAAAGGTGTACAGTCACTTATCTGAAATAGGGAAAAAAGGCAGGGTGTCTTTTCCAATCTTATAGGAGAATTGTCCTCTTCCCGTGCAACTGTTAATTTTCTCTCTCTCTCTCTCTTTTTTTTGGTCTCATTTTTGAATTGTAGTTGACAAGTTTTATTTAAAAAACACTTTACAAGCCACCACTTAATGCATTATTCACATTTTTTAAAAATGCTTGAAAGAAATCACGTTAATGAAGAGAACATTTGTAGTAATTTGGTGATAATTATCAGAATCACCAAATATTCGCAAAGGCTTTAACATTACGTGTTGGAAGAAAAGCAAAACACATTATTTTAATAGTCTGATATGCAAACTATGGACCATTCAATTACATGGCTTAATAATGCATACATGATGTGATCTTGTTATTGGGATAGGGAGGGCTGCAGTAATTCACTCCAAAGACCAAGTGTGCTCTTACATCCAGTAAAATCCATTGCCATGGATCAGGGGGCCCTGCCAAACTACATTTAAGAGAATAAAAATTAATGACTGAGAATTTGAGCGTTAAATTAACATTAATTATATGACCTGCCTGCTGGAAAGATTAAATTTCTTACGCCCTAATTAGATAACGTCTCCTCATACATCAAACAATTTCCATTTCCAGATTTCAGGATTAAAATGCAGACTGGGGAGACCGGGCTCCTTCGGTCGCCGGCGCCCGCCGGCCGCACGGAGCGCTCCGGGTCCCGTCCCGCTCCTCCCGGGGCTCACCGGGGCTTACCGGGGAGGGGGGGAGCTGGGAGCGGGGCCAGGCACCGGCTCTGGCTCAACCTCTTATTTAAGTCGAATTTCTCTCTCACAGCGCCCCGGAGGTGGCGGCGAGGCCGGTCGGGGCGGGAGAGCGCGGAGGGTGCGCGGGTGCGGGTGGGGAGGCGGGAGCGCCTCTGCCGCCGCCCGGGACTGCTCTGGCGGCGGGGCCCGGGCACCCCCACGCTGGCCCACGGGCTGCCCCCGCCGGCCGCCCCGAAGGGGTAGGGACGGAGACACAGGACTATCTTCCCTCCGCACGAGTGAAACTAATTTGTATTTAATTGCTTCTCTCAAGAATAAAACCTCAGCGGTTCCCCGTCCCTACCCCCCCCCCCCCCCCCCAACCCCCGCAGACACGCGGGTTTCTGCCTTTTCCTGCCCGTGGGGGAGATGGAAATCGCTGTGAATCCCCCTCTCCTCTGTTCCTTCACTCCTTCAGCTTCACAGTCACCCACGCGTAACCCACGGGGCACGGTCACCCCAGGCTTGCGCTCGCCCGACCCACCCCTCCCCATCCCGACGGCGCCCGGGGCACGGAGCTGGACGCGGGTGTGAGTGGCGGGGGCTGTGCCACCGGCGGAGCCAAGCAGCTCGGTTTCAGGGTTTTGGGTTTCAGGGTTTTAACCTCGACTTCTGCAGGGGAAAGATAAATTAAAAAAAAAAAAAAAAAAAAAAAAAAAGAGAGGCGGGAGCGTGGGAGGAGGATGCGTGGGTGCGCACCCGCGGGGCGGAGAATGCCGGTGGCCCCGTCCTCCCGGCAGCATCCCTGGCCTGTTGGGAGGATGCCGGTGGCATGTCGGCGGTCGGTCCTTCCTCGGGTCTGAGTTTGTGCCGTGACTCCAGGAAAGCTCCTGAATAAAAGTCCGAGGAAGACAAGATCAAACTAACTGTTGCTATTTCGAAGATGTTTTGGGAGAGGAGGAGCGCAGCGGAGCTGGGGTGGCATTTGGTGGCCTCATGGTTAAATGCAAAGGTCACACCAACCCCCTCCCCACCTCGAGAAAGCTGTGAAAAAGAGGAATCATAACAACATAAATTTTTACCTTGTTTCCACTTCATTCCGTAGTAGCAGATAATTGCTTTTTCAACTCAATTGAAACTCAGTTTCTGTTATTGAGATGTTACTGCTCCTCCATGAGCTTCAGCATTTGTCTAAAACATCCATGTCTTGCCTATTAGTGTCTCTTGCTCACTTTCGGAACTGGATTGATAACCATTTGCATTTAATGCTATGTTAAGTAACAGCTTCCAGAAATGGAGTCGGTAAGGAGGCTGTGGAGGAGATAAGATGAAATTGGCTTGTTCTTGGGCTGCCTCCCTGAGCTCCAGAAGCACCTCTCCTTCTGGTACCAAGCCCAGGCCACGCAGCCAGACCAATGCTAAAACCAAGTCACTATTCCCCAGGGAGCTAGTCTTTCTGATAAATAACAGATATCTTTTATTGTAAATAAGAGATACCTTTTATTTGAAATTTAATGGCAAATAGTGTCTCATTGATGGGGGCAAGAGCGCCAAGGGCAGTGGAAGTTAGCATCATGCAAGAAGCCTGTGAACTTGAACAGCATCTCCAGCAACATATCCGTGCTCCAGTAACAACAACCTGCAGCCAGAAACAGTTGAAAAACATATGCAAAGGACGCAGATCCAGAAACTACACAAAAGAATACTGTGGCAAGCAGCAAAAAAAAAAAAAAGTGTAGCAACCTGCAGAGCTCCCACTGTTTGTCACTACTTCTAGCTTTACATCAACTGTTTCTGTATACTTTCCCTGGTCAAATTGATGTCTGTCCCTTCATCTCCTCCCATCGGCTTTAGTGGCAGAACTGAAGGGGCTGAAACATGTGTTGAAGAGGGCAGAAGTGAGTGGGTGACATTGTGAAGTTGTGGTCTTCAACTAAAACGCACCTGCACTTGTTTAGTTCCCTGGTTATCATACTGGGAGTGTAATAGCCTATTTATTATGTTAATGTCATAATTGGTCTAGAAGTTTTATATTGAAAAGAGGCTACAGCCAACATAATCATTTCTTCCCTGAAAATGCAGATGTGGATGTGGTGGGATGTCCCTTTCTCTTTGCTGTGGTGAGTGATAGCTCAAAGTTTAATTTTCAATATTTGCAGTCCAGCACATTTTCTCACATTCGTGCAAATTCGGTGGTTTGAAACAAGCGAAATCACTTTCTTGTCTTGAGAGCAGGGTGGGCAGAGACCTTGGCTCGGGCACTGCTACAGGTGAAATGATGGTCGTGTTTCTGCAGCTGTGCTCGTCTGCCTGCGGGTGCCGACGCCAGTTAGAGCAGCAGGGATTTCTCTGCCGTGCTCACACAGAGCCCGTGAAAGGCAATCAGTCTTCATAGGGAACAGCTCAAATAATTCATGTACCATAATAATTGTGTATTCCCACTAAAGTGACACTGAACAGTCGATTCTTCAAGAAAAAAGATTTGCCCATCACCTTAGACAATTGCTGAAGTGCTACATATTTAAAAAATTCCCTAAAACCCCATGATGGTACGTACGTATGGACAAATTAGCGATCATTCCTGAACGTACAGCTTCCCGATGGAAATGGGAGACTCTCTGCACGTGAGCTGGGTGGCAGAAATGAGCCTGGATCCCTCTCCTTTGCCTGCTAGACCCTTCACATCGTGAGGATTGGGTTGTACAACTTCCCCCCCACCCCCGTCGGCTGCTGTGCAAACATATGGTTGGTGTTTCCTCAGTAGGGAGCCCCCAGCTGAGATTGCACCTGTGGTATAGTCAACAGTAAACACGACTAAAGAGAGTTAACCTACTTATGCGCACCGAGAGAGGTGAGTTTACTCACTTTTATTTACTGCTACACCACCGGACTGCGCTTCAGCATAAATTGGTTCAAGGTGCCTCATTTCAGCAGTCGTACAGAGAACTGGCTTCTTAGTTATTCTGTAACTCAAAGGTGTGCAAAATCGCTGCCTAACTGGGAATAAAATTATCATAAGCACAATTATGCTTGTGCTGAAAGGACAAGGTCAGAAGAGAGAATCCAAAATGTCAACAAGACTAGTTCATGATGGATTGTCCCAGACAAAGCTGTCCGATGTTATACATCACAAAAAGTTAAAAGATGATGTAATTTATATGTTAGACTCATTGTCAATTCACACCAGAACCCGAGGAACGGCAAAATCAGTTGTAGTACTTTCGGCCATATGGCACGTTTTGGGATGTGTGGTGAGGGTGGTTGGCAATACACGATTTTTATCTTCGGCGTGTCAGTAAAGCATTTTCTGAGCTGACAGTAGCTTTCGCATTTGGCACCAATAATCCTGGGGGACCCTGTGTCAGTCTGCTTTCACTGCCGTGGCTTCACGACAACTCACGCTCCTCTCAGAAGGTCTTTATGCAGCCAAAAGGGTCTCTGAGTGAGTCCTTTGCTCCAGAGTTTTGGCATTGCTAGTTCAAACCTCTTGGGCTGGTGCGTCATGGTTAGGCTGGACTACTCAAGGGCAATTTGGTGGCTTTAGTGTCTTCTACCAGCCCTCAAATATTTCTCGCAGGGCTTCTTGTGCTCCTCCTCCATTATTTCCTTTCTTCCTTTTTCTTATAGCCGTCTTTTGCACTAAACCAACATATTTATCCATTAAACATCCAGAAAAATTTGGCCAATATCCTGTATTCATACATCGTTTTGGAAGAGGTCCATATTCACCGCTGCTGAAAAAATAAACAGATTTAAAAATCTTCATGCTTTGGTTTTACAGGTAGGAGATGAAGACCTCACTCTTTTCTTTGCCTTCTGTTGGAACACATCCTGGTCATTACAGGTGGGAATGGGAGAGCTGCCTCTTGTTATAGTTGCCTGATCCTTCCAGTTAAAATATCGCGGTTATAATGCTGCTAGATTGTATCAACAAGGCCAAAATTTTCTGTTGTCACCCAGAACTTCAGGAATGAGAACAAAGATCATAGCCATGGAGTTCCAGGCTGCGAAAACCAAACCATCATACCAATTTGATCAAGTTAAAAAGAGTTTGGAAAAAAAACCCCAACCAAACAGGTTGTATGTATGCAGTGAAGCAGCAGCAGACATCTTTGAAGGTTCTCACCTCCCTAAGAAAACCTTCATTCGCTCATCCCTCTGAATGCACGCATGCCTTCACCATCCACAAGCAGTAATTGAGTGCAGCGCCGCTGGAGATGCACACAGGCTGCACCTTCCCCTCCTGGCTGCTCTGCGCTGTGTCCTGAGAGACTCGTTATTGTCAGGCACACGGGCCAGACAGCAAAGCTCCCCGGCACAGGCACGGAGGAGAAGGAATGGGGTGAAAAACGAAGGAGAAGAGAAGATGGACACAGCTTCAGGTGCACCTCTGGAGGTTGGAAAGGGGACACAAACAATGACTTGGCCTTCAGATTAGGAGCGAGAGCTGAAAATGAGAAAAGTGTGGTAGGAACGATTTGGTGGAGAAATTAGAGCTGAGTGAAGAAGGAACCTGGGTCTGAGGATTGGAAGGAGGATGCTGCGGTCTGAACGACAAAAGGAAAGACAGCTTACTGAGGACACCGAGGAAGCAAGAAGCTGTATAGAGAACTGGAGAATCTAGGACTGGGTGGGTAGAAAAGTCTCAGACTCCTCCAGTGCAGGGAGGATTGGGAAATGATGGGTAAGCAAGCACAGGCAGATTTTTTATCTGTGGTGGAGCAAAAAGTCCAAGGAGTAGGGAATGGACTGAGAGGGACTGGCTTCAAATGGACTAAGTACTATGGCAGAACTAGGTCTTCCAGACACAGCTGAGGTCTTTCAGCATGGCGCTACATGTGCTGCAGACATGCTGAGTGTGGAAATTG